>NC_140124.1:52252569-52619264 GCF_964035555.1 Netta rufina
TTCTCCATAGGTTTAAAATTCATCTTTTCTGTGCATTTACAGCTACACAGACATAGCATGGTAAAAACGAGAATACTGAAAAATCCAAGCTGGATGTATCCATCCCCTCTTGTCTTTTCCCCTCATCTCTGGTGACCTCAGCTTGTTACTCTAGACAGAAACAGCTTAGGAAAACCTTGTAGAAGCTAGGCTGGGGAGATGGTCTGAAGGGGTTTCCCTAGAAATGGCACACATTTGGCTGTGACAGGTGAAAGCCCTTAGGAAATATTGTGCACTAGAAAAAGGGTTGCACATACAAATGAGGGCCCTGGAACTGGGCTCATAACTCTACCAAATATTAAAAAGTGCAGACTCAATAGAAATACTGAGTTTTACGATATTATTATTATTTTCCTCCTCCCACTAAGCTGTGCCCCAGGCTATAAATTACTTCTTCTCTGTGGCTTTCCCAATGGAAACAGCCACCTCACCATCTCACTCCTTACTGACATCCCCTCTACTCCACAGGTACCAACCTGTTTCCTTCAGAGGGGTTAGATGATTAACACTTCCAGTTAATCTCAGGGCAACTGTTCCCAGCTTGGGTTTCAGTTTGATGTCTGCTGCCTCTCTGCTTCAGGTGTGACCAAGGAGCTGCCTGTGCCACATGCTGAACATCGACTGCCAGCCGGAGGGGCAGCTCGCAGGAAAAGGGGTAACATTCCCCCTTTAAAAAAAAAAAATAATAATAATAATAATAAATGTTTTTGTTGCTTCTGGCCTATGCTAGGACCAAGGTAGCGAAGAGACTTTGCCCGTGACTTAATTGCTTGTTGGCTAATCGTGACCGGTGCAATTGCTGGCCACCACACCGTTGCTAAACAAAGCTGAGAGACTGCGCTTCTCGGCGTGACTTGGATGGTGTAGTTCAGTCAGTTCCCATCATCCTTTTGTCCCTCATGTGTCTGACATGTGGATGAAACCTTCCCTATTGTGCCTTTTCTTTTCTAGCAGAACAAAGGGGGACTGACAATGAAGTGGCTGCCAGCCCATCGCCACAGTCCATATATCCACGCAGCTGTCATTGCGTAATCAAAGCAGCCCTGCAAGCACAAGAGAATAAGCAGCCTACGTGAGAGACAAGTGGGTTTAGCTAGAAAAGCTATATTATCATCTACAACACACACGCTGCTATTAATATGCTATTAAAGAGAGGAAAAAAAATCCCACAAGCAACCCTCTGACCTCGGGGAACTTTTAATGCACTTCGCTACCAAAAAGCAGGCTTGGAGGGATTCCACCACACATCCTCTGCCTCAAACCATGCTGAGCATGCACCTAGCCCCTGCCCCAAACATACACAAAGGCAGTTGTGTCATTATACAGGTATGCCTAAAACCCCATGTTTTCCACTGAGGAATGTATCCATTTGCTAAGGTAGTCAGGACTCCTCCTGTTGAGCGCTGACATGTCACATCAGTGGCTTTCTTGTTTACAGAAGTGGCAGATTGTTAATGTGAAGGCAATTTCCTGCATTACAACAAAATCCCATGATATATTTCAGTTGTTGAAAACCTGGAATGAAGCAACAGCTCTGTGATATGGAAATGCCACCAAGAGCTAAGTGGTAACTGAAGCTAAAGTTTATGAAGTAACTAAAAGGAAAAAAAGGAAAAAAATACAGATCCCCATAGAAAATAAAGTATCTTTTTAAACTGCTCCTCAGTCCCATCACAGATGGTGAAAAGCAAACAAGTCCTATTTCTGTTGTTCCTGGTTAAGGTAAAAAAAATGAATAGAAATTCATGGGACAGCTGTTTGCAGTTTGCCAGTATAGGGTGAAACCTCAGGCAAGGCTCTTGATTTAGTCGCTCATATGTCCTTTCAACGCATATAGGCTGTACACCAAAACACAAAGAACGGGGGATAAATGGAGACTATAAGTGGGACTGAGACTGAGGTCAGCTGGGACTTCTGCTGCTGCTTTATATCCACCTCCCTGCCTTGGAAAAGTCTTCTCTGCACTAAGTCTCCACTTCCATTTGTAAAATGAGATGTTTAGTTTGCCTTAATATTTATTCAGAAGCTCTGACAACCTTCCTGGAGCCTGGCAGGATCCAGCCCACCAGCCCCTTGTGTGCCACACAGGGGGCTGGCTGGCAGTGTGTGTGCCAACGCCACTCTCAGCCTCATAGCATCTAAGGACCTAGCTTCATCACAGTACAGGACCATTCAGCTACAGCTGCTTTTTGACATCATTGGCTTTCCTATCTGCTTTCTTTGCCTCAAGCATCCTTTCAGGACCACGATCACATTATCAGCCACACCCACTGCCCCCCTGCTGATCCCAGGAGTCTTCAACTGCTGCAGCCTTCCCCGCCATTTAAAAGCTCCATGATATCTTCAAGATTTTGGGTTGCTTCATCCTCACTGCCCGTATCTTCAAACACAGGTCTACTTGCATCCCTCCCCTAACCAAAGTGAAAGAATTTCCTCCTTACATCTCCTATATTTCGGGCAGCTGTTCAGCAATACAGCAGCCTTACATCTCTGCTCCTCATATAGTAAAAAATGTTTGTTTTCCTCCTTGTTTACAGCAACTCTTGTCCCAGTTTTGGTTTGTTTATTTATTTTCTTCCTAATTATGCTTTACTGACAACATTTACACTTCATCCCAAAACACCAAAGTATATCATGGGAACGAACACCATCTTGTGATAATCGGGCTACTTCCTCAACAATGGAAAGCCCCCATTCCCTGTTCTTAGAAAGGGCTTTTCCAAGTCCTCAAAGCAGGTATAAAGTCACCCCCACACCCCCAAAAGCAGGATTCAGCTTTGTCCTGAAGGGATTAGCATCTCAGCTCAGGTTTCAAGCCTACTTATCAGGTTAAGTCCATCTTTGGCTGTGAGCTCCATTTTCACACTAAAACCTTTTCTTCTCCCTTCCTCCCCCAACCCCCTGCCACCCCATTATTTGTCCAGGATGGTCCCCAATTATATGACAGCTTTGTAGCTTCAGTAAACCCAAGAAAAGGCTTTCTTTTCTTATTCCAAGCTACTTAGGATACACTGAAATAGAAAATGCTTTGTGCAAGAATGTCACGCTGCCCTCCTCCAACCTCAGTAAAACACAGGAGCACTGAGGTGATTTTCTCACCAGCTCTCATCTATTCCTAAAGAGATTTGCTTGAGAAGCAAAGGCGGCTTCAGCAGGCTGGAACGGGGACTTCATAGGTTTTGTTTGAAGCATGCAATCCTGAAGTGTGATTTTTTTCTAACAGTTGTTCAATAATGTGGATTGAGGGTACAAGTACCTATTTGAGGAAGGTGAAGGACATGAAGAATGAGTCATTTAGTAGCTCGGATTTCCATTGGGGTCAATATGATCAAGACAAAGTCTTGAAACACAGGCCAGTTTTGCAAGAGCATTTCATAGTCTACCAGACAAATGACACATTGATTGAAGCCATGCCAATTTATACCAGCATCAACAATGCTTTTGAAAAAGTCTCTTTATGAGACAGACAGAACTATTATCATTTGCTGGCAATCACACCATTTGTGCAACAATTTCATAACGCAGTTCTCGGCTGCTGCTCCACACACAGCCAAGCCAGGCCAGTGGCTCACCACCACCAAAGGTCTCACTCCTCTCTCACCCCACTCCTTGCACCAGCTCTGGTGCTCAGCAGAGCCCTCCGTGAGCAGGTTCAGCTCACCAACCCAGCTGAGCCATCTTCTTCTGGTGGATCAGTGAACTGAACCAATTTGTAGAGGTGTCTTGTGAGCACCAGAGCTGGTGCAAGGCCAGAGGTAGGGGCTGCCAGGAGATGGAGGTGGGAGAGTGTTGGAAATTATCTATCTGCACCTCCTTGACTCCTCATACAGAGGATCAATTCTGTCTGCAACCACAGGTACAAACCTAAGCCAGGCGGGCTCAGATCAGCCTTTACATGCTGGCCTAACTTTACTTTAGAGGGCTGCTTACTCTCTGTTATCCTGGAGATGCATTTTTAGCCACACACTATGATGGGCAGGAGTCAACATCATCTGTGTTTTTTCCAAGAGGTGGGGTGAAGGGAGATGAGAAGAAGAGATGTATTCATGAAGAGGAAAGCCTTTGATAGGTTCTTATCATCTCTAGTAACAGGTCTTACAGCTACCTGGGTTTACTGGTTTTGAATTTGAGGTTGTTGCTGCTGTCACGTTTGGTTTTTATTTGTTAAAGTAACACTTTAAAAGCCTGGAGTTCTACAGATTCAGCAGAGGTCAAACAAATTGTTTGCATTTTTGCTATAAAAGGGGCGTGAGGGAGAGGGAGACAGATGGTAAATTGGCTGCTAGGAAGCAGAGCTTGAACTTTTTCAATAATGTCTCCCTCTTAACTCACAGCTGGCAAAACTCTCAGTTCTGTGGCAGGCCTTTCAGTGGGCAGATCAAATCCAGCAACACAGAAACAAAACTCACCAGGAGCCACACAGGGTGAGAAATTATTTCCTAATAAAACTACAAAGCACAGAACAATAACTGGGCAACACTGACATGTATTGTTGTCCTTTATCACAATCTCTTTATAAGCCTGGTTAAAGAACAGAGATGCAATTGTCCTTTGATGTCTCCGTTCAAAGGACTTTACACCCGCTTCCACCAGCGATAAGCCAGAGAAGGGGGAGAGGAGAGGCTGAAACACAACAGAAAAGGCTTGGCAAATAAATACCTTGTTATACTTCTGTACTTCTGGAGACCCCACCATAAAAGCCACAGCCACTAAAATCACAAGTCAGACGCGAGACAAACAGAGAAGCTTACGCCTGCAGCAGTCGCTTCAGAGCTGTGTTTCTTAGAAACTCACTGGCAAGTCACCCAGGGGATATGCGAATGTAAACCAAGCCTTGCTTGGGGGCACGAGGGTTAGCCTTGTTTAGGGGCCCCCTGGCACCTGGTTGCTAACATTTTCCTGCTGCTACACCAGTGCATAGCTAGGGCTTCCCAAATCACCTTTCCTGGCTCTTCCTGTCCCTTGGCTCTTGATGCACAGATCCCTCACAGTGAGCTGTGGGAGATCTTGTCTGCCCATCAAACACAGCACCGTCACTCTCACATCACCAGCTGCTTGCCAGACGTAGCACAGGAGAAGCTCAGGAACAACACTCAACTGAGTCTTTAGGTTTTTTTCCACAGTGAAACAAAATGCTGTAGGGCAGATGACAGAAAAGAGCATGGCACCATCCCCACCAGGGTCACTGCTCCTCGCTGTGTTTTCTTTTTGCTCTGAGCCCTGCTATCAGGCAGCAATTTCTGGCAGAGGCGCTGGAGGAGATCATGTTTGAAACAGTTAAATCTAGCAGAGATCCTCCAGCAGAGCCCTAAATCCCACATTCAGAAGCAATGTAAACACTTAGCAGCCAAGGACCAGATGCTCTTGAAAACTCTGCTCCACATCATGCATTGAAAAACCTAGCAGTTGCAATACGATATACTAAAAATAATCCCCAATTTGGAGTCTGCTGCTGTTGCAGAATCAAGAGAAATTCCAGCTTGGCTCCTGCTCTTGTTCACTGAATGCTAAATCTAGATAATGGGCCATTGAATTCTGCTGAGATCATGGGGACTTTGTTTTGGTAACAATCGGATTATCTGCTGCAATCCAGAGTCCCATCATCAGTCTGATCCCAGGTACTGCCATCATTACCATTGCCATTTTACTCCAGACACAAAGAGAGCATACAACTTAGCAAAGGTCAGACACGAAGTGCATGCCAGACCTAGCAACTGAACCCATATGTCCCACGTCCTAACCTTTATGGAGTAAGACCACCCCTCCTCAGAAAGCACGTTGACCATGAAGCTGTGGTCACAGTTTGTGAAGACACTTTGCATTTATTACCCTGCCATGGCTGAAACCTGGTTTTAAATACTGTTTGTAAATAAGGACGAGTTTCCCAACAGCACAGGCCAACCAAACAGATGTCACAGTTGCTTAAGTGTTTTCAGCATGTCTAGACACCACGTGGTGATTAACACCAGTGGACTATGCTTCCCTACGTGCTAGGAGGAGCAGAGCCCAAGATGCGGTGGATGTACACTGGAAGGATTTTGGAAAATGCAGATGAAGTCAGAGAGAGACTCAAGTGTTTTCTCACGTCCTACAAATAACTGTCTGAGCCCCAGCAGCATCCAATTAAGAAAACAATTAAGATTGAGATAGACACCAACCACAACCCCTTTGTCAGAGGCACGGTAAGGTGTTGCCAAAACATTAGCATCCCTTGATTTCAAACACGGCCTGGCAAATGGCAGAATGATTCCCAGGATAGCTGTAGAGAGCTATTCCAGCTTTTGCAGACCTTTGACTACAATAGGCTGGAATTTGCATTAAAACCAAGAATGAGAATTGCAAGCTAAAGTGGTAAGACATTACATTTCCTAAACCACATGCAGGAAGGGGAAGCACTGGATCCTCAAGGAGCCTGGAGAGGAACACAACGCACTACCAGGTCCTTCTGCTGGCACCCTGCTGGGATCAGCGTGTTTTCCCCCGCCCCAACAGCCCGGTGCTTCATTCCAGCACTGACAGATATGGCATCGGTTCTGCTTATCCCACACTTTCCTGCTCAAAGCAGCATCCTCCCCTTGAAAGTCAGTCTCCCTCTTCAGTCAGCCGCGAGTCTCACATGGTCAGACATGCACTGCAGATAGTGTTAGCTTTATGATTAGAGCTGTCTGCTGTGAGACACATTTTAAAATTCATGACCTTTCCCATCAGGGTTCAAAACTGGACTGGCCTGAAGATGAAAGCCAGGCTTAGACTCCTGCTGTAAGCTGCTTCTCTTCTTTTCTCCCCCCAGTGTTTCTTCTTCAGCATTTACTTCCAATTATTTTACAGGCTGCCTTCCATTAACCGTGGTTTTAAAAATTGCTAATGAATTGAGGTAAATTAAAGTTCATTGGTATCTGAGCCAAGCACGTGTTTCAACTTTACAGTCGTGTCTGACTATCAAAGGTATCTTCTTTTGTCAGGTAGGAGATGCTCTAGGAAGGCTGCAGCTGGCCAAAAGAGATAGAGCAGAGTGTCGAAGGGAGAAAAACAAGAGGGAGAGTGCTTACGTTGCCTGTGAAAAAGGTATTTGCAGAGGGATTTGCCATAATACCCATAAGATGAGGGAGGGGGCGGAGGAGGGGAAGGAAATGCAGAACCAGCCACAGCACACTTATTGGCTTTCGCACAGGCCCGGAGACCTTGCCAATGGAAATTAAAGAGGAATGTGTTTGCTCCTTACCACAATTAGAAGCAACCGAAGAAAAAAAAAATCCTCCTCTCAGTGGGATTGTTGTCATGAATTGTATTTTACCACTCTAGCACACTCCCTCTATTGGCTTTTTCTCAAGGAAAATCCATGAGAATAAGAACGCATTTTCCTAATTTACGCTGTGCAGACCAGGATGTTTCTGCCAGTTCCCAGCAACTGTATGAGTTGTGTTTCCTAGTCAGGCTGGCCAGAAAGCAACAATTCATTTCACAGGGCACTTTGGGACTGAAAACAAGGCCTTCCAAATGCAAAGAAAGGATTCTCTCTACAACTAAACCACGTGGGACCACTTGTCGGCAGATACCTGGCAGGGACGTGACCACGAGCCTTTGCAGAGCTGGCTGGGGTGCACAGCTTGGCAGTGAGGATGCCCTGAGCCATGGGGAAGTGCCCACCACTCCAGATGGCATTGCTGCTCACATGCTGCTCCTCTCCTCCCCTGTCATCCCTGCACTGGGAAAAGCCCCCTGTTTTCTTTTTTTTTTTTTTTTTTTTTCCTTTTTTTTTTTTCCCCTGGGAGCCCCAGGGGGTTGGGACAGGAGCAGTCAGGGTTGGTGGTGCTATGGGGGATGCAGACAATAGTTACTATAGCCATGTAGAGCCACACTCAGCCTCTGCTACCTGCAAATGGAGGATGAAGCAGTAGTAAGTATCACTTTCATGGGTTTTACTTATTGCATCAAAGCCATTACAGGGACAGGTGCATCTATGATTAGCTTCTCCTTGTTCTTTGCTGGTACTGAAGGACACTGTTAGGGACAGTCTCTGTCATTACTCTTAAAGCTAGTGGTGTTAAGACATCCATGGGGATCTCTAGGTGGCCTAGCAAGATGCATGGCCACCCAAACTCTCCATCAGTGTTGAATGGGGGAGAGTGAAGAAACGCCTCCTCTCTGGCACTGGACCCATGGAAATTAGCATAGTCACCGTGCCCCCAAGTAACGTGGAGAGAAACCATAGAGAGTCACCCCTGTGAGAAACCAGGCAGCTAAAAAGTCCTCCAGTGCCAGACCCTTGCACACTCTTCAATTGCTCTGAATGCAACAAAGCCTCACATATGTGCCTCTTGGCCTTAGTCACTGGTATTTGCAGACCCTGACAGCCTTGGCAGGGCGGCCAACATTTTCTCAGCTCTGGGACTAATATTCCTTCTGCTTTCGTATCCCATAAGACCCAGACTTCATAACTCTTACTGGTTTCTAGCCCTCCAGAGATACCAGCAAAGCTTGCCTGGGGGATGAGAAGCGTGTGACTTCCATGCAACACTGGGCAGAGCAAGCCTTTAAGCACAGCTCAGATTTTTAAAGTGAACAACCATGGAAGACTACCTACAACATCAGAAACTCAGGGGAGCGATGGGAGCAAGTCAGGCCTTCAGGAGCACTTAGTCAATCATGGCTGATCTCCCTT
Organism: Netta rufina; assembly: GCF_964035555.1. NCBI lineage: Eukaryota > Metazoa > Chordata > Aves > Anseriformes > Anatidae > Netta > Netta rufina. The sequence continues at coordinate 52,261,271 of NC_140124.1, forward strand.
CCTTGTCTCAAGCTGCAGGCCTCAGCAGTTCTGGGTCAGTTCACATTTTCTTCAGACAGAAAATAGAAGTAGTGAATTATCTCCCTACCCGAGAGGACACCGAATTCTTTCCTTCTTTGCTGGATATCACAGAGAAAGCATCGTCACAGTCCCTCCTCTCCTGGCAAGGGCAAGATCAGCTAGTTGCTCTGTGGGTGGCACCACTAACTCATGACCTCAAATAAGATGCAACTGAAAAAGGCAGAGATACCTTGCATAGACCTGTGTCCCCGTCCAGCTAGGCATGAGAAGCAAGAGCTGGCTTCGTTGCATATCATTGTTCAGATGCTGGACAAAGAGATTGATCCATGTCAAACCAGGCCACTTCTTTACCTAAGCTGAGCAAAAGTACCCTTGGCATTACTCTGAATAATACAGGCTAAACCTATGGACAGGGGCAGAGACTGATGCCACAACATCCAAGAAGCCTGTTCTTCCAGGAAACAAAGCAAGTAAGGCATATGGGGTTCACTTTTCTCAGTGGAAGTTCAAATTTATCACTCTTGATGTCTAGCCAGAGGTTCAGTGATTGATGAACACACCCCAGGGTTGTGTAGAGGATGGAGATGAAGGTCTGCTTTGGTATGTATTTGTGCATGCTTTTTTCTATTTAATAAACAATGATTGGAGTTAACGATAGTCCCTGTGTTTGCCGTCTTGAGCCTCCCACACAATGGTTAGAGGATAGACATAAGCTTCCTAGGACAAAGGGGACCAGGAAGGACCAGAAGGCAAAGGAGCAGTACGCAAAGCTGTGTGTCAAGAGGAGGAACAAGGGCTCTGTAATATAAGGCACTGCCAGTCCATTTCATCCTCAGGTCCACACATCCACAAGCCAGTGCATGTTAGGAACATGGCAAATGGCTGTGGGGTGAGGAGCACAACGTGCTCAGTTGCCAGTGTTCCTGGGAACTGTCAATAAAGCCTCACAATCCCAAATAGGATGCAACTGAAATAGGCATGGGTAACATGCAGAGACTTGTGACCCTGATCTTTCAATGTCTGAAGGGTAGCAAAGAACTTTCAACATGTGAAGGGTAGGAAAGAAACACACAGGAACCGGGATCTTTCTGTTCCCAAGATTTCTTTTCAAGTGACTGCTACTTAAAAGGAACCTGGCTCCTGGGAACAGCGGGAATTCTCCTGTGATCCTCAGAGCCTGTTGCCGTTCTTGAAGGTTTAAAAAAAAAATAATGTAATAAGTCCTTAGATGAAGGGAATATTTAATTTCTGTCCTGTAAAATACCTGTTGTATAACAGCGCAATGTTCATATTTTGAGACACATCCAGTTCACGGCCCTGCTGTGGCCCCAAGTTGTTTGTTATTATTTTGGGATTCTTACTGGTAATCCACATGATATGTTCTTTGACTCTGTGCCACTCCAGGCTCCTGCTTTGTCCATACTGTGCTGTCTCAGAGAGGACAACCTGGTTGATTTGCCAGTCATAGCTACTTTCAAAGCACTGTGCATCAAAACCTGAGTGCTTCCATGTAATGTTGCGGACCATACCCAGAAAATATACTTTTCCTGTTGTTCTTTGAGAACGGTTTTGCACTGAAACATTGGTTTATCTGGTTTGGTCTGAATGGCAACACTCTTGTCAGTTATGGTGGTGAAATTTGTGTTGTTTTCTTCCAAGATAGCCAGCATCATGGAAGAAGGCCCCTGACAGCATGGTCCAACAAACAGGGCATTTTCCTTAATGGCCCAACTAAAGAGAAGATGATTACAGGCAGAGAACAGCACAAATTCTTGGTAGCAAGACTGCAAATGTCCAAGTCCAGCTGGCATCAGAGAGAAAAGCAAGTGCTGTATGCCTACATGCACTGTGGATGAAGGATGTGTACATCTGACATCTGTGAACTTGGAGCATTAATCTTGGAAAAGGTACAAGAAAGCATCAACATTTTAAGTACTAGGCTGTGCAAGGTCCAACCGGGCATGCCAAATGTATGATGCAGAATATGTTACCAAATCTCTATCATCAGGACTAAAGTTGAGGTTAAGTTACCTTCAGAACGTTCTCTAAACAAATTTGACCTGATATCATTGAGATATTTGTCTCATGTTGCTGAGTAGTTTCTAATCTGACCCTAGACATGTTGCAGGGGGTTTATCATAACTGCACGTGTACATGTTATTCTAGTGGTTAGGGCACTGGCTTTTGACATTGGAGATTCAGGTTTGCATTCCTGTCCTGAATCGGGCAGTGGCCACCTGATGCCATACCCTGACTCAGCAGTGATGTAGAACTGAGAAACAAGAAATATGCTAGTCCAAAAAAAGCTTCCATGATAACACTGTCTTGGACATAATAACACTGACTTGGACAGGCAAAATGACTGACTTATCACAATGCATACAGTTTCTACTGAATTCTCTACTTGCACCTACTTCCACCAGAGCTGAGCATGGTTCCAGGAATCTGCAGATTTTTGCAGTACAATTAAAAGAGAAGAGAGGCCCCTTGATATTGTACCCCCTAAATCCATTCACATTCATGCTGCTATACTCATAGCTAATTTTCTTGAAAAACAAAGAACACTAAATGGATAACTCTGCAAGAGAATTCCATTCTCTGTAAAACTCTGCAGGATGATTTGAAAGTTCAATAAAGAAGTTGCATTACTCTCCCAGAATAAGAGCAATTTCCATAGTCCCCTGTTTAATTACTCCACATCCCCACTGGTTTCTTCCTCATTACATTCAATAAATATTTTTTCAGATGGGATACCAGCATTTTATTGCCCTTTCATAAAATGGCAAATTGATTGGAAATTGCATTTGTTTCTCCTGTTATAGATATTTTATTTACTAGCACTCACAGTACAATGCACCATCACTGTTGAATTTGGTCCACAGAGACTAAGCAAGACCCAAAATATCAAAGTTCTAGGGGCACAAAATTTTTACACCTCTACGTATGCCAAAACATACCAGCCTGACAGCCACGGGGTAACTTTCTTCCCCTCCCACACAGATGGGATGTACCAGATGCTTTGTGTATGCCTTGTTCCCTATCACAGGAAACAACTACTGCAAGAGCAGCAGCAGCCAAAGCTTCCTGATGCTGTTTGGCTGGAAGCCTTTGATCCAGACCCAAAAGGACCACTCCTAAAATCCAAAGACTGCCCCACCATCTCTGGTTCCTCAGCATGCAGATTCTCTGCTCTGAAGCCACCTACAGAGCCAGCTACTGAGGAGGGGGGAAGGGGAGAGGATTAAGCATCCACTATGAAGCAAACCGAGGTGAACATTTACATCAAATAACGAAAGACATTTATTCACCCACTACTTGTATAAAGCACGGATCTGAAAATAAATTGACTCTGGAAGCTAGAAAGAAAGCATGAAACATTTGTTGCATCAGATGTGTGTTATACACCTCAACATGTGTGTTAGGACATTCGTCAGCTTTATGTTTCTTATTTTAATGCAAACCTTTAAATCTTGTTTATAGGCACACCGTTCATATCTGTGTACTCACCAGGGACTGAACTTGAGGAAATCTCAAAAACTGCTAGCAATCTCTTTCCAGAGACAATATCACAGGTGTATTTTCCTCTATTTGTAAGAGATTTAGCCCAACTTGTGCACTGATAGTTTTCACGGGCTCATTTAAGTTGTTTTGTACTGAACAGCCAGGTGTACTCTTTGCTATGTAAGAAAAATCGAGCAGCACTGGAGAGATTGTCTTTAGTGTAACGTGCTTCATTTACCATCACCTAAGCTTGCTAGGTGATTTTTTCACTCTGCCTTTGTCTCCTCTTCCACCTTTGAATCTATTAACCCCTATAAGAACAAGAAAAAAAGGAAAAAAAAATGCCCGTTCTGTTAAACTGGAACACTTTTGATGAATGCATCATAAATGCAATAATACTAGACCAGCTCCATGACCCTTTCAGAATCAAAACGTATCAAATTCTGGGTTTTGTTTGTTTTTAATTCTATCCTCTCCTAATTTTATTCACTATGTTAGCCCCCAAAGGAGTTGATTCAGGACTCCAAGCAGTGGCAATCAGCAGTAGGGTAGAAGCACTTTGTCTTAAAATTTGTGCAACCTCCAGCCATGTTTATATCCTGGTGTAAAGTTTGCTTTTACAATTGCAGCCAGGTGAAGAAGTACATTTTAAGAGCAACAAGGTGCTCTAGCTGCAGCCAGTGTCCTGCTTAGGAAAAACTACCCTAGCTGGAGAAAATTCTTACCATTACAATCCTTTCCATTTTAAAACATTCATAACGATCACGAGGCAGGGGTGCTACTCCCCACTCTGCATTGCTACCCAGGACTTGGCTGGAAGCATCCTATGAACACAGTGTAAGTCCAGGGCAGGCACAGGGGGAATTGGTGTGACCAGGGAGGTGGGGCTGGTTGCCCATGCAGCTAGTCAGCAAAAGCCAGAAGGAGCAGAGCCCGGATCTCCTGAGCCCATCTCAGCAATTAATTATTGGGCACTGCTTCTCTTGGACTCAACCACCCTCCATAAATATCTTCTGAGAAGGTCTTAGCAAGGGGCTTCAGAGATGTGGTTGGGAAATGCTTGCTCTCAGGACCAGACAGAGGGCCAAGTGCTGCAGCAACAGGATTGCAAAGGAAAAGGCTTGGAAGATCAAGAGGGAAGAAACCTCATCCCTTAACAGAGGTGACCAGAGTATGCACAGGGCCCTGCTGCAAAGCCCAGAGCCCTTCAAGGCTGGTATATGTGGGTGAGGTGCTTTGTGCACAGCTATGCTGGTGAGGATGGCTGTGCACAGTGGCATCCTAATGCAAACCCTGCCTAAAACAGCATTGTGCACGTCCCTGCTATACACAACTGTTTTGCCCAAGCTGTGTGTTTCTGCTCCACTTCCTAAGTTTTAGCTTATGTCTGGCAGATTAAACAGCATCCATCAATCAAGCTCAGCAAGACTGTTATCTGAAAGAGCAATAAGTCTCTCTCCATACTCTCTGCTCCAGCTGCCTCCTCCACCAAACCAACCAAGCCAAACCATCTTGGAGCTCTCAGGACAGGCCCATATGCCCAGCATCTGGAGGAGGCATGCAGAGAGCACAGCCTGTGCCTTGCCAGGGCCACAGTAAATGTCGGAGTCTTTCTTCTGCAGCACAGCCTGATCTGGATCCTCACACAACCCATCAAAAATGAGCAGATGCCAGCCACCTCCAGGCTCCTGCAGGAGCTCCCAGACATCCTAGGACAATATGACTAATGCTGCCTGGAAGAGCATCTCTTCTCACCCTTTCAGGAGGAAGGATCCCCAAGTGATGCATATCCTGAGATGACAGATAACATTCGTTGTTGGAAACTCTCCTGAACGTTACACTACAGGGATCTTAATAATATTATCCGTAGGGTCTTGTACAATGTACTTAACTGCATCAAAGATAAAAATGAATACTTAGTGGATCTTGCTACTAAAACGTGTCAGAAAAATCATTAAGAGCAGTAAATTATGATGACGGGAGATAATTTCAAAATTGAAGGCCTGAAAATGTCTGCTATTTCATGTTACATGCTTGAAAAAGTAGCAGAAAATGGAAAATAAAATGCTCATAAACCTAAGCCACAGAAATGAGAGGCTACGTGGAGATTAAACAATGACAGTACGTGGGGAAGAGAAGCTACACACGCACAAAACAGTTTTAGGAGTCACGCCTCTTACAAATATGACTGGCGAGTGGCTTAGCAAAGCAAGTGACTGCTTGTGGCAGAATGAGCAGATTTCCGCTTTTGTCTTTGCCTGTGCCAGCACCCTAGAGCCAGGGAGGCAAAGATGATCTGGGATGGGAGGGAGGGCAGCCCCAAACCCCATCTATCCCCAGCTGTACCTGCCTTCTCTAGGTGCTCCCTGTCCTGGCCCCCTGTCAGCACAGGTCCCTCACCCTTTACATGGAAACCTTCAATGATGCCTGTGCAGCTGAGGAGCTTGGGCAATTAAACCATTGCTATTTCAGAAATAACATTTGTAGTGTCAGGAAGCCAAAATAAACCGTACCTTCTGAACTGATTTACAGTCTTTCACTTTTTTTCTGGAGGAAAACGGCAAAGTGGTGCCAATACTGCGTTACTCAGCACTTAAGCTGCTAGTCTGGTCACTACGAGGCTTGTGTTCTTCCCATGGGTTTGCTGCCTCCTAACTTTGGTATAGGCAGACTATTCAATCTCTACATTTTATTTTAACGAGCTCACCTTTCACATAGAAATTGGACTGTTCACATGAAGAGCTTTGTGTTGTTGAGATGAAGACATGGGTTAATTCAGTAACTATATAAAATATTTTTTCTCTTCAAAATGGAGGGGGGTACCAACCTAGATAGGCTACACAAGTGAATATGAATAAATACGCACACACTTAAAACTCACTGTAAGGGGCAATTCAGACTTGAGATTTGTTGAGGAAACAACAGTAAGACCAGCATAAAAATTGATTAGGAGAAGTTTGAAGGAGAGATTTGAAAAGGAAGTGTGATTGGCATGCAGAAGGTGGGCAGATTTTCCAGACAGAAAGCAGCGTGAGAAAGACTTCCAGCACCAAAGGAAACAAGATAAACAGCCTACCCAGTAAAGAAAAGTAAAAATGGGAGCTATGTTTCCAGCAAGATAGATGTCACTGTTGCTCCCACAAAATATGTGCAAGTATTTTGCAACATCTGTTCTCAAAATGTCACATTTCAGCATGAATGGGCATTGCCCGCCTGTAAGAGAACCTCACGTGCACGTATTTGTATTTTGCATGGGCTCATCGTGTTGGTGCAACTAGAAGCTGATGTTTGAAAATTTGGCCCTGAATAACTTCACTGGAAGCAGAATGCAGACAGATTTTCATGAATCTGAATGTTTTATCTGTATGGCACTATCTTTGCTGAATCCAGCAGAAATACCATCATCATAAGTTCTGTTGTGTTGTGTGCCTAGCCAACCCACATAAAAGGCAGTGAACTTTAATTTTACATTGTAAATAATTTATATATTAGGAGGCTTTATATACCTGTAGAGTTGAATGCCAATATTATAGCCAACAGTGGTAGCAGGACTGCCACCTCTTGAAATTGCCATCACATCAAACAGGAGCTCTGGCTGGTCAGGAGACTGAAACAACAAAATAGATGTGGAAAAGGGAAGAAGCAAGTGAACATTATGGACAAAAATCTGGTGGATCAGAGCTACAGAGAAACCTGGACAGTGCATCGGGAGAAATGGACTCAACTGGGACTTCATCTGGCAGAGCAGGAGGTCCCTAACTTCATGAACCATGCTCTCTCCACAGAATTTCTGCAATTTCTGCCTCATCCAGCCTGGATGCACTGAGCATGAATCAAAACTGCCCAGCAAAGGTGACTTCTCCTTGTATTGCTCCTGTCTTGCCTATTGCAAAAGTGGGGAATGAGGCTGCAGACTGCAGTAGGAGAAAAGAGAGCTGCCAGATGCCAACCTATAGAGCTACGTTTGCCTGCCATAGGACCACATCACCTGAACTTGGCAGAACCATTTGCTAAGCAATGGCAGCTGAAATAGGAGTCAGGGGGCTGTATAAAATGCAGGCATAGAAGTAAGGTGAAAAAGGAAATGTACTCTGGAAAATAAAATGTAAAGGATGCTTCTTAATAGATGTCTAAATTTTGCATTTGCTTTGACCTTGATCCTGAACCCTTTGCCACTGCACCCACCTACAGTATGAGTGATGTTCTTCCATCTCACAGTTCTACTATGAAAATAAACCCATTAATATTTTTAAAGTATTCAGGATACTGTCATGCAGAATGACAGCAAAAGCCCTCTGAGGAAATTAATAACTCTCTCTTCAGCACAGTATCTGAACAGGATGTTGGAATTAAGGGATCAGCTCCTCCCTTCACCATCATCAAATGATGAAGACAAACTACTGAAGAGCTGCTTACTGAATGAGGACTGTCAATCCCACGGACGGGATGAAGCACTGTCCTGTGAAGCTAATTTGTAACTGTGTCTTTAAAGCCTGTCTAATAATGCTTCTCCACAAGGCAGCAAAGTTAAAATCATGCTGGCAGCTCAGCTCTGTAACTTCTGTATTCTCTTACTGCAATTTTGGCAGGAGCTGGCAGGGAGGGGTACAAATATCCATGTGCACAAATCAATTATTAAAGTTCACTTGCATGAAAAAAGTTTCCCTTCAACGTGGCAAGATTTCATTCTCCATGTTGGCTTCCACTGAAAAGTTTATTATCCTTACACATTTTTAGTGCAGGCAAGGCAAAACAGCCACCACGTTAAACACCAGAAGTTCTTGAAAGGGCTGATGCAGAGACAAGGTGATGACGAAGGAAAGTCTGAGCAGCAACAGGCAAATCACCCAGTCAGAGAGGAACTTGGGACATACTGTGTGAGGAGAAAAGCCTTGAGGGGTAGGCAGAGCACAAGAAAGGGGAGCTGAAGCAAGTTGAGAAGGTCCAGGTAAGAAGGTCCACCAGATCCAGTAGAGAAGTAACCAGCAACCTGGCCAACTCTTTCTTGAAGAGTTTCTCTTCCAAAATCCTTCCCTGGCATCCAAGGGCACAACAGGCTGCTGGGACCCCCTGCCTTGAGCTGCTCCCCAGAGCAGCACGCCTTTTCTCAGCCTCAACTCCCGTCAGCGGCACAGAGCTCCACCTTGCACGTGGGCTGCCATGCCCAGCTGATGCTGCTCGTGAAAGCAGGCAAACATTAGAAATTAGCAGCCGCTGTAAATAAACCACCACGAGCTGAACCAAAAGAAGCCACGACCTCGAGCCCAAAAGCAGAAAGCCATTGTTGTTTCAAGGGCTGTTTTTGTTCCCCATTGTGAGCATGGTAAATTTTTACATACAGATCTCCCTTTCAAAAATGCCAGCCCTCTCCTAGGCCCGCACTTTGAGGTGATTGTTGCTATTTGTGAATGACTTGGGAATTAATTAATGTGAAGCCAACTGGCTTATAAATGGTTGGCATTGTGAACAGCCACAGAATCATGGGGAGAGCAGTTTATGTGGTCAGAGCCACATTCAGTGCTATATGTCAAGGGAGAAGATTTATTATCACAGTAGGTCCATTTTCCAAAAGTTTGCAAGGGCTGCTTCATAATGAAAGGGCACTGTTCACAGCACAGTCAGCACCCATTTTTTTTCTGGGGTGTATTATAAATCCCAACTAGAAAAAGAAGGTGGGGGAGGGTTATTTAGCACTTAAAGAATGAAATCTCAGCACAGGAACAACATAAATAAAATATTTACTACGGAAAGAAAAAAGAGAGTGAGGGAAAAAAAAATAAAGAATACAAAGTAGTAAACCTATTTCTATCATCATGACAAGAGTTGAACTCCCACGTTACAGCTAATTAAATTAAATGAGCCTACCAGGCGGGATTATAACCTATAAATATTTTTGGTTGCTTGCCTCCCTCAGAAACCATCTTTGATTTAAAAATATCACGGAATAAAAACAAATAGCTCATAACATGGTTCAGACACTTAATAATTAGAAGAGGGAGGAAGGAAAGGCCTGTGTACCTGCATATAAAAATAGTCAGCTGGGTATTTTTAACTAGAAAACAACCCTGAATAGAATAGAAAAAACAGAGCCCGTGGCTACCAAAAACCTCCCCATCAATCTGCAGGCAGAGGAGAGGGGTTGTGCCTCAGGCTGTCCCCTTGCTGCTGGGCAAGGGGCTCGGAGGAGAGCAAGGCAGCAGGAGCTGAGCACCACAAGAGGAGGGTGCTTTCCATGCCCATCTCTACCACCGACAGCCACACAACCTCTGGCACATCCCCCAGCATATATGCACAGGGTTTCTTGGCAATACCCCTCTCCATCCTTTCCTGATGTGGCTCTTCTCATCTCCACCTCACTCCCTGATTTCTCCTGCTGCCTGCAATAATTTGACTGCAGATCTCTGGGACCAGGGACAGGTATTTGTGATCAGCCTTGCCATCTCTGTTCTCCCCCAGCAGGGGATGGAGATGCTGGTCTGGGCTGAAGTTGGCTAACAAAGAGCTCTCCCTTGTGCAGAAAGCCACCAGATCAAACCCAGTGGGTAGCCTTGCTGCCTTACCCCATTTTCCAGCCAGCAAAACCTCTGCTGCCAATGCAGTCATCATCCCTGCAACTGGGATGCTTTGAGGCTCCTGGACATTTGGCATTGTGTTGCACCCTGATTATACTCTTGTGGCAACACATGGAGCAAACTGCTCTTGATAACCATGTGCATGCAAAGGTATTTATAATTTCAATGTGATTTGTGTGACAAATAAGATGCCAAGAAAAATATGTGCATTTAATTGCCCTAACTAAACTGCATTCATGTTATAATCTTGCCCCAAAAGCTCCACTATTATTATGCTTTCTTGAAAAGAAAATGAAGACCTATGATAGTAGCACTAAAAATTATGATGCTGCATGTTCTCTTGACTCTTGCAGCAAAAATACCAAAAGCCTTTTAATAATCATTCTGTATTCCTACATAGCAGGGAGGAAAATGAAAGGTAAAGTGAAAGAAGCCAAGGAAGTCCCATGAGGAAAACTTGAAAATTCATGCTTTTCTCAAACCACAAGTGAGGAACCAGATAGCGTAATGTATATAAATGAAAGCAGCAGCTCTATTTCATGCTAGTTACACCATCAGACACAGAGACCGTCATTGCCAAGAACTCCCATGTAGTTAGTTTTAAAAAGAAATCTCATATACAATGAAGTAATTTTCTCAAAAGATGTTTTTTGAATCACTTGTCTAGTGGGTTTCCATAGAAGCCATCCTGCTCTCAGAGTAGTATAAGGTAGTGCTGAATTCCTGACACTATTCACAAGAGCTAGAAAACTCAGAAATTAAAGATACTGTTTGTTCGTTGGGTCACACCATGTGCTCAAAGTTGGTTACACTCACATAACATATTTTTCCTTAAAGGAGAACTCTGACAAAAGCTTCCCACCTCTGTCTGGTGATAAGAAAATAGAGGGGAAAAGGGATAAACACTGTAGAACTAAACAGCACGAAGAGCTTATCTTGTTCTTCAGACCCTTCGAATTTTGTTAGATTTCCCTTGCATTTATAAGGGGATTAAATGCAGCACTTACAACAAGCAAGCCCTTGCCATCCTGTACTTGTTTTCTTTGAGCTTTGTGACTGGCAAGAAAACCACACACATCATGTCATTTATTTTTACCAGCAAAAACACATGTCAAAAACTCATGTCAAGGGTTTTTCTCCAGTGCCTTGAGTCCTCTCCTCTGTTGCCCCGGCAGCTGGCAGCTCAGCATCTGTCCTGTCCTCTGCCAGCACACTTCCCAAAGCTCTGAGCTTCTCCTTGTACCCCAGTACTGCCTGTGGTGGGAGGATGAGCATCTGGGGGACATGGAGCTGCATGAAATCCTCACCACGGCAGCATCTGACACTTCTCTGTCACTTGTTATGTATCCTGGAGATTTTGCTAGCACCTTACAGCACAGGTGCAAGGGCACAGCTTGCACAGGGTCACGAAGCAGCTACTGTGTTAACAGGGAATTGAAACCAGGCATCCTAGTCCCTGGGTGAACCTTCCCCGTCAATGCAGAAATGTAGATGGGGAGGGCAGTGACAGCCTTCAAAAGCCATCAGCTCCTTAGCTGCAAAATCGTCCCATGATAGAAAGAGGAGCTGAAATTGCAGCTTCAGTCTGCAACTAAGAGGAAAGCCCAACCAGTTCCTTCCAGTTAAAAAAAAAAAAAAAAGGTTTAACTGGAGTATTATCAGAGATTTGGAAGTATTAAGAGCCTGTTCAGCTGTGTTCTTGCTAACAGGTGTCCCCAGCAGTGAAATGCAATTAATATGGAGAGGATTTCTGGGAACATGGGGATGGATAGGTCAGCCAAAAAATGCCATGCTAAAGCTAGGGGCTTGTTTATGGCTATTAGTCCAAGACTATTCTGATAAAACTATAAACATTCAGGTGGCACTGGGCTCCCTGAAAGGCTTTGTAACAAAATTATTAAGCTTCTCACACTGCAGTAGCACAAACACGTCTGCAAAACCCTGGCAAAGAGCCAGCAAAGCCAAAACTGCCCTGCGCCACCGTGTTACATGCTAAGAACCACTTTTCTCCTTCCTTATCCTTGCTTTCTATCGCCTTCCTGAGCGTTCTGGTCTTTACCCTCTCTCATTTTCTTTGATCTGGTTCTCAAGAGAAGAACATCTGATCCCAGTAATCTCAAAAGAGCAACAACAGTGGGAGGCCCATTAAATCTCATTTTCAGCTTGTCCTGAGAAATTGAGAGGAGGGAGAGGATGAACAAGAGAATGCCAAGCATGGCAGTTGCTGTAAATAAGAGAAAACAGAGGGCACATCAAAAAGGGAAGAGGTTGTTGAAGGATCAGTGGTCCCAAGCTAGAGATTATTAGAGGGGAAAGAGAGAGACACACGCCCCAGCCGGCTTTCCACAAGAAACAAATGTTTGCAATGAAGGAAATATGAAATAAAATACTGGTAAAAGCCTGTGCTAATACAGCATCAAGACTGTATGCATGCAAAGAGGCCTTTGAGGGCCATTATTATACATCCTGTGCGTTAACACCAAAGTTGGACTAAAGCAAGAATCCAAAACCTAAATCCTTTCATTTATATCCTGCTCCAGAGGCTCAGGGATACACCTCCAAACCCCAGTCTCCAACGCCCTCAGTTCTGGACACCCCACAGAGAAAAATACAGAGAAAATGCATTTCAATTCTGTATTCAAATGTGGTCAAACGCAAGGGAGCTCTTTTGGCAAGCTAATTTTATATTATAAAGTTTTTTGGGAAATAACCTTGCCAGGCTAACCAGTAGCAAGCAGTATGGGAGACGAAATATAGGATTTCTGAGGGCGGAGGGGAAGCTGAAAGTAAATTAATCCCTATATAATGCAGCATTCAGTACGCCTATTTACTAGATGTCAGGAAGCCAAGACACCGCCACGAATTCAGTAAACTCCGCTCTTAAAGCAGTGATTCAGAGAAAGGGTTTTGTAGATTAAAAGAGACCACACAGGTTACTTGTGATCTTCAAAGCGAGTTTGGAGCTCAGATGACCCACACGCCTGTGGACGAGTGATCCTAGGAGGCAACCTGACTCCACACACAGTCTTGGCACGAGGCTGAGCAGAAGCACGGTTGGGACTGCATCAGCATTTCCTGTCCCAAGGCTTCGGAGGCAGCTGATAAGGCTCAGCAACTCCTAGTAATTAAAGAAACAGGTGGAACAACATAACTCCATCACTCTGGAACTCAGCATGCTTATTTTTCTGCTGCCCTCACGCTCGCACGCTTTCCTTTTATTTCTCCCCTCGCCCTCCCACCCCACATCCATCATGAAAAATTAATTTCCCTTTACTAGAGTTCACAGGCAGGAGGGGAAGTTAAAAATATGCTGCTTAAATGCATTTGTTTGTACAATGGAAAAGAAAAAAATCCAGTAATTTCAGGCCTTAGTGTATCTAAAATTATGTAATCGTGTTCACTGGCAGGGTGGAAACATTTTAGCTGACGAACAGGGGTGCAAAGCAGACATACCACTGGAAGCTTGAAATAGCAAGTGGCAGGCACTCAAATAAAATAACCATAGTGAAATCTAGAAGATTAGAAGGGAAAAGGACACAAACCAGCTATGACTTGACCTTGGTTTCGGTTTACTACAGTTGAAACAACCGAGATACTTATAGCCCTAAGCCTCATCATTTAGTCGAGAACTGCCTGTGATGAAAACAGTTGGAGGGAAACATTTTTACACACATTTGTCTGCTCTAATTTTCCTCCAGCTGCTGCCTTTCCAAATTTGATCTCCAGACAAACAGGATTGAGACAGGTGATTTAATAGATCAAGCTAAATTGAAGTGACTCTGGCAGCCAGCACACAGAAATGATATGAAGCTGTCTGGGGTAAGGAGACTGCTCCATGCTGGGGGACGGGAAAGGGAGATGAGCACTGGCTCGGTCCATCCCTATCGCGTCCTAGCTCTGTCACCTTGGCCACCTTCCAGATTCAGGGCTTATGGGAAGGACTGCATTGCCTAAACACAGCTTGGGATGCAGTGCCATGATCTACGTCCATCCCAGAGCTGCTGACGAGTGAGGTGGTCCCACACTCCTCCTCCTTATCCTCTCCACCTGGTCTGCTCCTTTCCGCCACCAGCTTCTCCTCCTCACCATGGCTCCTTAACACTAGGGCTCATCCAACCCTACAGCAGCCATGCCAAGGAGCCCAAGCCACAGAAATTTGACCCTACCAGGAGACGGAGAGAGAAGAAAGAGACCAACATTGCCCTCTGAATAAAGGACAAGGCAGGAGAACTGTGCAGGGACGTACCCAGGAGGAGACAGCCTCTCTTGCCATCAGATGTAGGTATCTGCACCACAAACCAGCACCCTTGATTTTCCACTGGAGACACTGTCCCCTCACTGTGCAACCACATTGCCAGCGCCAAGGTTGGGAGAGAAGTATGAACATTGTCTTTCCACCTGCTCGTGGCTTCAGTTTCATCCCTTTTGTACAAACAAGTGCTGAAACCAAGCAAGAGAATGGAAAATTGCCTGACCCAGCAGCATGGCCTCCTCAGTAAGAAGCTGGACTTGTGGTGTCTGCTCAAGTGAGCTGACAGCACTACACACACTCACCCCATGTCACCAGGAAGGAGACAAGGCTCAGCCCCGCCACTTTCCACGAACCTCCCACTTGCTCTTCCCTTCCCACTCCTCCTGTCCCTCCGCACCATCCCCTGGTCTCTGGCAAAGCTGTCCCCACATCTCCAGGGCGGCTGGTACAACCAAAGCCGTGCTTGCTGGCAGGCCAACAGTTCCCCAGCAGAGGCACTCAGCCCCAGCACCGCCACATCTCTGTTTTACTGAAAGGTACAAGTTGTGCTGTTTATCCCGCACTTGTGTGGGAGCGTGTTTGCATTCTTAAGAGCAGTGGTGCAAGTCACTTTTTCCCTGGGTATTATCATAAAAAGCTAGGTTTCACGCAATTGCTTTTCTGTGCTTCACAAGATTGCCACTTTGGGTTTTGTGCCGGGGCAGCAGGGGTGAGATTAGCTTCCCAAAGAGAATTAAATCCATAAAAGAGGCAGAGGAGGGCCTGCTGGTGCTATTCAGGGGCAGTGGGAAGATACACTCTTCTGCAGATGGAGCCTCAGAGCACAGCCTCCCCAACCTTTATTATTATTCTTTCACTGCCAGGGAATTTAATTGATCAAAGCAACCAAATTCTTGGCACAAGTGCTTGAAGCTGCAAGTCTGTTCAGACCTGGAGCCTATAGCCAGAAACCCTGTAAAGTCCCGAGCAGGTTTTGCTCTCCAGTTCTATGGGGAAGCGTGTCCCAGCACCATAGTGAAGTGGCAGCAGCAGAAAACTCCAAGAGGAAGGGAGGAGAAAAGGCCGATTAGACAAGTTCATAAGGGTTTCATATCAAGTGGGCCTGCTTGGCTCAGAAATTTTGGACAATTGGGATTATCTCAGCCCTGCAAGGCAGGAAGCCAGAGTGCTATCGAACCAGCACCTCTGGCCCTCCAGCATCATTTTGTCACATCTGGTTCAGCACATGATGGAGCAAGCCCCACTGGGGGTGCAAGGTCAGTGCCACAAAGGCAGAGAGGACAGCAGCTCCAGCTCCTCTCCCCACCTGAGGACACTGCTTACACACCATAGCCAGCATCCTTGCAAGTGGGGAGAGGTACAAAACATATGAAAACAGAAAAAATCCCAGCCAGGGCACCGAGGACACGGGTTTACATGTCAGCACAGATGGGCGCACAGGCAGCTGGGTCACTGAGCATTTGATGGGAAGCACTGGCCACCGAGCAGCGCTGGTGGCTGGGACACTGACACCATCCTGCTCCTGTTTCTGTTGGCACCCAGCGTGCTCAGCCCCGCCAGGACATCCTGACTGGGCTGCTTTGAATGCCCTTTGGCTGTCGCCGGCATCTATAAAAACCACCCAAATTACAGCTCCCTGTAAAACCCCAAGCTAGTTGCTAAAACAGCCCCAGATCAAGAGCAGGGGCCTGGCACAGTCCTAGAAACAACTGGCAGGGCCTGACTTTTAAAATTATCTACCTAAATATGGATTTCTACGAGAGAAAACAGAAGTTAAAAGAATGTAACCTGTTGTCATAAATATTTGAGCAAGATACAAACTGGAAGAGCCTTTCAGTCTGTTGGCTGTAAAGATGTCTTCTGCAGTTCCAGAACCGCCTCTCCCCACCCGTTCTTTGCTCCCATGGCTTTTTCCAGTCTGACTTTACATAGATTTGGTGGCATCTGAAAGGAAAGCTGCCTGTGTTTTATGTTCTTCCTAATTTGCAAGAAAAACAAATGTAAATCATCCCTCACATTTGCAGTGCTGCAAAAGAAAATGTTAGATTTAAGGCTCTGATATGAACAACAGCAGAATCAAAAAGTATAGTCAAAGTGATTGGATACCACACGACTAATTTTTTTTTAAGGTCTGCTTGGGGAAAAAGGGCTTGAATATGAAATACCTTTTCCCCTTGACTCACTCAGAATTGTTTTGCATTAAAAAGGAAAAAGCTCCATTGTACTAAGATTGCAGCAAGCTGTGTGAGTGGAGCACTATGTTAGAGCAGTGTACTGAGCATCTCTGTTTATTAAAATTGCAATACAAGGTGAAACTCCATTTAGTTGATGTCAGCAACCTTCCTAATGAGGCCTTTTTCTTTTCTTTTTTTTTTTTTTTTTAAATGAAAGGGCAGCTTTGTGCCTCCTCTAATCAGCTTGACAAAGGACGTATAAAAATTCAAAAAGACATAAATATTACCATAATTACCAATGAGAAACACCATGGACAACTGCAGGAAGTAGCTGCAGATCTGCCTGCAGATGTAATGGCTGAATCTCATGGTTTGCTTCTTCTGCTATGGAAAAAAAAAAAAAAAAAAAAAAATGGCATTTTTTAAACCATAAACCACTTTGATTAAAATCTAAAATCAAGCTCAAATTCGCAGCTTTTTCCCCAGACTCAGAAATATTCAGAAAGTACCCCTGACTAAGCACAATCTATTTTCCTGTTCACTAGTTCTGCAAACACTGACGCGTCCCAGTTTATGAGCTTTCTGCTTGGCCCACACCAGGACTTTAATCTGATCTAGCGGATGGGTAAACCTGCCCTTCAGTCCCAGCCCCAGAGCACAGATTGCCAGGTCTACAAAGAGCCCGAGAGGCAGCAGCAGCAGCAACATCAAAGGTAGGTGCAAGGGAAGGTATCGCTACCAGCGTAGGAGTTACTATGCAAATTAAATGATGCAATGTAAGGGTATGTTAATGCCTGCATTAAGCCTCTGAACATGCCCAGTGTGAACCGTTTCCAGAAGCCTAAGCAGATTCATTCTCAGCTGGAGGCTTGTATAATTAATAAAGGCACTGTGCCTTCTCTCCTGACCCAAGTGGCTAGGTACCAAACCATTTATAGCTTTATAGGTTAACACCAACATCCAAAAACGTATTGGCAGCTTGTGCAGATCCTAGCACATTAATGTGATGTGTTCCCAGCATGAAGCACTACTTAATAAGCGGGTCACTGCATTCTGCATTAGCTTCAGTTTCTGAGTGGGCTCAACGTATAGCCCCATGTAGAGCGTATTATGGCAGCCACATCTCAAAGGGACAAAGGCATGGATAACTGAAGCAAAGTCCATTTGAAAAAGAAAGTAACCCTGTTCTCACTGGAGATAAAGGCATTTTTAAAAGGCCACTGCCACTGTTCAGACATCCTGGAGCATCTTTCAATCTAACACACCTGAAGCTGTTCACATGTGTTAGAGGGAGCAGTGGTTGCTCCTTCACATAACAGAGCCTGCATGGATCCAGCCCATTCCTGCAGATCCTCCAGCAACAGTCCCCATTTCATCCCCATGGATCACCTCCATGGAAGAGCAGCCCAGCTCATTCTCAGTTCCAGCTCCAGACTCAGCTAGCTCATGGGACACTACTTCTTCACTGGAATTAAGTTTGTGAAAGTTTGTTACTGGCCCTTGCTGCTCATGGGTCCTTCTTCCAAGCGGAGGTTACTGCTTAACCTCAACTTTGTCTTGTGTGGATCTCCACAGTGCAAAGTCAGCTCAGATTTTGGTGAAGAGATCTAACAGAAACCAGGCTGACCGCACTGTGATGTGTTAGGAAGCTCAAAGAAGTGCTGGGCTAATTCTGTGCAGAAAGCAGTAGGGGATATGTACAATGCTATATGTTTTCATATGTGCAGTAGTACACTGGAAAATGCAAATGGTAACTACCAGCAGAGACCAGTGAACTCAAGTTTCCCAGGCCAGATAAAGTCATAAAGTAAAGGAATGATCTATCGCATACGAAGTGCATTAGAGCTCTTCATTAACAGAGGGACTAATCAATTTATGGAACTCATGAATCAGTAAAGCTATTACTTATAATGATTATTGGCAAATTAACATATCACAGTGTACTGACCCCCATCCATCTCCAGAGGATGCCTCCCCATACGCAGCCAGTAAAGGGCCCAGCACTAGTCCCTGCATTTCTACTCAGCTCAGCCAGACTGGTTGCACTTAACACTGGGGATAAGAAATGCTGCACTTTTGTAATCACACAGACTTATGGCCTGTACAGAGGACAATAAAGCAATAAATCTGTGAAGCACGTGGAAGATACAAGCATCAGGCTCTGGGTGCAAGTTTTAAATCCACTCAAAGGTTATCTACAAGCAGGCCCAGTGGCTGGCTCAACCCACAAGAAAGAAAGAGGTCTCTTGCCAAATTCTAATGCTGATCCAAGTGCCCACTTAATATCTGCTCCCATTTTGAAGGCAACATAATCCACCACCTTCATTTGGACCCAAACTTAGCACCACAAGGCAGAAAACCCATCTGCACGCTGAAAGGCCAGGGCCAGGCTGCCCACACCGCAGCGGCACAGCCACCCTGCGCTCTGAATCAGCTGCACTGGGACACACACGAACACCTCCATGCAAGGGGGGAAAAAAAAAAAACAAAACAGTGGTATTATTCAAACTACAGTCAGCCACAGAGCGCAGTAGGCCACATATATAAAATGACTATTAGTGATCCTGTGGCTTTAAACCAGAGGAGACACGGGCTTTGAAATCCTACAGACAGACGATCATTCCCTATTTAATTCTACCAGGCTTTTTCACAGAGGCTTTTTACGGTCTAAACTGACATTATTCTCTCTATTCATTACCACATTCCTGGCCTAAAAACTGTATGACAAGGGAAAGGAAGTGGAAAATTAGGTTACAGTGCAAACAAACATACTCAAAACATTGCACATTTAAAAATAAATTAAGTTTAACTATACTTTGCAAAGGTTAACTTCATAGGTTTTAGTATTAGAAAATATCAAAACACTGTTCATTTACTGCAGGGCTCTCCTGCCTGCTGCTTTGTTTCTGGGTCATGTAAGTGTCACGAAGGGTCAGCTCCACATTACTTACAAGCCACGCTTGCTTAACAAAGTAATCCACAATCTTTCCAACATTCATCTGCCATTAAGCGCTCTCACACAGAACATCGGCGACATCAACAAGGCTCTCGAAGGTTCACCGACACAAGGAGGCTCCTACCAGCTGAATCCTCAGACCTCCAAGCATACACGGAAAGGACTGCAGACTCCAGCTGCTTTAAATCAACATTTCTCCCTGAAAGCAGAGGTGGCATGCTGCTCTAGACCAGCACAAATGTCTCCTTGACATTAGTCTCACTGCTGTTTACTGAGTTAAGGTTTCATCAGAGGTTATCATTGCCTTTGCTCATTCATCATAGCTTGTTTTGGACCTCCAAATAACAGCCCCACCGATACAAAGAGTGGCCAGAATTGCAGGATACTAAAGCAGGGCTCTGTACACTCCTCTCATCTCCAAAGCTCAGTGTTTTGGCCATTGGCTACGCCTACGCAGGGTTCTCAGGCCCAACTCCTACATCTCCATGCTGACACCACAGCACCACGCAGTCCTAGCCCCTCTCCCCCTTCTTGTGTCCTGGTTTTCGCAGGAAGGGAACTCAAGCATCAGAGACCACTTCATGACCCAGCCAGGTCCCCATTTGGGAAGGTTAGGAGGAGACAAACACCACAAAACACAGTAGCAGAAATCCATGGGTCCATTTAGAAATCCCCATCTCCCTGCTTCCTACATATTAAATTTGGACATGTATATTTGAGGGTATGCTTGACAAAGAACAGGACATCATTGCATCATTGTGATGGGGGGGGAGGGGGGAGAGAAATGTGTTAAATTAGCAGCTTGGTTTGGGTAAAGCCTCAGACAAGATTGCATAAGCATTTAGAGATAGTCGGGGTCTTAATGGGCTTCATCTTCATGTGAAACTTGTCAGTCCTCTTTCCCGGTGCTATCACTCCCTTTTGCTGGAAGGTGCCCAGTCTCTTGATTAGTGCTACAAACATGCACGTCTTAATTATCACCATCCTAAACAGACTCTACAGAATAATCTGCAGAAGCCCAGCTGCAGTATTTATGCTTCTGTAATGAAAGTCCCCGAAGGGTGAAAAAAAAAAAAAAAAAAAAAGAGGTGGGAGTGGGGAAGGGGCTCTTTCTGTCTTCTGAGAACTCAGTGTAATTACATTCCTAATGGTGAATTTATGGTATCTTATTTGTGTATCCTAAATACTCTACCTCGGTCACCAGATTTGATATGACACTAAAAAGAAAGAGTGGCTCACAGTTAAGTAAAGCTGGAGAACTGGATGGCCAAGTTTTTGTTCTGTCAAGCACCAACATTTCATCACCTTGAGGGCATTATTAAACTTGCCAACCCTTTTGCTCCTCTTATTAGTAAGACGTTTCCTGGAGAACAGGAAAGGAGGAGGGGAAGAGGCACTAAAACATCCTCACTCTCTAAAGACTTGAAGACATTTGTCCATTTTATGACTCTTATTTGTTCTTGCTCCCTCTGTTCTTCTCATTGTGCTTCTCCCCCATTTGGATCGTGTTGACATCACTCCTTTGTTATCTTCTTAAATTAGCTGTAATGAAGTCCTTTGAGCTACATGTGCATGCCTTATTTTTTCGGTTTTCGCTTCTCTGAACTGTCCCTATTGACTTTTCCTCATACTCTTGCCTCCCTTCCCCCAGCACAACATGCTTTCTAATCTGCTTTTCATTTGCTCCCTTTCACCTTTGGTTATCCAGTGGCCAATAGCCAGTGTACTTTACAAAATAAATTACATTATAACCGACTCTCATTGAGAAGTGGCATGCACCCATGTGGATAAAGCTGAGCATTTAGAACAGGAACCGTCTGAAATTTCAGTGCCCCAAAATGCAAGGACAAAGCAGGTGAAACCAAGAGGAGATAGCATGAAAAACCCCTAAAAGGGCACTTATAATTTCTGGCACGTGCAAACAAGTCTAAGGGACATTCATTGCCATAAAACCACTGGACTGCAGATCATGTAGCTGTACCACAGCAGCCTGTCTGGCCACATGACCATCACTTGACTAGATTGGAAGCTGGTTTTATGTAGCATCTTTGATAATCACGGTATTTCACAGCGCTTTACAGAACAATGAGTTAACATACGACAGCTATTATGCACTTAGCAATAGCACACAGACAACCTTGCACGTCTAGAATCAATTTTGTTGAGAAGCTGATAGGCAGGGCAGGCGGGTTATGCTCAGCCTTTTTGTTTTGAGAAGTGCCATGGATCTTTAGCTTGCCTCTTGCAAGGTGATATAAAAGCTGGGCTGCATCTTCAAAGGGGAAAATATATATGTATATATATATATATATATATATATATAAGGCACGATTTTACTGAGTGATAGCTTGCTTAAAGTAAGTGACAAGGGCTCTTTATCCCAAGAACTGCCTCCTACTGCCCATTGGTAAGATGGGAGTATTTTGATGATTCACTACTATGTCAAATAATATGATTTTCATCATCCTGGAGCTATTTGAGAATCTGCCTCAAATATACAAAGTGGAATGGCTCAGGAAGAAAATGGAGAAGGCACCGTGCCTGAATAGCTTGTCCCAGGGGCAGCAGCAGTTTCCTATATAGTCTATGATTCATCCCACTCTGTTAACCACTTTGCTGGATATTTGCATATTATTATTTTATGCATGCATGTGTGTACATCAGATGGATTTTTGCAATTAGGACAGAGCCTGGAAGTCATTTAAAAGGACTCCTACAGAAGTGATGTTACACTGTGTGGCACATCCTATGCACTAGTAGCACTGGACCCATCCTTCTCCACTGCACGCTTACTGTAAGAGCAGAACACACTGGTCTCCGGGATGCCTTTCTGGAAGGTGGGTTGGTAGGAATCCCCTCTCTGATACTCCTCTTTCTCTGTGAAGCACATGTCTCTGGTGATGGGCCCAAATTCTTGTCCTGGAATTGGTCTCAGCCTCACACATCCCCGCTGACAGAAATGAGACAGACCTCACCAGTGACTACACCTTCCCAGACAATGTCCTGTCTGGAAAAGCTATACAGGGCCCAAACAGCTGACACCATTGCTTTGTTTGGAAGTTAATTCATACCCATGAAAATGAAAAGAAGCCCACAGCTTTCAGCACAGGGTTTTAGTAGGACCCAGAACCTTTTTTTTTTTTTTTCTCTGAAGTTGTTCAATGTGTTTTTTCTTGCTTAAACAGAAGCCAAGATCAGCAGTAGTAGTGTGCTACATTTGAGTTTTCTTTTTTCTCTCTTTTTTTTTTTCTTTTTTCCTGAATGCAGGCTATATTCAGATTTTTTCTTATCACTCCATTCCACAGTGGCTTTGTAATTCTCCTCGGTGTTTCCCAGGAGAGCCATAAACACCCTGCAAGACCGCAGCAACATTTGTAACAGTGATTATTGGGAGGGGACCACAACTGCTAACATTAGATATCCTTTAATTTAGGAACAATAGACACAAGAAAGGCAATGTGGCCCAGCAAAATGGAGTTTGAGGGACTTACTCCCTGTGCCTGTCTGCCTTCCTCTTGCACTTTGTCTAGCTCAACCCTTTAGACATTAAGCCCAGCAGAGCAGGATTTGTCCCTCATCTCCATGCAGGACCTAGCACGAGTGCCCTACGACGGAACATCCAGACCCTTTTATATGATGCAGTTATTGAGCTGTTCTGACAGTGCAACAATTTCCCAGCCACACTGAGAGCCTGATTTTAAATGATGCATAATTCTTCCTATCCACCTCAGATTTCATGTAAGAAAGGCAATTCTCCAGCCTATATGGTTACAGTGAAACTTTCAAAACAAATACAATGCAGAAAGATGTTGTGACAAGTTACCTGCAAACCTGGCAGATAATAGCTCTCAGAGGTCAAACTACTCCATTTATCCAAAAGAAGTGTTAACTCTTACATCTGATAAGAATATCAATGTCACTATTCAATATGTGACACATTCTCTTTGCAGAAATACAAAGACAATCCATTTATCCATTAGTGCAAGGTGTCACATCAATTACTTGGATAGACGCATCAGGGAAACTCAATTGCTCTCATAGATTTTTTCCCAAAGTTGAAGTTGCATTTGCTCCAGCCCCAAAGGAAGGAAAAGCATCCCTTCTTTTATTTAAAATCTCCAGTGCTGCAAAAATAAGAAATCTCAGCCAGCTTCCAAAGCTTCTTGGGGGCAAAATCCTTTATCAGTGTCCCATCAGAATCTGTTCCCCTGCAATTAAAGGGCAAATGCTCACTTTCAGTTGAGATATCTGGTACAATTGAAAATGAAGGCTAGAGCATCAATTATTAGTATTACCTAGGCCTTCCCTGTCCCCTGCACACATGCATCAGACATTATCACATCACTGTTTTAGACACAGCTGCTACAGCTGTGGAAACCTTTGTGCAGTAGAAGAGCAGAGCTGGGTACCTATCAGACAAGATTTTAAATAGGGCATAGAATATGACAGAGAAGGAGCAGAAGAGTGACAGCAAAGTACACATTAATTTGACATTTCCACCTTCTCCCCCCCCATTGCCTGAATTTATGTGCAGTGAAGCATATCACGCATTTCTTTTTGTGGGCATTTGTGTGGGCAGAGTTGAGTTTAAAATCATTAGAGCCATGTAGCTAAGGGAGTGAGCTGAAGGACATGATACCTAGATTTCACCTCTGTAGGCCTGAATTCCTTCCCCTCACCCTCAGACAGAGGTTGTCATTCAGGTGACAGAGCAGCACCCCAAAAGCTGCACCGTTCCTGCAGGTGTCCCACACTTACAAAGGCTGATTTCTGGACATTCAGGTAGCTCCCCACTTCTCACACAGTACCAGCCCATGCAAGAGATGAATACAGAGGACAGTAAAATGTTTTTCAGAGCCACTGGAACTGCAGTTGATGTTTCTAACCTCATTAGCCCATTTTTATGGTTTGGGAGTCATATTGAAATCCCCAAGGGCAGAGGCCTTTGACCAAACCTGCAGTTCCTTATGTCTCATAGGCAGTATCCAGGATCCATTTTAAACCATTATTTATTAGCTTCTGGAATCACAGCTGACAGCACACCACAAGCAAAGCTAACACCAGCTTTCCCGGGACTGTCAGATGTCAGAAACACTCAAAATCTGGTGAGAAAGTTGCATCTCACGAGATTTCATCATACTGGGGAGCTCTACATAACTCACTCAACTTCTGCAAGCACAGCGTAGCTTTCAGGTCCTGACCTTATCTGGAAAAGGTACCACAAAGGCAAATAAGAGATGTAGTGTTTGAGAAGCAGCCAAACTTTTTCAGACTCCGGAAATACCTCGTTCACTATGAGCTTAAAGCAGCAGCCCAGGCCTGTATTTTGCTTTGTTTAAAGCAGTTCATTAAATAAAGGGTAAATAGTTGGAGGGGGTTGCATTCTACAGAAATGTTTCAAAAGGGCAAAAAGCAAGCTAGACTCGCTGATCATTTCCATCCTAGAGCCTCACAGGAGAACCACTGTTAGGGAGTTTATCCATGTTTCAAAAGACACATAGTGATTCCTAATCTCATATCAGTCTACCATTTCAGCCCCAACCACGTTGGCACAGTTAATCAAAATACCCCTAGTAGCAAAGCAGCTCGTCAGCTAACATTTCACTGCTTGTACGCAGGGTGTGTACACACATATTAGTCAGACTGCTGTATTGTAACTTGGATGCTTTCGTGGTGTACTAGTGCTAGGCAGGCTTATTCTATTTCTGGAGGTTAGTAAAGTGATCTGAAAAATGTGGTTTCGGCTCATTTGTGATGTTGACCTGTGTTTGATGAACAGCTCCAGCACACCCCCAGCCTTATTTTTGAGGATGAATAGGGATGGAAACCACATTTGAGAAAGTGGAGTGATACCATGCCTCTCACCTTGCAGTCCAGTGATTCAAGTCCTCTCCTGGGAGGCAGAAAACCATATTCTCCTTCACAGTTTGAACCCACAAAAGCAAGTCCAAATCCCTGTGGTAGCCTAGTCTCTCTTACTGGCTCTCCTGTTCATGTCCCTCCCATCACACGAGAATAGCCACCAGAGCAGCACAGTGATGTGGACATGCATTTTGACTCAGGAACATTTAGTTGTTTAATCCCATGTGAAACAGAGGAGGGGGTTGAGTGAGTTATGTAGAGCTCTCTGATATGACAAAATCTTGTGAGATGCAACTTTCTCACCAGAATTGAAGTATTTCTGACCTCTGCCTTAGATGCCCACATCCCAGAATATCCAGTAAGATAGTGGGTCTTCAAGGATTCAAATTTGGCGTGAACTGCCCAAAAATAGTCACCCCACTTCAACTGAGCAGGGAACAACTGAAGAAGGTTTTGCAGAGCCTTCTTACTTATATCTCACCTCCTTGTCAGACATTTTCTTAATTCTAAACTTAATTTACCAGCCATATATTAAATATTGACTTCATAACCAAGCACTAGGAAACACAACATTAAATAAACTAAGCAGCAGTACCAAGCCATTTGATGAAGTAGAAATAACACATCAAAGGCTACAGTCTCATGGTAATACAAGTTCTAGTTAAAGGCCTTGCCATGTATATACTCCTTCATCTGTTAAGGTTATTAAAAAGGAAAGCACAGCTGTATTTTTTAATAAAATAATTAGCTCCTTCAGTCTGTTTCGAATCATGTTCCTCATTTTAGATTCAATTTAAGATCCACCCCATCCAAAGCAGCATATGATTGCAAACTATCTATACCACAAATTAGTTTTTAAATACCGCTGTAATTTTAATTATTAATTTGACATTGTAATGGCTTGGGCTGCTCAGGCACAGAGTCCTTGAAGGCCATTGTAACTCACACGCATCAAGGTGTGACATAGCCTCCTACCAAAAACTGTGAGCTACAGTCCTGTGTCCCATCACAGAAATAAATGTCTCCAGAAAGCCTGTTTGAAAGCATTTGATGCTTCCTATGGACAGCAGGCGGCCTCCACCTAGCACAAGTGGCTGTTTGTGAACTTCTCTACAGCAGGGTTAGTTTAAGTAATAATAATATTTATATTCTAAAGAATACTGTTTAAATACACCTCCCACACAATGAGGTTTCCTATTTTTAGAAGAAAGATGCCTGCACGTCAGAAAAAGCAATCAGCAAAGATCAGACCAGAGAGTCTGAAGCCAAAACTCCATGTTTATGATTTCACTGGGGCTGGGGGAAGGGATGTTTGATTTTGTTTCTTTTAGCCACCACCAGGTCTGAGCACCTTTCTCACAGAAGTCAGCAGAAGTGGCAAAATCCCAAGTGAACAGAGCAAAGCTTGCCACAAGCACTCAGTACTGCTGGGTATGAAGTACATGCCCTAAACACTGCATACTGAAAGTTAGCCCATCTGCAGTGCACATGTAAGTCTTTGCCTCACAGGAAGGGACCAAATTGCAGTCCCTCCATGCCAAGGAGCTCCCGATGAGCAGTGCTGTGCCTGGAGAAGCAATGGCTGGAGGCACCTTCCCAGTGTGGGTAATTGCACCCTGCCAGCCCCAAAACTCCCTGTAATGGGAAATGCTACTGCTCACTGCTAGTGCAGCATCCTGCTTCAAGGCTCTCTCCCAGCCTCATGAGGCTGGGTTTCATGCTGGGAGGAAAAGAAAGAGCACTTTGGAAATCCTACTAAACCCACTTTCTGAATCTGGGACACATCATTAATTATTTCATGTTAATAATGCCTGAGAGTCAAAGACAACTAAGCAGGCTGCTGAAATTAGATTTTATTTTATTTTTAAATCACAGTAGCAAAACAGAGGGGCATTTAGGATGTAATTGCAGTTTGATGTTCTTTGCTGCTGTTCCCCTCGAAGGACTTTCTTCCTGCCTTGTAGGGCACTGACCTTCCCTCACTCTTTGTGGAAATGTGCAGCCATCACTCTCAGGTCTGCAATTGAAACTCTACACCCAAGGTCTTAAACAAAAAGAAAGTTCTCACCTTGAGCAGAGAATGCAATTGGTGCTGTTTGAGCACTTTTCACAGTTGGCAGTTTTTGCACTTTAGCAATTTTATTCTCTGAGTCCAGAAGTAATATCTTCCTTTAGATAATATATTGGGAAAGGTAAGGTGATCATAGAAATTGCTAAAACAGAAAAGGTAGCAGGTAATGGCATCAACATGGAGGCACAAATTCCTGGCAGACGGGGCATTACTAAGGAAAGGAAAGGAAAATTTATTTGCAATGGCTGGGAAATAGACTGAGAAAGGAAAGATAAAGGCATACAAAAAGTTAATGTGCTCTTAGAAAATTAGAACTGGAGTTTCAGAATTTATTGAGATACTGTTTACGTATATGTATTCATCTAAATTCACCTCAAAAATGCTCTATACTGTACAGAGCCTGCCAAGAATTAATAAAAAGAATATATGTACATTTCTCTGTATTTACTCCCTTCTGCCAATATTTCACATAAACAGACCAGAGGAAGAAGGAAAAAACACACACACAGACACACACAAATAAAATGGTTGAGCACTGTGCAATCCTTTAAGGTTTTTGGCTCCAAGTTTTTTGTAGCTGCCAAAAAAAAAAAAAAAAAGCAAAATGTTTTCACTCAAGCAATCAAACAGCACTCACATCCTATTTAAACTTCAGTGATGGACTGCCAGTAATGCTCTGTGCTAACACCAAAGGATAGAAGATATACATAGACCTAAAAAAAAAAAAAAACTTCCACTGATTAGTGTTTTCTCATATTTGCTTATTTCTCGCAGGATCCTATGCACTGACAGAGGTTATATTGCTCATTTCACATGCCAGACGTACTAAACTTTTACAGTTCCCTGCACCCATGAAAACGTGCACCAGTGCTCAAGCACTTCCCTGCAATACAGAGCAAGTCTTCACTAAAAACAGTTATTCCAGCTTTTTATGCTGTTTACCTGCAGACAGGTTTCTTTGCACAACGGGTCATCAAAACAGCTTCTTGGTTTGTCAGCAGGCACTGCATATCATAACCAACAGACTGTACCTGTCACGTAAGGGAAAATGCTGAAAATATCAGTTTTCCTACAATAATATGGTTCTGTTTTATAAACAATTGCACTGATTATTGCAGGAGCTTGGGACCAAGGCACATGGGTTCTCCCCAACACTTTACTACTTGCATCTTCTCGTGGTTATTCTTTCCATATACCAGAAACAAAACCTCAGGACTGAACAACACTTCCAGGGATTCATCCCTCCTGAGTTCACGTCTGTTTCGAAAATGAAAAGATAACCCTGGTGCCCAACTTCATCAGAAACAAAACAAAAAACTTTCCTTTTGAAGGGTTCTGCAGCGAACATGTTACCAGAAATATGTTGAGGTAGAGGTAGGCAGGATACATTGTTTTTGTGATATAAGACTTCAAAACAACAACAACAAAAAAAATGTGTTTTTGTTTTTTTTTTTTTTAAGTCCTGCTCTTTTGTTTTTTTGTGTATTTTTTTTTCTTTTTTCTTTCCCCCCCCCCCCCCCCCTCCTTCCTTTTTTTCCCCTCAAAGCTGCTGCATTTCAGAGCTATCGGCTTTGTTTCATTCATGGGTCCTGGCCCAGCTCCAGAGGACAGGGCTCTCTCTGATAATGCTGGATACTTTTTAGGAGACATTTAAAAGCTCCATCAGGAACACAGTGGTCTGAAAGCTTGCCAAAAATCTGACTGACTTTATAAGCTCTATTAGTGGTCAGCCTCACTAGCAGAATTTGTGCGTGCTGCCAAACTGCTCTGGCTGCAGTTCGACATGCTGTGCCGGCTGCAGCTGATGCAGGCTAAGAGGTCCCCCCCCCAAGCCTGTCACCACCTTCCTGCCAAAATTCACCTCCCCCTTATATCTGACAGCTCAGCTTCACATGCACTCGCCCTCTCAGCCAGCCGTGCTCAAGCAAACCGGGTTAAAAAACATCACAGGGAGAAACTCCGTGGCTACCTGCAGCCAGGCTCAGGGCAAAGGTGGTGGTGGGGTGGGCAGGGGATGGGACCGGGCTTGGGGGCAGCGAGGAGCTCCAGCAATGAACCCTGTTTTGGGAAGCACCCAGGTCAGCTCCTGGAAAGTGAGGGGCATTCCTTGCATGGGCCTCCAGCAGCTCCACAAACAGAGCAAGGCTTCGCCTGCTGCACTAGGCCTTTGCTCCACCATTGCCAGCCCAACACCCAAAAAAACACACAACAACAAAAAAAGTTCCAGGCACAACAAGAAAACCTCTTGTTATCTCCAGGCAATTTTGGTCACCAGGAAGCTTGCTTATGTTTCTATTAATAGCAGTAACAGATTATCTAGAAGGAATGAAAGGAAGCCAACACGAAACTATGTGCATGGGTTAGTCTGCAGACAAAACACGTTGCTTACTTTGTTGTAACTCCTCTGGCACAAACGTGGGATATTTAAAGAAGAAACCTTAACTCAGAAGGCATTTGAGGGGAGCTTCTCTCCCTCTCCAAACCCACTGAACTCTTCCATAACTTTCAGTCCTGATGCTCCCCAAAAAATATATTCTGGGGCAGGAGGAGAGGAAGAGATGAGGACAGGGGCTGTATACCACCCCAGGCAGCATGTTTGCCCTGGGGCACACAGTGCAGCTCCCTGACCTGTACATAGGTTATAGGACATGCCAAAGTGACAGAGGATGTCCAAAGGCCCCCCAGGATATGTCTGTACCAAGTGATCCCATCCATCCCCACTCCCTGAACAGGCATGCTTACAAAATTGGCTCTCAGGCTTTATTGTGACACTCTATTTTAATTAAAACGCACAAACCAGACAGATGATTCATAAGGAAACCTCCCCAACAATAACAAACATCCAATAGACATTGCTTGGACTGGCCATCTATCTCAACCATTAAATCCTTAACAAAAAAAAGGCTAGAGGGATGAAATGCAGGCAGCCCTCAAAAGCACCTTTATAATTCATCTGTTCCCACAGTCTACCACAAGACTATTGCAGGCTTGTTATACTTAAATGATTTCTGGGACACCTCTTTCTTTTTCTGTAGCTTGTGTAAGATTTCACCAGGACACCTCCCACTGCCTTCCTCACCACTAAAAATCTGAAACAGATTAAGACCCCAAGCAATTTCTTGATACCACGACTACTGAAGCAACCTTGAGGGAGTGACTGGGGCCCACAAAGAGAGGACCTTTGCTCCCTGGAAGAAGGAGCAGTGCCTGTTGTCATTGGCAGAGGCCATGGATGTCGTGCAGCAAATGAATGCAACTGCAGCGTGAAGAAGCTCTTCATTTACAAGACCCCCCAAGTAGATCAATTTATGGTAAGGCATGACCTGTTTCCATGGGACTTCACCTCATGATAGAGTGGCAACAGGAGGTACCCCTAAGCCTAATATCTCCTGAGTTAGCAGCACCCTACCAACCAACTCATTCCTACTTCCAACTCCAGGATCAGCAGACTTCTCCGACACCCTTCCCTTCTACAGGAAGAGCACAGCTTTGAAAGGATCACCTCTGCTGAGCAGGCAGGAGATCAGCCAGCCATTATTCCTTTCTACCACCTCAGTGCCACAGCAAGGAGAACACTCTCTTGGCACACAGGAGAAAAAGAGGGAAATGTGATTCAAGGCACTGAAACCATGGCAGTACTGAGCATTGTGAGTACCAGAAATCCCACAGATTTGTGGTTCTAGCAGTAGCGGTGGTGCCTGGTGTTGGTATGGCATGTATAAGCACATAAAACTGCAGTGTAGACGTACCCAGAAACCAAACCTCTATGAGGCATGAACTGCTGCCCTCATCTCAAGATGATTCACTCAGATGCTAGAACTTTAAATGTCACTATTGTTAACTTACAGCTCAGCAAAACATGCAAGAAAGACTACGAGGGGATGGATTAACTCTGCATGATTAGCATGAGTCACAGCTCATTTTGGCAACACCAGCGAGGCCGTGAGCCCACCACTTTTTCAAGAAGCCGAACCCCAAGGCAGGCCATCTGAGCCCATCTACAAAGGGCCAATGCTTCAAAGGGAAACCAAATCAGAGGAGCCAAGCAGAGCTCATGGGTATATTCCAAGCCCACAGAGGGAGCACTGAAAGGGTCTGAAAACATTTGCACAATACCATTTATCGTAAGAGAAACATATGATTTTCCAACTGTAGCTACCAACACGTTGTCTGAAGGAAGTTTTTCACAAAGCCCATGTTACCAAAGGCTGAATTTCCGCTCCCCTCCCAAGTCAGATACTCTCTTTGCTAAGCAGGCATCTAACTGGAGTTTTCTGAGGGTAGTTACCAAGGCATATGTCCAGCCCCGGTCTTCTTTGACCCACGCTTTGCTTCTTACACAAGAATTGAAGGTACAGGCACAGCCACAATACTGGATGGAAGCTGAGCTTGCTAAGTTGACAGCATGCCGAGCTTGCATGGTTTTGCTGAGGACCATGCAATGCAAAGCCTGTCACACTCTGTTGACTGTGGGTGAGAAAGTAGAATGGAATCTCTATCAAATACAATAGAAATAGAGATTTTGTGGTAACGAATAAGGAATTTATTGCTGCAGGCATCAGAACAGAGATTCACACCAGCTAAAGGATTCAGGGCAAAGCAAAGTGCATGGTTTGGAGAACATGGACAGAAGAAAATAATTGACGCTAATTGTAGGATGTGCCAAAGAGAAGGGAATGCATGGACAGGAAAAACCCTTCATTCTTTTACAATTCTAAGGTTGGTGTTACCACAATATGATTTTATTTAATACCATAGCCATTTGCCAAAGGGTCTGAGAACTTGGAATGCTTAGAACCAGCACAGCACTGGCATTCTTGCTTTTTGAAGGAGTCTTGCCATGACCACGGGGAGATTGTCAGTAAATAAATTGGGTATAGTGTCACTAGGCACATCAAGGAGCCTACAAAGCTGCAGTAATTCTCAGTAATTCTCTGACTTTACAACTAGACAATCGAGGATTCCAAGCTGAAAAGAGAGGATCTTCATGATATCCTTACCAACTTTCCACTAGATAAGTACCATAATGCTGTTGGAAGCACTGTGTTTCTGAAGCACAGTATACTGAAGGCACTGTATTTAACAATCAAAATTTTACAGGTCTGGAGGCAAATTATAACTCTGGTCATTGTGGATGCTTCGTTATATTTTGATTTTGTTGCATTTTACTCCAACTCCAGCTTTACAGCTGAAAGACCTAGTCTTCCTTTGCTGCCCTACAATGGCACACAACATTCCCGGAGAACTACGCAATGGTGAGGCTGAGGATGCATGTCCAAGGACACCTTAATCACTCTAAGCCAGGGCTGTGGCATGACAGCCTTCCTACCACTTGTGTATTCCCTTTCTCCTTCACCATTTCTGGGTGCTACCAGTAATATGGGGAGCTGGCTTGCAACCAGCAGCAAACTCAGATCCCTGAAGCAACTCACTCTGCAATTACAGGAGTAACAGTTTTGTCACCAAGGAGGAAGTGGAAAGAAAAATGACAAGACAAAGTCACTCTCAGTAGGGCTGCTATAACTACTCTAGAACAGTACAAACAAGCAAGGCAAGAAAGTGCAAGAAGGTGTACCAAGAAGCAACTCCGCTTTCCAAAAGTTGTGCAGCAGAATGGTGGCAAAGATAGGAATATACCTTAACATTAGAAACTGTCAGGCACACTAAACCATGCTGCATACCTCAGTTGTGGTTCCAGAAGATGAATGTGGAGTTCACAGGTTTCTTTGTGCATCGTATACATCCATTAGGGAAAGTCTACAGTCTCTTTTTCCGTAAACATTGTAGAAAAATCTCAAGGGATGGCTTCTTTGTTCAGTTTTCTACCCAAAAAGCACTCCATTATTTTCCTCAGGAACACACTTACAGTGATTCCCTGTATTCCTGACACTTCACTCCTTTTTCACACTCAAAAGCACAGACACACATGCATCTCCCACACCCAACTCATCTGAGTTGGAGAACCTTGGACTTCTGTCCACCTACTTCAAAGACCAGTGTCTTGTGGACTGGGTGATGTCGTCATCTACCAGACGAATTCAGGCTAAATTTACTACTACTTACCTTTCTTTTCAGTGAACTTTCTGCTGCCCACCACTTTCAAACAAATTTCACCTAGCCCATGTTGCTAGTTCATTTGAAATAATGGCCAGACCTGTTTTTGCAACATTTAAATCAAACCCTCTTATACATGGATCACAATATGCTTAGTGCTTGATAAGTATACCAAAAAAAAAAAAAAAAAAAAAAAAAAAAAAAAAAGAGAGAGAAAAAAAACACAACTAAATAACTCCAGAAAGATACTTCCCAATGAAAAATAAATCCTGCTTTAAATAAATATATTCAAAACATCCACTCAAAAATAGCTTCACCCAAAGTCCTTCCCTGTCACTGTAGCATGATGTTGAATATTGCTCCTGGGTTTTTGATGTGCTGGGAAGGAAGAAAATGAACCAAGAACATTTCAAACTTGTTTCCTGCACAAACTCGTGTAAGCAGTGTTGATATCTATTGCAGATGTACAAGTTATGTTTGGATACAGGCTCCAGTGCTTCACAGCTTTCAGCCATATACAGATCGACAAAGCCAGAATCAAAATAGCTCCTTTCAGTTTCCCACAGCAGCAATGTCATTCACCCTAGCACAGATGATCAGCCTTTCCCCAATTCCCAAGCATCAAAGAGCCTCTTACAGTGCTGAATTATCCTTGTGGCACCACAGTTTGGGGACAGAGCATTTCCCAAAATCCTACATGAATTTTAGGGGCCACTCAGTCTCTGTATGTACCTGCCATCAATTCCCTTTTCAAAGGCAGCATAAACCATTGTTGTGCCACTGCAAAGAACTTGATTCTTTTCTGCTATGCAGAGCATCAATATGAGAGTGCCCTTGAGCAGGTGCAGACCAATGTCTCTTGTAAAGAAGTCACCAACCCCCCTCCCAAGCATCTCTAAAGTAAATGAACACAATAAGGAGCTGCAACACATTGGTAGGGGGTGGGGAAGGCAGCAACATGGAATAAATGTCCTAAGTCCTATAAAGGCATTGACTAGGTTTATCAGCAATGGATGGATTTGGGGTTAGGATCATCAGGATAGGAGGATTTAAAGGTTCCCTTATTTCCAATGTCCTTCCCCTTTTTATGGTGCCCTTTTTTTCCACAAGTAAATTAAAATTGTTGCTGCAGTATTGCTGACCTCTTTCACACAGGGCATCAAATCTCCAAAGAGCCCCTTAAAGCCCTGTCCTTTCCCAGTGCTGTATCCTATTAGTGCACTGACCCTTTGTGCATCCAGCAGAGCCACTAACCAAAAATGCCTTTGGAATCTGAAAGCTGCGGCACAAAGGCAGCCCTTGGGTTTGAATAGGGCAGAGCGGAGGGTTTATTCCTCTTTGGAGGGAGCTCTTCTCCGTGGCGTGGGGGTTACAGCAGAGCAGAGAGAAGAGAATTTGGGTCCTTCAACAGATAAAATTCTTCTCTTTAAAAAGGAAACAAATTGGAGTCTCTGCCAAGGGTTTCCCAAGACAGTTCTCACCAGGTGACCTTGGTTGAGTAAATGGCCTCAGACACAGCCAGCTTTCCAAGCCTAGGTCACCATGGGGAAAAATGCTCTGAGATAAAAGTCTTTAAATCAGAATCAGAAAAAGCAGCAGTCCAGTTGTGTACCTCAGAAGGCCATCCTGTTTAGAATGTAATAAAGGGAGCACTTAAAAAACTAAGCATCTTCTAGGTGTGTTAGAGTTACAAAAACTTTCTTGAAACACTCCTTAAACTTAAAAGATGGGAACAGAGTGCCTAATAAACAAATTTTTAAATAAGCCTGTGTAGGTTGGCTCATGTATCCAAAGGT
Source organism: Netta rufina (assembly GCF_964035555.1). Classification (NCBI taxonomy): domain Eukaryota; kingdom Metazoa; phylum Chordata; class Aves; order Anseriformes; family Anatidae; genus Netta; species Netta rufina. The sequence continues at coordinate 52,296,530 of NC_140124.1, forward strand.
TTTCAAAAAGGGGTTGGGAGATATCTTTGTGCAGAGAGCAAATGCCCTAGATTATCTGGAACAGCCTCAAAATATGTGACTGTTCTGATGAATGCTGATGTTCTTCAGAAAAAAAAAAAAAAAAATCCATGATGAAATGGTATCCTGGAGTGATGAATTCTCTTACACCGTCGCATGTCAGGGGCTGCAAGCTGACTAATTTCCAGTAATACAGCTGAGAACTGATAAGACAGAGGCACCATGCCACATGGCTTACCCCCATCCTGAACGCTTGCTTTGTATTCCCTTCACCCACCTCCATCCAATGTATTCTTCATACAAGTCATGTATGAAGTACTTTTTTCAGTAAGAAATTTGGGGGAAAGAGGTAGAAGGACAACTGGACTTCTGAAGAACTAGACTACAACAAATAAAATTTTAAAAATCTCATGAACACAGCTGTGTTTCGCATTTCACTCAAAAGTTATCTACGGTTTCATCTGCACTTGTGCTACTCCTTCAATCACTACTGACTGCACTACGTTCACAGGTCATTTAAGACTGCTAATTTATGTTATCCTTCAATTCAGGTGTTTAAGATAAGAAATAAATACTTGAGGATTGGATGTCTACACCTATTACAATATTTTTCATGATTCATCTTTCACATGGTCATTGCCACTTTCCCTTAACTTGAAAGCCCTGCCAAGTCTTCAAACGAGTTAAGAGAATACTTAACATGTTTATCACTCTGCTACTGAAGTCAAAACACAAGTCTGTTTTCCTTCCTTTTTCTTCCTCATCACTCGTTATTTATGTATTTAACCTTACCCAGGTGACTGTCTTCCCACAGGAAAAAAAAAAAAAAAAAAAGAGATTTTGGTGTCTGCTCACTTCCCTTGATATAGCCCAGAGAAATTCTGGCTCATCCAATTCACTGCATCACCTCGGCTGCCATGGAAGCACAGGACAAATCCTGTAGATCTAATAAAAAAAAACACTCAAAAGTGCACTTCAAGTACGGATGTTTTGAATTTTCTCTAAAATATTTTTTTTAAATCCTTTAATATTTAATCAACTTTGGTAGCAGTAGCTCATCTTCAAAATAAAAATTAAACATGAATGTTGTGTGGATATTTACAGCTACTTCCTGCTACCACCATGAGTGATAAAACAAAACAAAGATGCATACTATGACCCCTAAATGGACTAAAAAATATTCTCATTATTGAGAGGTGAACTCCTGTAAGTGGAGTCAGGAAAGATACGGATAAAATAAAGATATTAAGTGCCAGTACTACAGCAAAAACAACTTTCCCCCCTTTCAAATATTTATATTATTTATCACCAAAGAATGTAAACTAAGGAGGAGAGGGGGAGCTAGTATCACTACTATTGCAGTCTTAATATCTGCACAAATCAACACACAAAAAGCTTTCCATATTGTCTACTTGTTTCTCTTGGCAGTAGTTCTGCCTTTAAAGGCAAGGACCATCTTTCTCAGAGCTCTGTACTCATGTAAACCTTCTCTTACAAAGGGTTCATCTCCCTAAACTATACTAGGGCTGCTTTAGTCCTCAAAGAGAAGAGGGTTGGACAGCAACAGGAAGCAACAGATTTTCAGTCTCTCTTTTCAATTTTTACTGCCTACATTCGTCAGCTGTGCCCATTCAGCATGCAACATTCATATCATTAATAAAACAATCTGCTAACATCCTTTGAGGAAGGAAAATAAACCCAAAGCATTGATTTCAAGCTTCAGCTGGAACAAGCACCCAACATCAACTGCACAAAATGAAAGATGAAAGCCAAGGCCTTCAGCAACACCCACACGTCCATGTTTCTAGCAGAGGATTTCCACCTGATTATGTTTGTTACCCCAGAACCATAGAACATCATGCATCTACACTGCTCTGGGTTCACCACACTAGTTAAACGAAGTCAGTGGTGTTTCCATAGATGACTTTGCTTACAAAGGCGCCAAAGCTGGTCCACACCTTCTGTACTGTAGTCACTACCTCAGCAAACACCACAAGACTACAGCCATGCTCAGGGACATAAAAAGATTTGAACAAATCCAACTTGGAGCAAAAAATTAACAAGTACAGCTAATAAAATCAAGATGTTTCACCCAGGCCTAATACAAGTGAAATAAAGCTCCGAGGAGTAATTTTTTCACCCTATGCATCTCCTTACTAGGCACTTTTGATAATGTGAGCAAAGTAGAGGGCAAGCCCACCTCAAATTCACCTGCTGCTATACCCTGTATCTAGCAACTGTCCTGCTGCAGTTCAAGCTGTTTGTAGTCTGCTATTTCTTTCACTGGTAGAGAACAGGTGTGCAGTTTTGTTACCACAAGGCAAATAACACACTTGTGTTATACCCTAATCTGAACATACAAATCAGAAAAGCAGGCCGAGGCCTTCACCAACATCCATGTCATTGACTCTAACAGAGGGTTCCCAACTGATTGTTTTCATTAACCCAAAACTGTAGGGCTTGCTGATCAATGCAACCAAAAAGGATGAGACAGTTTTCATTACTTTATCGCAGAGCTGGCTGCTGCAATCAGAAGTAGGCCATTCAACCTGTCAGTCTGCTAGAGGCTTCATCTCTGACCCTCTTCTTGGTAATTATCCCCTCATACAGCTGACATCAAATGAAACATATTAGGAACTCCAGCTGCATTCAGTCACCATCTTGGTGTACACATCTTATGACTCCTTCTGAAGACAAGCAGCCAGAAGCCAAAAATAGCTTCCTCATCTTATTTACACAACAATCATGAACACTGTAATAAACAAATAAGCTCTGATGAAGCTGCTTTATAAAATTACTTCAGATTTAAATATTTTATCTTCCACCAAGAAAGATAAGCAGAAGAGCTAACTCTATCTTTAAACCAACAACAAAAAAATCATATCTGCTCAATTGTTTATTTCTAACATCCATATGAATATTTAAGATAATCAGGAGCATGGAGAAAGAATTACTTTCCAACATTTATTTCCTTCAGTTCTTACTAAAAAGTCCTAATCAAATATGTTTAATTCTTCTGCTAGTTGGCACAACCCATACTTAAGCCTCATTGAATGTAATGAAATTTAGACAATCACCTAATTTATCCATTGATTTAGGTGTCCCTCAAATCAGAGCGCAAAACCAAAGGCAAATTTAAAACACAAAGAGGCTAAACTGCAACACAGTGTGATCCTGAGTGAAGGAGTTCACTCCTAGAGGAGTTGGTCTCTGCTTTGTCCAAGCGGTCGGATCACTGAGTTAAAGATATACAAGGATAGAAAGTCTTTACGCTTCCTACCACTTTATGCTGGGAAGCTTCAGTTCATTTTTTTGCTTCATGTAACTTTTATTGATTTCCTTTTTCAAGTAATCAGTGGGTTTTAAGACCAAGATTTTGGAAATGGGGGAAGGAAGCTCTGAGCAACCCATCTGTTCTCAAAGATACCATGCATCCAGGTGACTGAACATGTATAGCAAAGGTGGCTGGCCTTATCCAGTAGAGAATCACAGAATATGCAGGGTTGGAAGGGACCTCTGAAGACCATCTAGTCCAACGCCCCTGCCAAGCAGGATCACCTAGTGCACATTGCGCAGGATGGCATCCAGGTGGGTTTTGAATATCTCCAGAGAAGGACACTCCACAACCTCTCTGGGCAACGTGTTCCAGTGGCTGGGAGCTCAGCCTCTGGCCTGGGAACTTCTCTCAGCCTGCCCTCGTACAGCAGCTGTTCCAGTCCTCTCATCATCTTCGTAGCCCTGAAGTTAGATCCCTTGTGATGCTGATCTGCTTGGTACCAGGACTGCTGTGAGCAGCCTGCTGTAAAAGGAAGGGTCACACCTGCAACTGCAGAAATTCCTCACTGCACAAAACTAGCAGAGATACCACACTAGCTTGGAAATTGTATCAACACCTGAGCATTAGCCAAGTGGATAATAATAATTCAAACCATATAGCCTCTGAAAGGAGCAGAGGAATTTGTGTGAAGACCCTAATCTTAAACACTGGTAGCACTGTGAATGTCCTGGTAAGTTATGGTTTAAAAATAAATAAATAAACAGTTCCCCCCTGTATGAAACGCTCTAAAATAGAAGTGGACTGTCAGGAGTTTATAGAAACCAGGTTTACAGCAGTTCAGTGCTTCATTACAAGGAATAAGTCATGGGAGGACCTTGCATAGGCATCTGCTATAAGGATCAGGACCTAAGAGAGGAACCCAGACCATGGATCTCAGAATCATTAGTTTCCACATACATAAAGTACTTCCTAAAACATGAAAGACTCAGAAACTGAGTATTACATTTGCACATTTCTGTGCCAGCACAATGTAGCATATGCTTGACACATCTAGAAACATTATGGTGATGCTTCCCTTTCCTGCCAACCATGACAACTCTTTCTTTTCCTTCCTGATTTTAGGCTATGTGAATTGTTTCAATGCAGGAAGAAGAGGAACAGAAGAGTGCTTTGGTACCTGGGAAAATGAAGTGCTTAGAAGAAAGAGGCAAAGCATGTGTTCTCAGGATCAGTTGGCAAAGGAGGCAGAAAATACCACAGACCGTGACACAAACTGAGAAAAGATTTTGTACTTGCTTTTCATTTGTTCCCACAACAGATGCGTGCTGGCCTGACTCAAATACTCCATGAAGTAGCAGCCACTGCATATGCTTCCAGATCCGTGTCAGCCTAGCTGAAGGCAAATGTGCTGCTAGCCAAACATGAGCTGAAGGATCAGCACAGCAGCTTCGACCCTCGACATATGCATCTGAATGCCTAAACATCCTCATAGTCCCATCACAGTCTGCACAGCCTAAGGGTCCATTCCCACTCCCCTCAAGGCTAGAACTGCATTTGCTCATCTCAGCCAGGAGTTGGGTTCATGGTATGTAGCAGAGTTGATGAACTTCATTCTCAATTTTAGGAAGACCACAAATGGAGGATCCACCCTTCAAGCAGGTTCAGATTTGGGAGACAGTCAAACATCTGAAAGACGTGATCCTCATCTAGATGATTCAAACCATCTGAGCACCACACAAGTCTGCACAAACAGACTTAAGTCCCTAGAGAAAGCCCTTTCTCATGAAATTTTGAGTATTTTCAACTCTGGCTTGGCAAAAAGTAACATGAGAGCAGATTCCCTCGTGGTATTTTGGTATTTCTGATTCCAAACACAGCCATAAACAGAATGAGAAGATGGATTTCAATACATTAACTGAATTTATTAGACAAATAAATTATTTTAACTATTTTTTTTTTCTGATGACAGGCTCTTTAATATTTTTGAGCACAGACTCTGTAATCATGATCTATGTGATGGCTCAACTGTGATTTGAAGCCTTGCTTCTAGGCACTCAGTTTTCACTCAGATCAAAAAATAAACACATCACATGGCAAAACTGTCTCTTCTCTCCTTCCAAAAAGTCAGCCCAGTCCAATGGCAGACCACTGTCCCATGGAAAGATGGTAGTAAGACTCTGCTGCAAGAGTCTCTGCATTTCTACAGCAAGAAATCCTCTGCATGTTACACTGGTAGCTCTAGCAAGGGTTGGTGGGAACCCAGATGTATTCAGAGGTCCAAGAGAGACCAGTGCCTTTAAATCTCAGGGTCAGTTTTTAGAATGTCACATTCCTGCTCCCAGGGAAGTCAAAACAGTGGTATGTTTTCCCAAAAAATCCAACAGAGGTGCCACCAAAACCAGAGGAAATTAACACACTCCTCCTGACTTTCTAGAAGGGGAAAGCTTCATTTCAGAAAAGGGTAAGAGAGGGTATGTATTTATACCCAGCAGCAATGGGAACAAAAAAAAAATAGTATTTTACCCAGAGCCTGATTCCTGAAGAGGCCAACAATGGCAAAAATAGGATAATTGTAAAATAATAGCTCACGGTGTTCTCATACTTTTTTTCCATGCTGCTAAAAGCAATTCACTCAATCAGCAGTTGGCTATCACCGAAATTCCCTCCTTCATCTCTGTATTCCACTCAGGGAGTAGCAAATATAGGGCACTCAGCTCATAACTTTCGTTATTTTCGAGCAAGAAAATTCTTATAAAGATTAAATAAGCCTCTGATTTAATGACCATCAACTGAGCGCAATAGCTATGCTGGGAACAAGAGATCTTAGAAAAACTCCCTCCATGACTATAGGGCTGATTCTCTCATATTAAATGATCATGGCATGATTCCAAATGCAGAAAAGCCAGCTCCTTCAGGATGGTTTGTTCTCAATTTTAGCTAATCTTCCCAGACTATAGGCTATTCAGTAATATACCAATAAGCAAGGTGGCTTCTAGGATGGAACACCCCACTTCTCAAAACTTGGATCTGCACCCAGTCACGCAAAATACTCTCATCCTACACAAAAGGCACACATTTGCATTTCCAATGCTAGTTTCCAGACAGCCCGTGGACATTCTGGGGTAGAGGTTATCTTCCATCTGTAGATTATTTTTTTCCGTTGATCTTCATAATCTGTTGGCTTCCCCGTGCTCCTGTTGATCACAGTCAATATTTCGATAGCATGATCGATAAGGTTGCTTTAACCTGGCATGAGTCTGGGTCTTTTCTGCTCTTTCCACAGCCTTTGACAAAAGGTCATTCTCCCCAGAATATACCATGGTGATCCAACCTGAAAATTATTCAGGACCCAATGGTCTCATTAAAAACAAACAAGACTAGTTAAAAATAGAAAGGAAAAGAAATCATCTTTTTTGTTTGTTTGCTTTAAACACATCCAGCAGACACATCTGCTAAATCTAGGCTAAGGAGATCCAGTTTGGGTTTATGCAGCAAAAAACTCCTTGCAATTACAGAGAACACATCCTGTATATTTGACATCTCCTTAGCCTCTCTCCTCAGGCACCCTGTCAGCAGGGCAATTTCTCCTTTCTGGCGCACCATTGTCTCTCACTGAAATAACATTGAGTTCTACTATGCCCTCCTGCAGTTTCCATGGACCAGATATTCCTCCCCTCCTCTCAAACTGTTCCGTGATGTTACCGTGCACAATCAACATGTTGTGCTCCATGTTACAGGCAGCTGAGGTCTTTGAGGATTAATAAAAGGTGCAAGGTAAATGTTAGGTATGTTATTATTACTTTAATTAGGTGTCCATCTACTAACAGCTCCTCGCTGAAAGCAGGAATTTAAAACTGGGTTCTACCAACTTCCTGCGCCAAACTGCCCATCTCCTGCCAGAGACATCAGGAAATTAACTGAAGCTGGAGGAAATGGGAGACAAGGGAGGACTCTTTGACCACATGGCAAACATTAGTGCAGAGAAGAAAGGGCCCCTTTCAGAACCAGCATCCTGGTTTTGTGGATCCCAAGTGTTTCATCTCTCAACCTACCGCCTCATTCTTCAGAAGCCTCAACATCTGAAACATGTCTGGAAGGAGGGATGGAGGAAGTCAAGTCATTCTTCCACCAACAGCTCCAAACAGTGCCAGCACAACACACCAGAGATATCAACATTTGGCCCTTCCTTCTCCCCCACCATGACAGCCCACTAAAATAAGAAGTATTTCTGGAAAACCACAGAAAAAGACTGTGCCAGTGGAGCAAAAGCCCCAACTGAAGCATCAGCCAACCATCCCAGAGATACCACCTGAGCAAACTGACATGGATTTTACTCAAGCTAGCTAAATTCACTCATAATTTGCAAACATTCTCAATTCATAAATCAGTAACGATGCAAAAGTGATTATTGCCATATTACATCATCTTCAAAGAACAGCATCACAATGCAGCTGCTTGCTACATCTGTAAACGTTTTCTGGATACTATCCACAAGTCAAGGAAAAGCATATTCTGCCAGGACCCACCAATTTCTAACATGCTGAGAGAGACAAAGGTAACTGAAACAAGAACTGATTTACCCTTCACCTCCTACAGGTTATGCTTCTATCTGCATAAAGCTCTAAGTGAAAGGAACCTGGCACACTCTTTGAAACAGTTGAGTTTCCATCCCCAGATTCGCCCCTTCCAATTTGGCATGGTGGGAGTATTCTCCATAGAGGCAGAATACAAGTTGCTGCAGATCAGGACTCAAGTACTTGGCAGGGACGTGCATCCAGGTAACACCTGGCTGTATTGTCCCGCCTGTAGTTAGAATGATGATTTTCTATCTACTGTAAGTTCAAGGGAAGCAAAAATGCAGACACCTAGATAATAACCATGCAGCAGATATACAGCAGAAGCCAAAGGGTCTTGAAACCTTGTAGGAAGCACTGAAGCAACTCAGTCCAGCTGTGGTGGGGAGGTGGTCAGCTAATGTAGCCTGTGCTATCTCCCTTCTCTTGCTCTTGGATAGTCTGGATTTCTGTTTTAATGGCGTTTGCTGAATAAAACATACCAGGCTTTCAGGATTTTGCTTTAAAGAGTCATGTGATTTGTGTGCCTTTTTGAGGCTTAGCTATGTAATCTCCTTTGGCAATTTTTCCATCAGAGGTTCTAATACTTCTGGAGACAATATCGAAATTATGCATGGATTTATGATTATGTACAAAGCTAGCGGTATTCAACTGCAAATCTGTAGCCAAGAGAAGGATGGAAACTCCCTAAGACAGATGATTTATAAAAAAATAATAACAACAATAAGTCCTTTCAGTCATACAAGGCCTGGAGCATCCCAGGTTGCCCTTTTACCACCCAGTTCTCTTGCTCTAGGGTCTGTTCCTTCTGGACAGACACACGTGGGCCACTGCTCGATCCTCATACCCCTGCCCATATGTTTAGTCTGCCATTAATGTCACATAAGGGACTAGCTGGAAGAGACGCTCCAAGGGAAGCAGAGCCAAAACATCCCCCCTCTCTGCAGCCAAGCACACCGTGCTGCCAGCACATCTGCTCCTCACCAAGCCAGTGAGTGTCAAGATTATTTTGGGACCTGCATCTACACTAAATGGTAGCAAAGAGTGCCAGCAGCATGAAACACAATAAGGATGGTCTAACTGAAACCTGCAGATTCCCCGATGGCACAATGCACAATGGCAACTCAACCCCTGCAAAGAGAAGGCACACACATTTTCAAGGATGTAAGAGACAACACAAGATGCTAGCTCCTGATGGATTAAAGTGAAGTAACTGAACGTGACAGGCACCCATAAGGAGAATTTGAGGGTGATGGGGGGGATATGGTGAAGCTTGAAAAGAGGTAAGGAGTGGGTGATGCTGGGGATTTACTATGTGATATCAGGTGAATGGGGAAGAGGAGAGTTCAGCAGGGAGCAGCCCTTTCCTTGGGCCTGGACTTCACAGCAATGTGCCTATCCCCTTCTAGCAGCCAGAAGGCCTGCTTTAAAACACCCACACCTTCCTTTTTATTACTGCTTCTATAATTTATTCATCTGGGGGGGAGGACAACACTGCATATACACAGCATTTGATTTTCAGCAAGGTCGTGCTGGTTGCCCAGCTTTGCAGCTGTGTGAAAGGAGCCCTGAGCGGCCCTGCTTGCACAGGGGCCATGGGAGCAGGGACCACCATCCCTGGTGAATGCTTGGCCTCCTATTGCAAAGGGAGTTGTGCTTCCCATTTACTCCCCATCAGGAGGAGGAGCTGCCCAGCCCAAGTATACACAACCTATAGTACATCGAGCTCTGGGCTTGCTCATGATTTAGCAACACTCCTCCAACTCGCTCACTTCAGAATATAGGTGTTTTTGGTGCAATAGGTATCCCAGCCACAAACTCACTCCCCTTACCTTGCCTTGGGGATATCCTGGAGCACACAGTCTGAGCCATACCTGCCTATGTGGTCAGCACCAGGCAAAGCACAGCAAGTGGCTTCAGGGGTGGGGAGGGAGACATGGGGAGGCATGTCTGAAAGCCATCACTGACCATGTTTAACAACACCTCAGAGCAGAAACACAAGAACTGGGGTAGTTAAAGCCACAGGAGGCTTTGACCCCTCCTCTTGGAGAAGCAGCTCAGCATTGCCTGAAGTTTGCTTTCTCTCTTTCGTGCCTAGAGAAGTGCTCACAGGCTTCAAAGCACATCTGCTTATTTTCGCAACTGCAGTAACTACTCCAAGAAGAACATGCTACTCCCTCCACACAAACCTTGCCTCATTTATGGCCTTATATCCATCCCCGCAACAACACTATTACTACCAGAATTAGTCATTTGATTGCGAATTCAGTAAGGACTGCACTTAGGGAAACAAATTAATGAAAGTCTTGAAACCTGAGCACCTTAAACTCCAGCAAAGTTCAAGCCTCAGGCCCTTCTGCAGACCTTCACTACCACATCACAACAACATTGCCAAGAAAAGTAAATATAGAAGAGGATACCTAAGGAATAAAAAAAGCTCGTTTAGGATCCATCAGCAACAGCCTTCTACACCCCTCAGATTCCCCTGAGGGGTGCATCCCCTGGCCAAGACCCTCTCTGCTGTGCAGGGCTGGAGCACATGGTGGAGGCGTCGCCTGGCCAGGACCCAGTCCTCAGACAAGTCTTGGGGCGCTTACAGCTCTGGCCACAGCCATCCCCACAGCTCTACTGCCCCAGGGAAAGCTCTGGTTTTCAGGCAAGTGATATTTTGACAGCAAGTTGAAACTGTGTGCAGAAAGCAACTGTTTTGCACTGTTGCATAAGCAGATACTGAAAATGCTTTTTTTTTTTTTCCCCTCAGTAAAAACATTTCAAGAGCAACAAAACTGCTGTAGCCCCAGTGTGAAACCAACATGGCTAACACTCTCCACACAGTCCCAAGAACTGGGCTGGAAACCGTACAGAATTTTGGCTTGCATAAGTACGTGATGCTGTTGGGGCCATTCTGTGCATCAAGGCCCGATCAGACCAGAATAACTACAGACTATCCAGCAGCAGATAGTGATTTGTACGTTGCTGTTCATGGTGGATTCACAAGGCTCTACCGCAACACAAATAGCTAACAGCATAAACCCCTACCAGCTTTCGCTTGCAAAAACTAAGTGTGTCAGACTAACTGTCAGTGTCTTCAACCAGGGAAGGAAAAAAAAAAAAAAAAAAAAAAAAAAAGCTTTTTATTTACTTATTAATCTGAGATACGACTGAGAGAAAAGCTTTGAAGAACGGTGTTAAATGACTCTCACAGAACAAACATCCTGCACCAGAAAACTGGGTGCAGCCTGGAAGTTTCCTACTAAGTACATTGCTGTACCAGCAAAGCCACCACACTTGACACAACAGGAAAAAAAGCAGACAAAACTACTAAGATGTCTCCTGCATCCAGCTCTGATGAACTGTCAACAGGGGAGGTCAGGTCATCCTGTAGCAGACAGTGTGCCAATAATTTCTATAAATTCTGGTGGAAAAACTTATCATCCGGAAAAAAAGAAAAAAAAAGTTTCCTTCAGCTATTGTTTCCTTGCCAAAGATCATTCCTGCAACTAAAAGGATGGGGAAGAGGAAAGAAAGAAAGGAGACTGGGTGAATAATGCTCCGTGACTAATAGCCGTGGTCTGACCAGTCTGAAACAGCTTCAAGTACCCATGACCTTTTGAAGAGCCACAAGTTAGACGCTAACAAAAACGCATAACGTAAGCTCTCACACCCCCTTCCTTTTATCAAATGGGCGTCAGGATGAATAAGCTGACAAAAACAACATGGAAGTAATCTGCTGAGTAATTCCACTAATATTCCACCGTGGGTTGGCTCTGAGGGTTTGAAGCACACAGCTACGGAGGCACTGCGCTGACTCTGTTGCAGATGACAACTTCTCATTAATCACACGCAAACACTACGTGTTGTTCCACTGCTTACACAAATGTTCTCCGGGAACAGCACTCAAGCCATTAGCAAATCGAAGAGCCCTCCCATATATCTCATTACATGATTTCCCTGAGAGGACGTGAAAGCTTTCACCCGACTGCTCCACGCATCCCACTCCCTGTTATCAGCCTACGGGACTTCACTCAGCACACGTGTTCCCACACTCTTTAAAGGTCTTCGGTATGAGTTCTGCTTTCAGGAGGTGGCACACTAGTTAACTGTTCGGGGGTTGTTTCCTACACCTCTTCTGTCAATCGACTCAGATCTACCTGAGGCTGCAATATCATTACACCAAGCTTAGCAAAAGCAGATAATAGTAGTTAAAATAACAATAATAATACTGTCCAACTCATATGTTAGTACTTTTCATCAGTAGATCTTAAAGAAGGCCACTAATGCTGTATAGAAGGCCACTATTACCCTTTGGACCTTTGGGTGCTTAGCACCTTTCTCATCGTTGGACCACAGAGACATGTTCCTCTAAAGCAATGCATACTAATCCTCAGCAAACTGAGATGAAGTTATTCCTGTAAACAGTATTTTAAAGTCCCCAATAGACAAAAATCCATTGTATAGTTATATAACTATTGAAAGGGAGTTAATAATTTATAGGACAGCTTACTGCTTCAGTCTTTTTCAAGTCACAGAATATATCTGTCCTTCTAAGTTTCACATGTTTTTATTCCAAAATCACTGTTAGCAGACTGTGTTTGACCTATTAACATCTAAATTAGATCAGAATTACACAGAATATTGTTTTATTTTCTGAGTAGACAAGTACACAATTCTGGTTCAAATACTGAAATTCACTGAAATGTTTCTTGAATCAACAAATGTCAGAAAGCAGTATAATCCACTCTATAAAGAAGAAGAAAAAAAAAATTACTGCAGTGGTTACATTTCAAATGCATATTGCCAAATTCTCAAATGATTGCATGGCCAGAAAAAATACACAGCATTAACTATAATGAGTTATCTGATAACTCAATAAAGCTTACTGGAAAGTGCTCAAAACTCCCCACTAAATCATCTGCTAGCTGTAGAAATCAAATCACATTTACTTAGATGCCTAAATATTGTTTAGCTAGCACTCAAATTGAGAACATTAGTCTACCCTGGGTGAAAAGCTTGGGCTAAAGCAAGAGCAGTGGTGTGACAGCCATCCAGACCTTTGGGGAAATCTGGTGGTGCATTCAAAGTCCATACCTAGCACATGTTTATAGAAGGCAGAACCCTAAAATCCAAATATGACAACTTAAATATATAGGGAAATTCCAATTCAAATTTCAAACCACCCTTATCTAGAGGGAAACTTGCTTAAACTTGTAAACAAAACTCATGATCCTAAAATGGAGAAAATGCCCTGTGTGATCTCGACACAGATACAGAACTGATTATAAAGCAATAAAGCAGAGCTGTGAAGTACGGCCTGAGCAGCGAGTATCAGAAGCCAAGACCACTCTTGTCCTGAGGAAAGCTTAAGCAGCCAACATACCTGAAAGAGTGTGGTGACAGTACAACAAACTGAGGGGACCCTCTCAATTGCAGACAAGAAGCCATGGATGAGAACAAAAGAGGGATGGGGAAATAAATGTCTTGGGGAGGCTCTGACAATTTCAGAGATGAGAGGTGACAGAAAAGATTCTGAAGAGAGAAGTAAACAGAGTGGAAGTCACAAACAGGAGAGCTGACAGACAGGAACTGTTTGGATTTTAAATGAGCTCAGTGGACAGAGAAGGGGAAAGATCATTGAACTGTTACCCATGAATGACAAGGATGGAAGTGGAGCACTGCGAGGAAGAAGACATCCAGCATATTTGGCAGCAATAGCTTTAGGAGGGCCTTGAACGGGGACACGGTGGCAACTGATGCTGCTTAGTCTGTGACACATATCAAAGAGGGAAATGGGGATGAGTGGAAAAGCATCCAACCTAGGAGGAGAGTTGAAGAAGAAAGAAGCACCAGAAAATTCAGCACAGACAAGAAGAAAAACCCTTCGGCATGTGCAGAATTGCTGATGAAGTGTTTACTGATGAGCAGTAAGAGAATCTCATCATGTCAGCTCAGCGAGCTGGGAAAAGCACCTCACAGCTGAAAAGGGGCAGAAACAGTCCCTCAAACAAAGGCAGCAAAAATGCAAAGGGAGCATTCTGGAGAGAGCATTTTTAGTACAGTGAGGGGGAAGCAGAAGAGGAACGTTACAGCAGAATGGGAGATGAGGATCCAATTCCTTTTTCTTGACCTGCAAAAAATGTTTCCTCTCCCATCTACCGAAAGAAAAATATCACCTTTCAAGTTTAAAATTAAGCCTCTAAATTTTTGGAAAGGACATCAGGGATCTAAGGGATATGAGGTCCTAGAAAAATTTGTAGCTAAAAACCTTCCTAACTCCACAGAAGAGGTCTCAGCAAATATCGATTAAAAAAAGACCAGTGATAGCTAGCAATGGCCAGAAGCATATGCAATGCTCCAGTTAACCTGCCACATAGTGTTTGCTTGTGTAACACATTCATATTTCTCCGATAACATTTACTAAGAGGTTTCATACCCACTGTTTTGCCCTCTCAGAGTACAGACCTCAAATATCAGGGCTGAGACCACCAGTAGCTCACTTCTCACCACAAGTACTATAACACACTTCACAAAGGAAGAGCAAGGAGGAGCCCTTCAGTTGCCATTAGCTTCCATGTGACAATGCCAAAAATTAGTTATTTGAAAAGTGCACGAAGATTCCTCTGCTCTGTAGTAGTGTGGCCACTGGGACTGCACCTATTTGATAGAGGATGCTACTGTTAGTGGGCTTGAACAGTTCTCAACTCCACTTACCTAAGGAAGGGTGGGAGGTTTTCAAAACCATCAATGATCCAGGAAGGGCAGGCAGGGAGCAATAAAAGAGTTCTGGTTTCTCTGACAAGAATGCCTAAGCATTAGTAGCTATATCAGCAAATTTAGCTCAGACTACTTCACCAGAAAGGTCCATTGGCATCCAATGAGGTAAGGCATCTATGAACACGACCATGCTAATGCCCAAGCTGATGCACCTAAACACACTGCATGAGCTACACTGAGCTGTCGCAATTAATAAAAGCATTTTCTCTGGTTTAAGCCTGCTGGCCTCCCATAGCAATCCATGCTCACCAATGGACAGGAGCCACCTCCATCCTGATCCAGCAGACCCTGCTCCTGAGCAGCCCAGAAGGCGTGCTGGACACCGTGACACCACATGCTGTATCTTCCTCCTCACCATGGATGAACCACGCTATGCTGAGCAAGGGAGAGCAGATACTTTCTCCCTTATAATGGAGTCTCTCAGCCTTACACAGATTAAGCACCCTGTAAGAGGAGCACTGGAAAAAGCAAGGTGGGATTGTATTGTATTAATGTCACTTAATGGTAACTGTCAATGATCGTGATGGAATAAATACGGAAAGGAAATTACTGTAATTGATTGACAGTCTGGAAGCTTCCACATACTATATAATGAGAGAGACCTGTGAGAAGCTGCTGCGGTAGAGGCTATTAATGCAAATCATATGCACCATACCTGCTCTCTGAATTATGCAATGCCATGTGAATGTCTAATTCATTTCACCAGGCTTGTCTCTATCCAGAAAGAATATTCCACTGACATGCTGATTAGTATATTAGGAGAGTTTTAGAAGTTCAGTGGTAGAGCGGGTGCCATTGCAGTGTTATTAATTTAGTTCAGAACAAAACAAACAGGTCTCTACAGCCATCAAAATCACTACACAAGTCTACAAGATAAGTTTGTCATGCCTGATGGGAAATTGCAGGAAGGTCTTGTGATATGCAGTAGGAGTTAATGAACAGATAAGGAGGGTATCGCTTTTCTAGGAAACAGTCGCTGAGGACTTGAGAATTGAAGACAAGGAAAAACACTTGATATAGCTCCATGATATTGTGCATTGCTTTCCAAAGAATGTTGTGATAACAAGTGGACAAGAAATTTAAAAGGAATTTAGAAATTTAGTTGGCATATTCATATTGCAATGGTGTCACAGACACACATATAGGAACATGATGTCTGTCCCAAGCTTTCTGTGCTAACACCATCATACTTTGCCTCCAAAAAAGTATATTCAGATCAAATATAATTTAAATCAGTGATGAAAATGATTTTGAAGGAATAATCATGCCCCCTGGGGAGCACTTGTCCTTCGTGCAAAGCCATAACACAATTAGCACCACAGTGTCTGCTAAAGGGAAGCACAGACCTGGACCACAGGAGACCTCACACAGTTTCAAATTAAGCCTGGGGATGTGAAGAAAGCTCGCATAAAGCCTCCTGTGGCTGCATTGGCTGTGTCTCCCTCATTTCCACAAAAGTAAGAATCATTCAACTTTAACAAGAGACTGAGAGAAGGCACTGCAAATGTACACAGCATTCCTCACTGCTTTCTCAAAATAGCTATTTTACAGGTCTGAAAACTAAATAATACACCTGAACATTAGCCTTGTGTCATTCGTTGTCTAAAATGAACACTTAGAGCAACTATTTTGCCTCAACATTGCCTTCATTAAAGGGTCATGGGCTGGCAATGTCTAAAAAGAGGCAGAGGGCCCACCAACAGGGTTACTAAAGTGAAAAATGCCTGAAGAACTGCCTTGTCTCAAGATTAATTTTGCTCTTTTCTTATTGTACTAACAGAAGCCCAGCCCTGTGAGACACTTCATCCTTTTATGCCTGCCCATCACCCTGTGGGACACGGGAAGGCCTCACACAGGGCAGCCATATGGACATACAAGGCCCAGGGCAAGGCCAGGCCTTCCAGGTGAACCAGCATTGAAGGCACTTGATTTGACTCATGTAGAAGGAAAATCATGCTTCTTGCTCCTCATTGATCATAAGAGGCCCCAGTGCACCTCCACGTCTCATATGCAGAAAACATAAGTAGATCCATGCGATAGATTTTCAGGATCCTCTCCAGTGATCTGTACAGGACCTACATTTTCCATCAGTTTGCCTGCAAATAGCACTTGCACAAAAGCAAAGGTTGATCATTAAGATTTCATAGAGTTATTACTTGTGTGGTGATTATACAAAACAGCCCCATTACATTCTAGGCTTTATGGCACCTACATACGCCTAGGGACAAATGCTGAGAGCAGAGCCAAAAGGATCTTGAAAATAAATGGAATGAGGCAGTGCTTGATATTTGGCAAGTCAGCACTGTGGAAGCAGAGATCCAAGTGTCATTGTAATTGTGGAGGAAAAGCTGCTGAAAGCCCCACTGGATTCAGGTATTATTACTTTATTAGACAAAGAGCCACATCCCCAAAAGGCCCAAAAAAAAAAACCCACATACCAACAGCCCCTCAGTAGGGTACAGTGATTTCAGCGGAGGGAGATGCAGAGCTGTAAGCTCCAGAGAAATCACAATTTCCTGGCAGTTGCACAGCTCCCAAGGGGGGCACAGGCACCCCAGAACCTGCAGACCCACAAAGGGGCTGGGAGCACCTACAGGGTGCATTTGGCTGTTCCCCCCCTCCCTTTTTTTTTTTTTTTTCTTTGCACAGCCCCACCTCAGAGGCTGCTTTAGGAAAGCAAGGATGCAGGATGGTTTAATCAGGCTTGTCTTGTTAGCAAAAAGAATAAACTCCCGGTGACATTTTGATGTTGTGAATTCACACCACAGAAATCCATTAATGCTTCTCGGGGTGGGGGCTGAATTTGTCTGGGAGGGATGCACAGTGCAGCATGCTGGTGAGGAGCTGGGGCGGGGATGGGGAGAGGTTCTGCAAGAAGCAGAGGAGGCTCTTTCAGCCTTGGAGGAGCTATTTGCCACCTGGGGGCCAACACTCTCAGATTTTTGCAGAGATTGATGTATTCAACATGCAGAAACACTCTGAGGGAAAAATATTTTGCATGAGTTCAGCTTCCAAGATTTCAGTATTTTACTTGCAGAACAGCTCGATTCTCTCTGTGCTCATTCAGCAGGAAGTTTACTTTTGGGCAGGATAGGCCAGCAACACAAAAATCTCGGTCCAGATTTCATTGCTCCCAAAAGCACAGGCGCACAAGGACCGGGAGTGCTGCACTGCCAGTAGCCAGCTGTGCATGAACTCCGCTCTGGCACCCCGCGGGGCAGGCGCAGCTTCTGCAGGAAAGCCGATCCTATACCTTGAACAGCGCTCTGCACAGCCCGGTAATGAAAGAGGACGGTATTAACATTCCAATCAAAACATCCAGGAGGAGGAAAAGGAGAACTGGTCCTTCCAGTGTCAACTCCAATTAGTGGGAAATAGAAGCCACAGACGAGAAATAGGAAGCATCTGTATGTGAAAGCATGTTTAGCTTTGAAGCTGGTGTGGGAATATTGGCTTAGTCCTTACTTTCCCCAAGTGTTATGTCATCTCATGTGTAATGTTGACACTTACAAGGATTACTTATTAAATAATTCCTTTACAAACAACAGGGAATAATTCTGGCCTTTGATATAGACAGATTACGATCTCAGATGCTACTATAGAGATCTTATATTCATCTGAACAGGCTAAGCACATTAAGAATCAGGGAAGAAAAATACATGAATGCAGAATATGGAAAGTAAATCATGGAACAGGAAAATCAAAATAGCCATGCTGAGCCACAGATTTTAGTACCTGAGAAAGGGAAATTACTAAGATTAAATCAGCCCACATCAGTCATTTCAGTAAAAAAAAAAAAAAAGTGTTCCATGCTAATCTGGGTGGAAGGTCTTAATTCTTTTGTCTTGACTTTTATATATATTTATTTAAATTTAAGTAGTATCCCATTTTGGGAATGCAAGAAAAAAAGGGAGGGTTTAAGAATAGCCTGCAGATGTCTAATTAACCTGACACTGCCCTCCAGTCAGGCGCAGTCAGCTCCCAATTACCTGCAGGTGCTTTAGCCAGGTTGTGGATGGAGCCTGGCACAGCACAGAGGTTCCCAGGCCAGCTCTGTAGGGCTGCAGCGCTGCACGTACACTGCTCTCCTGCTCCTCCTAGTCCTGGAGCAGTTCAGCCTGTCTCAAAGAGCACAGAGACAGAGTTAATAAGCTTTGCTGGTGCCTGCACCAGCTCTCCACGGAGCTGTCCTGAATACCACCACCACTCTGCTGCAGAGCCAGGCACTGCTCTGGAGACCCCAGACCCAATGGTCCAGGCAAGCTCTGCTTCATGGGGCTGCAGCAAGGCTCTGTAACATATAACAGCAGGCTTGGAGACCTTTCTGCTTCAAGTCCTAATAGAGCAGATGCAAGGGGCACTGACTTTTTTTTTTTTTTTTTAAGCTATTTTTTCCACTAGGACTTCTCTTTTTCCAAACCAACCATATCTGAGCATCTGCAGTAACATGGATGTGGGGGGAATGACTTCAGAAAAAAAAAAAACTAAAAAGCAACAGCATTAATTTAATTTGCTTCCTCAAACTGCAAGTCCTTGTACGTGCTTAAAGCAAATGAGGCATTAAGGCTGTGAAAATGCACAGAGGCCCCTGCAGCAGCACTTCCTTCAGCAGAATGAGAATGGGAAGGCCTTTTCACAGCATCCCATTGTCCCCGCCAGCCGCTAGGTGTTCGGCCCTGGAGCTCCAGCTAGCAGCACAGTATGGGGTTACCCAGGGCAATGAGCGACAAACAACTTAAAACTTTTCCATAAATCTGAAAAACAAAGAGGCTTTTTATCTCTGCACTGAAAGAAGTAAACGAGCAGAGCCTAACATCTCCAGAGCCCACTGCTCCGGCCTGATCAGAGCAATGGGGCTGATGGCCTGACAGCAGACCTGCAGCAGCCAGCCTGCTTCTCGAGCAGGAAAATCGCTTCAGAAACCCTCCCTCTGGCTTGTCACGAGAGGGGACGCCCATCCCCTGAACCCCTCTGTCCTTCCTGCTGATGGAGGCAGGCTGTTGCTTCTGCTGCTCCTCACACCACCAAGAGGCACGGAAACCTCAGCCTCCTCCTCTGTGCTCACAGCACCACAAAGGCAGAGCAAGGCCCACCGTGAGCCTCTTCCTGAGCTTTACAGAGAACCTCATGCTCTTTATTGAAAGAAATCAAGCCAGAAACACTCTTTTAAAAAAAAACAGCAACTGGAAAAGCAAAGTGAAGAGAACTTTTTCCAACCTAGAGTGGCACAGAGCAGAGAATACGGACTGAAATGACTGAAAGCCTGCAGAACGTTTTATAAAACAGTTATTTTTCCCCCCTAACAATGGTACTCTGTCCCTGACATGAATCAAAAATGTCACAAGGCAGTTTGGGGAGGCCGCGTGTGAATGCTGGGTATTGAGCTGCAGCAGCTGCAGGCAGACTTTGTGGTTAACCCTGTGAGACTTTCACTGCTACAGCTGGCTTCGATTCTGTCGCTGCGTCCAAGCAGCCGCTCCTTCCCACTGCGCTGCTTCTAAATATAATCACAGCCCTATCAGCACCGGCATTTCCTCCGCGAGCATCACAGGACCAGCTCAAAGGAAAAGGCGTCGAGGGAGGCGATGTCTGTATGTATCCCTGCACCACTGAGAAGCCTTCCCTCCAGTGGCAGTACTAGGAGGTCCTGAGGCATTATCTTCAATCTGGAACACCAAGGTTACACGCTCACATGTTTATGGCTGTGTTATCCAGCTCTACAACACACTTCTTTCCTAGAACTATCAGCATAAATGATGCTCTCAGCTTGTGCAATACCAACAGCAGAGGCCAACAAGGCAGTAAAGTTCAGCTATTTTGCCTCTCAATTGTCATGAAAATTTCCGCAGCTCTCCAAGCTTTGGATAGAAGCCTACGTTACTTTCAGGTTGGCTCATATAAATGTCTTCCTCACAATAATCTGCCTTTCCCACAGGAAAAAAAAAAAAAAAAAAAAAAAAAAAAAAAAAAGGAAAACAGAGCCAGAAGGAGAAGTGCACAATTCTAAAGAAACACAAGCCTGATTTTACATGAAAAGTGTTGGTTGGGAAAAAAAAAAAAAGAAAGTTATGCTTTATGATCCGTGATTGGTTTTAACCATTGCATCTTTCCCAAAACAGCATTTTGAACAGAGATCTTGACTGGTATCTTTAAACCAATTCAGTATTGCTGTAGTGACTCTGAAGTAGTGCACACAAAATTGAATTGTTTTTAAATCCTAATCAAAGCAATTTAGGCTAGTGCAGTAAGTTGCATACACTTCTGTGCACCCATGCAACTCTTTGCATACTGATTAGTCCCGTCACTAAATATTGGACCAGTGCACTCCTGAAATAGCCTCTGGTTTAAAAAAAAAAAAAAAAAAAAAAAAAAGGAAAATTAAAATCTTGCATCTCAGTGGATTTATATGCACACAGGAATTTTCATATTTGGTCAAGTTATATGCATTTGCATCAACGTAAGCCCACAGCCAGGTTAACTGAGCAGAAGATTTGCTCACTGCTACAGAAGTGATTTAGAAACTACCATCCTCCTTTAAAGCTCTGTCTTCCTCACCTGTGATATCTACAGGAAATTCTTCTGGGGCCCTACTTTATTTTTTTTATTATTATTTATTTATTTTTTTTTAATAGGTTTTCCTTACAGGGCAGGCTTGGCTTTCCTAGAAGGAAGGCTTCAGCCCTAACCAGTACCTGGTGGCTTTTTGGCCCTGCATGTGTGACCACTCTGTCCCAGCTTTATTGCCCTGCTGATGCCATCCCCCCCACCGAGCCCCCTGAAGCACATTCCTCTTCCCTGCAACCCAGCCCTACGGGCAGTATTGTCTTCCCAGCACAAATATGCAACAGATACCTGCAAGAGCAAGCCACTGGAAGATGCATATCAACTTAAAAACACAAGGCCTTTCAGATGTGGCCTCTCAAAACAAGCAAGCATGAATTAGCAGCAGCAGCCACCCCTGTTGTTTTTTTTTCTCCCCCCCAGAGTTTTTAAAGATGGAGACAAGTAGAAAAAAAAAAAAAAAAAAAAGGCAAATTTCAATGCCATCAAGTTGCTTGTGAGTGTGCTGTGTGGGATGGTGCAGCAGCCAGGAAAGCTCCTGCTTCTTTCTGTCACCCCAGGCCTCTGCTCCACCTGACAGTGTTTTAGCCTGGAGCATACCTAAGGGCTACAGCACAAGCTGCCCAGGAGGAGAACAGAAACATAAAGGCTTGGTCGCATCATTAGGCCACAATTTGTGCTAATCCCCCAAATTCTGTGGGAGAATGTGAGCACCTAGGAGATAGCCTCACTTTGAAGGGGAGAACTCAGGACTGGATTTAGACCACCTGTCATTCTTTTTCCTTTATTTAATCCCTACCCCATCCCTCAGCCCCATTTTCTTTACACTACGGAAAAATTTAAAAGCCCTCCTTCCCTAGTTCTAATGCAAGCCTTCTGACAGCCAGCAGGACTGTTTTAATAAGTCTTGGCAAAGCATGTCCATTTTTAATCATTCAATGGGAAAAATAGAAATAAAAAGAGAGATGGAAGGAAGAACAAGAAAAAGATGAACTTCAGACTGTACAGAAGTGGCCAAAAGGTGCAGCCTGGTGCCATTTTAAAACACAGATCTGCCCACGCCAAAACCATCCTGTGGTGCTTGTCGTGAGGCCCTAGCCTGGGGCCTGCAAATAAAATCGGGAAGAGAGGAATGGATGGGAGCAGAGGAGCAGAAAGCTCTCACTGCAGTGACGGGCTGAGCTCAGGGGGAGCTCCCCAGGGAGCACCCTGATCTCCTCAAACCCCCACCTGGCCCATGCCCCTGTGCAAAGCCTGGAGCCCCACTGGCAAGCAGGGTTTCGAGCTGCAGAAGATCCTGCCTTTTGCACAAGAAGCAGAACCTGGCCATCTCCAGGCTGCAAGCCTCCCACAGCACCTTCTGAGGAAGGGGGGTGTTTACCCTTTTACTCTGGCCAAAATCCTCTGATTAATTGCAACCCAGGCACACTTGCCTCCTTCACTCCTCATGTGGCCAGGACTCTCCTCCCTGCCTTTTCCAGCAGCTACCATGCACCACCCTGCCCACCCCAGAGGGTGGAGGTGGCCAGCCCTTGTGTCACCTCCCCAGCACCTCAGGCAGAGCAAAGAAAACAGCGGTAACTACCCCGCAGCTTCGCAGTTACTCATAATGCTCATCAGTGTGCCTGAAAGTTATCAGCCACAAAAAGGGAAAGGCCCCAGGGGTGAAAAGGGAACACAGGATGGCTGGGCAGTACTGTCCCACCCAAGCATTAGTATCAGCCCTCTCCTGCCTCCCAGGGCAGGGCTGTCTTGGTAGCATCTGGGGAAAAAAAAAAAAAAAAAAAAAAAAAAAAAAAAAAAAAAAAAAGCATTTCCAGATCACACATCTTCAGAAGTCTTATCCTACATGCCTTGGTAAATCCTCAGGGGCTAGGAGGCCACATGGCTATATGGGAACAGAGCTTGACACTGTAAGGCTCTGGCCTTTTTCCTAACAGTGAAATTGGAAAGTGTCTGGTGTCTTCTTAGTCAAAAAAGGGGAGGGGGATTATGCCACTTGACTAACCCAACAGCTTTGCATTACCGCTGTCGTTTAAGCTTAACGTACACTGTGGTAGTGAGCCTCCTCACTTGGAAGTATGATCTATATTGCTATTTCTGCCAGCACACCTTATACCTGGGCTTATCTAATGCAAGGAAACCAGCAAGAACAACACCTGAAAGCTGTTGAAGTAATTCCCATAGGCTTTCACTTTCCTTAGACCCAGACTAAGATTTTTTGCCTGCATATAGTTTCTCAAAACTGCTTTGCCCCATGAAGGCAATGAGGACAAGTCAAGCACTCATGGGTCCAGAAACTTGAGTTGTGCAGCATCAGGGGATGAAATCAAGCCCAGGTGCTATCATTGCAAAAGTGTGCTTTAGGTTCATACCCTCCACATGGATGGGGGACGCCTGTGGGCATTATATGGCCAACCAAATTACCACAATAGATGCATAGAAAGAATTGTGTGTTGCATACAATATTGTATAACCTTGTTCTCACTTAACAGGCGTACACTACACATATTTTTCAGACTATAAAAATAGATGTTTCCAAGTTTAAAATTTGGACATTTATTTTTCAGATTTCACAGGTGTTTTTCTGATTTTAAAATTCATTTTCAACTATAGCATAATATTTTAGAAGAGCCCAAGTCTAATAACACAAGCTTCTCACACAAAGTTGGTCAGCTGTATGTTGCCCTTCATGAAAGCTACATTTCTCCAAGATTTACCTACAATGAAAGCAGCAAAGAGAGTATTAGCATATGATAGGACTGTATCAAATCTGAAGACTTCTGCATTTCAGGTTTTTCTTTTTTATACTTATTTTGAAACAAGATTTCAGTCACCTCAACATTTAACCCTGTTTGACGTTGTAATTCATGGAAAATCCAGTTTTACTCTAATCTGTTCCGTTATGAGATTTCCCACATTTTATATGCTCTACAGAAAAAGAAGTTATGAGACTCAAACAGTCTAGAGAAATTATTTTGCAAATGTTTCCTTTTACAAGTTTCAGGGAAAAAATATATAGGCTAATCACATGCAAGGACTGTGACTGAGAGGCAAGAAGTTCATCAACAGTTGCAAGAGGAAGAAAACAGTTGTTCAGTCTCATAGTGCTTGCAAAGGTCTTAACCTTCTGTATGTTAACAAGAACAACCCAAATCCATGAGTACAGCTCAAGAGCATCTACAGAAAAGCTTGTATTGGTAGAGATGCACCTTTGCAACTTGTTTCCATTCTTTTCACATACTTTTTTTGCCAGAAGGAGTTGCACAAGCCATACTATGAGCTCAGCAGCTAAAGAATTTTTCAGACTTTCAGTAGACAACACAAGTCTAGGAAATCTTAATGTGAACAGCCATAACTGTGAGCTTTAGGGGAAAGGTTCATATTTGTTCTGTAGATGCCAGGTTCCTGGCATCATAGTGTTGTGGCTAGAAGCCAAGCCAACATCATTGCAAGATAGATAACTAGCAGTTAAGAAAAAGCCAGAATCCCACTGAAATCAAGTTTTGCTATCAAAACAAAATAACAGAAGAAAAATCAACAAATCTTGATTTTAATGGATTTGGGATTTCATAGGAAATATTTTCCTGAGACTTGCTATATTATTTCTCTTTTACTTAAGCTTACCAAATTCTACAGACAATATGGCCAAGAAAAATACCTGCATGCAATGAAAGTCAACAAGGAGAAATTTGCTTGCTTAAACAAAGCTTGAAATACAGGAAAGGCCAAGAAAACACTTTGTTTCTTGCTACCTCAGATCAGATAAAGCATGCAGTTGCTTTCTGCCAGCAGTAACATATTTTTGGACATCTTACCATCAAGGGAAACCCCAGATCTCTGTTCTGTTTTCTAAAGCATTACTCACTTGAGTCACTGGGAGAAGAAAAAAAAAGACAAGAAAAAAGGCTTCAATTTCTTTGCACGAATCCCATCCCTCCATCCTAGTCACACGTTCCTCAGGCACAGACTCTCCTGGTCCAGCCTCAATCCTTCCCTGTGCTTGGGACTTCACCTACCCATACTTGGCTTCTTATAGCAGAGAGACCTCACTAGTTAAGGTGCTCCTGAAGCCCTGGTCTTGCAGCTCTAGCACACGTCCACAGCTAAGAACTCACACCTAATCACAATAATTTGTCATAACTAACTGATAATTGGAGGCAACAAAGACGGAGGGATCTCAGATCTGCCACCACGTTCCTCCGACCACCTGGACACCTTTGAAAGGCTTGTCGAAGGCTGTGACAAGCACATCCTGCACAGGGCTGATTTAACAGGAGAGGCGAGCAATGCTCAGCCTGAAATCCCATTCCTGTTTTACTAGAGCCTCTCAGGGACCCATTCCATAAAGGTCACTGTGTTTATGGCAATGGCCCAAGCACCCACTGTCCCCCTCCAATGGCTGCCACACGTTTCCCACTCATTGTCCCACTGCCATTGTCCTGATTTTCCTTCGGCAGAATGGCCACAACAGCACTTTTCATCACTGAAATGCACAGCACAAATGGGAAGCACAAGCCAAACAAAAGCTACAGCCGTTCTGTTTACTAGGGAAAAAGATCAATGGGCTTCACTGAAAGGACAGGAAGCTGATGTTCTCACTGTAACTTGTTGGTAAAACAGTGAATAGTGCTATCGAGGCTGACAAAGGCTTTCTTTTTTTCCCCCTCTTTTGCCCTTTTTTTTGAATGAAGAATCCAATGGAGAGGGTTATCATGTAGTTATCAGCAGGCCATGAAATAGGGAGCATCAGCAAGTTTATTCAACTCCTTTATTTGTTCTTAGAGAGTTGAACAGAAGGCTAGAAGTGCACACTGAAAAAGGAAAAAAAAAAAAATCACACACAAAAAGACAGCCTGCTGCGGGGGGAAGGAGGGGAGAATCAAGCAGAAGCACAAGTCTGAGGGGTTTGCAAACACATCTCAGTGTATTGCTGAAGATGAGCATGGTCAACATACAGAAACCACTAACCGTTCCTTACACCCACACAAGACCACACTACTGCTGTGACAAGCCAGCCCTTAGGGCCCTATTAGAAGCACTACACGTGGTGTTTACATGACTAGGCCCTTATTCCGCTGCATCTGGAGTACTTTGGGATGCTCTAGTCTAGTCACCATCAACATTTACTGGGAACCTTAAAATGGGAGCTGTGCTCTGGTAGCAATACCTCTGGATTGAGCCATCTGATTAGTAAGGATCATGTTGTCCTTCCACAGACACAGTTTACAACTCAGAGAAAAAAAAAAAAAAAGGTGATAGAGTGACTAACATTTTGCTTGTGTATATAGCCTATGCACCTGGCTTGTGCATTAATCATATACCTGCATATTTAGGTATATCCCATACTTTGGGCACACTTTATGTACCACACATGTATCTTCAATGATGGTAAAGAATTAAAACGCTATCATATGACTAATGCCAAGTGTTTTGCAAACATGAGAAGCAAAAATCTTTTTGCTCTCCCAAGACTCCTTTGCAACGTCCTACATATAAAATTTCAAACTCCAAATTCAAAGTGAAGCTTAACACAGGGGAAATTGTGATTTTCCTTCAAGGCTCAAAGGAAAATTCAGGATTATATGAAATACACAAGGTTAGTTATTAGTAATGTTGTTCTTCAAAGGACTATAGAAACTGAGAAGAATGATGTCATGGGAAAGCCAAGTAATTGGTGAAAATGTTTTTAAAGGTTAACTCTTTCTTCTACTGCTTTTGTAAGAACTGTAAGGAGAGACTTGTTAAGATTTCCATCCTGCTCACTTTGTGCCGGAGTATGATTCCTTGGGCTTAATGCTTTCTGTGAGCCTATTTTCCTCCTCAGGGTCTTTTAGCCCCATTTTACATGCTGATATAAAGCTTGTACCCACAGAAGCCTGAACACAGCAACACATCTGCAAGATCTGTCTGCTCCACTGCACACACACTGCCTATTGCAGAGCCTTTGAGAGCCTTCCAGTTCACCTTAACCTCTGTGGGGAAGTTTGCTTCCCTACTGGCCAGGGTTGTATACATGCATAGAATCACCTAGGTTGGAAAAGACCTTCAAGATCACCAAGTCCAACCATCAACCTGACCTACCAAATCCCTAAACCGTGACCCTTAGTGCCATGTCTACATCTCTTAAATACCATCAGGGATGGGGACTCCACCACTTCCCTGGGCAGCCCAGTCCAATGCCTAACCACCCTCACCATGAAGAAATTCTTCATAACATCCAACCTAAACCTTCCCTGGTGCAACTAGAGGACTTTTCCTTACATTCTGTCACCTGAGAAAAGAACATGGAACGCCAGCATGGGGTCATGCCATCAGAGGAAAGACGCCAACACCCAGCATGGAGTATGGTCAGCCTTGTTCATTCCAGGTGAACGCTATTCACTCAAGCTGCTGCCATGAAGCTAAATTAGACCAGAGCTTGTGGATATAAAACAGTATGGCCCTAATACAAGCATGCTTGAAAATCAGTTTGTACACTTACTGGAATCATCAACATCCTCTACCTGTTTACCCTCAAACA
Source organism: Netta rufina (assembly GCF_964035555.1). Classification (NCBI taxonomy): domain Eukaryota; kingdom Metazoa; phylum Chordata; class Aves; order Anseriformes; family Anatidae; genus Netta; species Netta rufina. The sequence continues at coordinate 52,324,254 of NC_140124.1, forward strand.
ATGCTTGCAGCCCGCTTGCCTTGCACAAGATACACACTGAGGGAGGGAAGCAGAGGCAGATTTGAGGGCATCTTGCCCATATTCAGCATACTCACCTCTGCCTCTTGTGTCAGACCTCAACAGAGCCAAAATGAAGGCAAAAGCGTTCTGCTTCCCCAGGATCTGCAGCACACATCCACGCACATGGACAGCCAGCACTTGATCCTCTTCCTATTCCTTTTTTTAATGAGAGTTGACAGGCCAGCACTTCTATTAGTGTTTGCACCAGGAATAAAGAACATGTAAACAATGATTCACTCCAAATAAAACATGCATAACCCTCTTTTTTTTCTTAATATAAGAAGCCTTGCTTCTGTTCATCATTAATTTCTAATTCTACAATTCCTTGGTGTGGTCCTATTGAAACACCACTTGAGGTTTTTCACTAGTCACAGACACCAAAATTATTATCTGCCAGATAGTTTAGATGCATTTTGTGTCTCTGCACAGATACTTTCAGAAATTGCTATCCCTTTCGTTAAGAGTACTCCTTCCAGGATAAAAGTTTACTTGACAAAGTATTCAGCAATAGTTATTACACTAAGTGTATATCCTGCCTTAATCCAACAGAACTTTCAGTTTTCCTTTGGAGGCATAACAGTTGAATTGATCTTTTATACAGGGGGACAAATTTAATTTTCCAGCTCTGATTTGGAAAAGAATGCCTATTCAAGACAGCAGTTAAGCCTTGCTGAAGTCAATGAGACCTAAACACATGTTTACAATTAACCATGTGCTTAAGTGGTGGTCTGAACTGGGTGAATAAATGTGAAGTCAGTAGGTCAGCTTGCGTAAGAAAGAATTACCAGTCTGAGAGAGAATTACAGAATTTGGCTATAAGAGGCTGGAGGATTAGTAACAAATGTGTCATTCCTGTAAGTAATTTATTTAAACCAAAGCCATAGCAGAGCTGTTTAGAGTGTGCTCTCAGATTAATTTGAAGGACAGACTTAGAACATAATTATCAACCAAGAACAACTGTAAATTTGTAATAATATATCAGAATCACCAACCAACTCTCAAACAAGATCTATAGAACCAAATATCCTGCTCGGATTTAATGAATTCCAGCCTGTTTCAGAGCTAGGTTGTGATTTCACATGGAAAACTGAATAAGTAACAGTGCAGGCCAGAAAAGTAATTGTGGCTCAAAAAATGAAACCAAAGAGCACATGTAAGAGCCTCTGAACCCTGCCAAAATTGTTTTTGCGGTAGCAGTTTATGAGAAAAGTATGAGAAGCCATCAACAGAGCTTAAGGGGTTTAAGTTCCCAACTCTCATTGACAGATAAGGGTCCTGGAGATTGTCAGACATTCCTCTAGGTGCTCTTAAGATAACTTAATGAGGAGGATAAAATCCCTGTATTGGCCATATTTAAAGAAATACAATGTGATTTGCAGGCAAGTTTATGGTGTACATCGCTTACCTTCCTTCCCAGATTCATTCAGCATTAGTGGCACGTGACTAGCTGGTACATCTACATTTGATGAGGAAGGTCACACATTCCTGCACTGCAGAGGAGAGGAGGAAAGGGAATCATCTCCAGATGTCACTCCAGCTCTGCAAGATCAATGTGAAGTGTAACAATTAAGAAGAAAGACTTGGACTGACAGACCTTTTAGAAGAAGAAAAAAATCCACTCTCCTACTGCACTTTTAATTCATTACAGACACAGCTGGCTATGGAAGTGACCCTGCGAGCTGAACTGATACCACTTTCTCAGTGCCAGAAATGAAAACTCCCAACAAGAATTTGAAGAGCATAGGGGTGATTGCAGCCTGCTGAGGCAACGCAGGGCTTCAGGACCCTGGAGCAGCAGTGGGAGCCATCCCTTCCAGTCATCTCCCCCTCTCCTCATCATCCTCTCTCTGAGATCAGCAGAAGCAGCAGGCTGGGCATCTCGCCCGGCTTTCCCCTCTCAACAGGTAACACTGCTGCCCCTGTGCTCAGAGCTGCATGCAACTATTCTGGGGTGTTCTAGGTAATAGCCCAGCTCTAGAGGCTGTGACACCTCTGGAAGTTACTAATTAATTCACCACAACTGCTCTGCTCTCTCCACAGTAACTAAATCCAGTGAACGTGTGGGTTGTCAGGCTAAGAAGAGCAGGGCTCTGAGATACAGGGATGGATACGGCATTTCCTAAAATTTTCCTCAACTAAATTCAATGTGCAACTCTCCAGGGAGTCAACACATGAGGAAAAAAAAAAAAAACTCTTTGGGATGCATGCCAAGTGCCTATATACATAAGGCACAGCATGCACATGAGCATGGGCAGCATTACTGCTGCTGGAGTGATTTACATGCATCAGAGCCCTGGCAGGGCTGCTGCTGTGTTTGGACACATCCATATGTCTCTGGCTGCCAAGGATAAGCAAGCTCCAGCACGGTGCCTCTCCTGGGACCCTGGCAAGCATGCCTCAGGTGCAGGCACTCTGCCTGAAACCCCATTCATAGGAGCAGGGCTGCACAGTCCAGCTGCCCGGTGCTCCCAGGACAAGTGCCAGTCCTCCAGTTGCTGAAAAGGACTTTTTTCCCCAAAACTTAAACATTACACACACAGCGTTTCAGTTGGTCCTAGAAACACAGTAAAATTTATGCAGGTAATACCTTTGATTTCTAACAGATATAGGAAGATATCTCTCTAAATAGCAACAATACACCTATTGACTTAATGCCATTTCTTCAATACTGAGACATTTCTGAAGCTGATATCAGCCTTCCAGTGTTTGAAACCTTTCTTCCACTGAGCAGGTCCAACCCACCTCTAAATCACAGAGCCACAGAATAGTTTGGGTTGAAAGGGACCTTAAAAATCATCTACTTCCAACCCCTACAAATCCTCCCACCAGCCCAGGCTGCCTAAAGCCCCATCCAGCCTGGCCTTGAGCACCTCCATGGAGAGGGCATCCACAGCTTCTCTGGGCAACCTGTGCCACTGCCTCACGACCCACTGAGTAAAGAATTTCTTCCAGAAATCTGACCTGAATCTACTCTCTTTTAGATTAAAACCATTATTTCTTGTCCTATTACTACACCCCCTGACAAAGAGTCCCTCACAGCTTTCCTGTAGCCCCCTTTAGGCATTGGAAGGCCACTGTAAGATCTCCCCAGAGCCTTCTCTTCCCCAGGCAGAACAACCCCAACTTCCTCAGCCTGTTCCCACAGCAGAGGTGCTTCAGCCCTCTGATCATCCTTGTGGCCCTCCTCTGGGCTTGCTCCAATGGGTCCACATACTCCAGGTAGGGTCTGAGGAGAATGGCATAAAGGGGGGAGAGTCACCTCCATCTACCAGCTGGAGACACTTGTTTGGAGGCAGCCCATGATGCAGTTGGCTTTCTGGGCTGCAAGCGCATCTCAACAGCTCACATTGAGTTTTTCACCAACCAACACCTCAACCCCACATTTTCATCTGCCCAATCTTACCCCATAGCAGCTCTGACTGGTGCAATCACCACCCTCCCATTTCCAGGAACCACTCCTGAGGAGCCTCTTTTAAAACATCGCAGCCTGTCTTTCAGATGACCCATCTGATCGGTCTTAGCAGGTGATCAAAATCCCAGCCACGTCAGCTGTTGCTTAATCACCTGCAGCCCAGACTTGGAGAACAGGTTAGGATGCCATCTCTTTGCCCAAGCATGCTTGGCCTGAGTGTATGATCATCCCAGGGTTGTTGCTGTCGTTGTGGGCTCCATGCCAGGTGCAGGAATTTCTCTTGATGTTTGCTACGGGTTTTAGAGAAGCACAGAGGCAAAGAGTGAGGAGAAAAGGCTTAATAATACCTCCTCCCTGGGACTCCTCACAGCTGGGAGGGCTGGATCTGCTGCTTGTGCAAGCCCATGGACATCTTCCCCCTGCTCTGACTGGGCAATGCTCATCCTGGGGGAAAACAAGGGAGTGAGCAGCAAAGCAGGACTCTGCCCTTTCCCTGCACCTCCTGCCCAACGTTGTGCTGTCCCTCAGAGAGGAGCACACGCTCCACAGCCTCTCGCTGGCTTTGGGTGCACCAGATGCAGCTGGTCAGCAGGCCGATCAGCCGCACTTGGCACACGGGCTCCCGGAGCCAGAGAGAAACCACAGCGCGGTGCTGGGGATATATGAGTTGTCAGCGCCGCAGCGGGGGAACACGAGGCAGGGATGGATGAATGGAGGCTGCTCGGCTGCCCCAGCCCACCCAGCTCAATCTGCCTGCCTTCCCTCAGCTCGCTTTCTCTTGTCTTCATTGTAAGGAAGTGCAGTAGCTTCCAAAAACACTGTATCTCCGCACAGCATTCACGTGCTGCTTTGCAGAGCCCCTCAAGGCACGATGCTGCGCTCGGGACACCCCACATGAGTGGGCTTGCAGGAAACATGCAGGCAAACCAAGCTGGGCTGGGGTGATGCAGCCCCCGTTCCTGCTGCAGAGCCCTTTGTGATCACAGTGCAATGTGTGACGCTGGCTCCGGCACGGTTTGGAGGCAGCAAAAGGCACGCCAACTTCAAAGGGATCTTGGCTGCCCAGAGCAGCTTCTTGCAACCATTATTCTCACTGTACTTTCCTTTTTTTAATTTTTGGGGGGAAGCAGACCTCATGACGCATCACACGAAGTATTTTTCTCGCATCTCCCACCTCCCAGCCAAGGAACACGAGGTGTGCTGCTGGAGCTAATGTGCAGCCCCACGTGAGCCATCTGCACCACACGTGGCCCCCATTTTGCGGATCATCAGGCAAAAAGTCTGCTCCTCCCTGGTCCTGCACACATGCACATGCATACTCAGAGAAATGCAATGCTCCTTTTGGCCAGGAGACAGGAAAAGGCTCTTTGCTCTTTCACGTGGCTCCTAAACCTCATGCATGGGGGCTGTGAAAGGAATCGTGCAGGGACAAAGTACGAAACTTCAGCTGGCTGAAGATGCAGGGTAAGCCCTTACATAAGCATGCTGGTGGTCTGCTGACATAGACTGACAGCTGGCTGGGATCGCTTTACAGTCCAGCGACCCAGGGGTCAGGGCAAAGGAGGGACAGGAGGATGGCAGCACCTGCAAGTTTGCCATTAAAAAGCAGTGGGCAGGCTGCAGACCCGGGGACAGGTCCCGGCTCAGAATGGAGGGACCACAGAGCCACAAATAACAGCGGCCATCCAGTGCTGCAAGCTAGCCCAGGCCATTGTAAAAGTGCACAAAATGGTGTGCAGAGAAGCACACGCAAGGTGATTTTGCTGTCCTTAAGTCAGCAGACTGCTTTTTTCAGCTCTGAATGTGGATAGCCAATGCTGGATGCAGGGGAGGTGCTGAAGATACCCTTGGAGAACTTACCCAAACTTTGAAATAAAGCTTCATCCAGGGGAGAAGAACCAGGGAATGACACAAGGCTTCAGGTGTGAGTGGTCCAAGCAACCTGCCTTTGCTTCAAACCATCATCTCTCAAAGGGATTTCACTGTCCAGCAGAATTAGGCACATCTGGGGGCTCCGGGACTCGCATGAGCCATCGGGGTATTTTATGGAGCAGTCAGCCCAATCCAAGACAGTCCCTCCCTGCTGACATGGGGGCTGGCAGGCTGAGCAGAGAGGCCAGGGATTGAAAGGACCATGGAGAATAGACTCATTTCTCCCTGCCAAGATAGCTTACTCTCAAGTCATTGCCGAAGTGCATTTAACACCACGTTGTTTGGAAGGAGCCTGTGTGGCACACATAGGTTGTGCTAGACAAACATGTAGCAGCTTTCTGACCTGGCAGTAGGCACGGTGCCAGCACTTTTATACACATATTTTTTAGGTTTGGCTACTTATTTAATTGCCCATCCCACTTCTGAAAAAGATCTTCTGACTGGTCGTTTGCAGTAACACTGAAGCACAGGAAACAGCATGTTCCCACACTGCAGACCAACCATTACATCACGCCAGCAACTGATAGGAAACACTCCCTGCAGCTGCCCCAGCAACTCCACCCCACGAGCACATGCAGACCAGCCCACCCCGAGCTCATCAGGTCAGCATGGAGCCCCAAAGCCCAGCCAAGGGGACCTGGCAGCGCTTCATACAGATGTGCATGTCCTAGGCTGCAGATGAAAGCAAGCAGCAGGCTGGCTGGCCCAGGAGCATCAGCCAAAGCTCCCGCTTCTCCTCCCACCCCCAAGGAGAAAGGCAGGCAGGTAGCAAGCATCATTAGCAGGACAGCTCCATCCAAGAGTTATGTCAAGGCTATGAGCTGGTCAAGGCTCTGAGCTGGTCATGGCTATGAGTTGTCATGGCTGTGAGATGGTCAAGGCTATGAGCTGGTCATGGCTGTGAGTTGTCATGGATATGAGTTGTCACGGCTATGAGTTGGTCAAGGCTATGAGCTGGTCAAGGCTATGAGCTGGTCATGGCTGTGAGCTGGTTGTGGCTGTGAGGTGGTCATCAGTCTTCCGAGGTAGCAGCTGCTCTCATAATTAAAACCACCATAGTCAACTTTGGCCATCTTAGCAGAGATACTAAGGATTTAATTGGAAATGACACCATAAATATTCTCCTTTTGTTAGTCTAGACAGTCCACTCAGCCAGGCCTAAGGCGTGTTGATGGAAAAGCTACCGCTGCCCTGTTCCATATCTAGCAAGTTAAGTCACTGGAGTGGTGAAAGTGATGCATCAGTAATGGGTCCAAGTGAAATATTTATTTAAATGGTGAAGACTCCCCAGAAAACAATTAGCTAACATCTGCTAAACTGCCAGCAGCCTGATTTATCTCATTATTCAGCAAACCGTATATTTAGGAAAAAATATCAAATGAGAGCTGGTATGTGAAAATATTGCAACAGAGGACTGAGAGCAGAAAATTCTTGCTACAGAGGACAGCTAGTACTATTATTACTATTATTATTATTATTATTATTGTAATTGGGATTGTGCAATTTTTCTGCAGCCCCTTCCCTAGCAGTACTGGAAAGCAATCCCTCAAAGGAGCCTTGTTCTACCAATAGGGGTAATTACTATTTCTTTCACTAGAGATGCAACTGAAGAAACCTGTCTCACATCACCATATCTTTTGTGGTGCCCCCACCCAAATTGCTAACATGTGTTTCAGGTCTGGGGCAAACCTTCAGCTTTGGAAAATAAACTGAAAACAAGAAATTGAGGGGTTAGTCTAAGTGTTTATCTTCCCCTCTAACCCAACTACCAAACAAATTATCATAATAATTCCAAAATGGCAAATCACCACTGGGTCCTGGGAAAGTCTCTGTAGCAAGGAAGCAGCTAGACTTTTACTTCAGAGAGTGAATCTATATAGTAATAAAATTTGCATACTTTATAGCCATAATAAGCGAGCCTGGACCTAATGGGCACTCAGTGCTTGCTACCGTTTGAGTTCAGCTCTAGAATCTGGCCATAAATATCACAGCTATATCAGAAATTTTGCTGTCCCACAAGCTGTGTATCTTTCCCCAATGTTTTCAAACAGTAGTCGTCCCGCAGTCCTGCCCTAGTTAGATACACTTTCAGTACATTTTTCCCCATATAAATATATTGCAATAATATATATATAACGAAGTATATGCATCCAGTGTATCTATGTTGTCACACATACATTTTGTGTCTATATTCACATACTATACATAAATGTTGTTTTGTTGTTTAGAAATATACTGCTTGGCTTTACCACTTCAGTCATAAGTGAGTACGCTGAACTACAGCTGTAAAAATAAAGGGAATAAAAGTCCATTTTATGACATGTCATCACTTATTTTTTCCTGTTTACTCAGTAACTCACAGTGTCAGACAGGCTGTAAGGCCCCCTCAGCCCCTAGTGTGAACTCACAAAGTTCCTGCTGTGTATGTAGTCTTCACTTACACTTACTTTTTTGCCTTGAGTGCTCAGAAATTAGTCACCAAGGGTCTCAGCAAGAGGGCTGGGATTTTTTCCACTACAAAAGTAGCACATGGTGCTTAGGACACTGTTTGAGCCCCAAGAATGCTTTAGGAAACTGTCAGAAATGAGGCAGGACTGGCATGTCCTCACCGGGGACGTCCCATGTGCATCTTCTCCAGCCACCTCAGCCCCTACCTTGGTCACCCACCTCCTGCACTGACGACATGAATCCCATGTGTTTATGGTTGCTCTGGATAAATCACTCTGGCTACAGAGTCTATTTGGGGGCTGCCTTTGCCTGGGTGTGACATGCCCTTGGGAACTAGATTAGCCAATGTATATGCTCTGAATACGTTCCCGTGCTACAGGGACAGCCCCCAAAGTCACATTTAGAAAGAAGCTGTGCCTGGCTCTGAGTTAAGCTAGTTATTAACTCTCGAGACTGATCATAGTGGCATTTTCTACCTCAGGGTAATTAATGGGCATAATGCATCCTGAGGCAAGAAAACGCCAAAGAAGCAGTTTTAGTCTTACTTTAAACTAAGCCAAGCAAGGCCAACAGTGTTCCTCTGAAGAGGGAACACAAGCCCATGTGGTTGATGTTATTACTGATACAAGCGCTTTTAGGAAGCGGTCAACTTTGTGCCAATTCGTACTTTCTTCTTTTATTTTTAATTTTTACTTTTTATTTATTTCAGGCATATCTTCCCTTCCCATCTGCAGAAAGACGGAGCTGAGCGGAACCCAGAGGCAATTAGGATCTGCACCACGTGCTGCTTTCAAGAAGAAGGTGAGGAAACACGCTGGCCATTATGCAGAGATCACGGAGATGAAGGAAGAGTCACGCTAATGAAGACAGGAAGGACGATGAACTCAGACTCAGGGAGACAGGAAAGTGAATAAAAGCACCAGACTGAAACACAGCAGCAATTTTATTCCAGCAGCAATCTTCTGAAACAGAAATTGGGATTAAAAACACGTTTATAATGAACAACCAGCAACCTCCACAGACCAGCAGCATTCATGTGGGGGACAGAGGATCAGTCAGCAGCAAGGTCAGAAGCTGAAATGGGTGCTGGAGCCCCAGAGACCCCCATGAGAAAGAGCCACCAGCTGTCTCCCCCTGCCGCAGTGAGCTGACGGAGCTGGCAATTCTTCTGCAGGCATCAAGGTCCTGATCTTGCTCCCAGCAAAGTCAAAGGCAAAATTCCCATTGTATGATGGATCATAACTAATTTCCTGCAAGCTCGATGAAGTTGCTCGAGCCAGCTTCCAAAAACAAGCCAATGCATTTTAAAACCACAGCTGGGGGTCTACTGTATTATAACGTGACCCCTGAGAGGGTACAAATTGCTGTGAGGTGAGTCCTCCTAGCTATTGTTTTAGGCTGCTGACTCAGGAAGACAGGGCCGCCTTGTTCCACATCTGAAAGGGCTTTGTTATTTATTTTGGAACCACACAGACTAGAAACGCTTTGGGGTTGTTATTTGTGGGTGGAAGGGGGGGGGGGAGGTTAGGGTGTTTGTTTTTTTCCCTCTGCCAACACAAATTGTGAGGAAACTCAGGGTTCACGAGGAGCAACTTTCTGGAGCGGCGGGGGTGTCGTGCAATTCCTGCAAGTCGCTAATAAATGCCAAGGAGAGAGGGAGTGAAGCAGGATGCTGATTAAAGGACCCCTCCTCAGCAACCAGGGTCGCCAATGCTACACCCCAATACACTCATGTGAGTGTAGGTGCAGCACGCCAGAGCTCAAAGCAAGATCAGCGGCTGTGCTTGGCAGATTATTTCTGATCATTGCACAGGTCTAGAAAGCCGGTTGCTGTTGAGGTTGAAGCCACAGTGCACCACTGGCATGGCCAGGTCCCCCTAGCACACCAGTGATTTCTGCTGCAGAGAAGCTGGTCAACCTACCCCTTACATTGCTGTGGCTGTTGCCTCGTTTCTGTTTGTCCGGTCCTGAATTTAGCCCACACTTAACTACATGCAGAAATAAAATGGGCCTAACGCTTTCCTATCAGCAATTTATGGAACATTAAAGCCTGAATTGGCAAAAGTCCCACTTCACAGAGAGCAAGATCAGGCGCTCGTGCAACGCTTCACGTACAATTACTTTTAACTCGGCTCAGTTACCAGTGAACTATAATATCTGCGAGAATTTTTAAATGGATCATTTTGTCAGTTTTTCTCCTTACGCTTGCTCTGCCTTAGACACTTGTCACCAATTTTATTTAATTAGCACCACAATTGTATTAACACCACATTTTTTTAAATTTAATTATGCTTCTGCAGTACCCCAGCTTGTTTTGTGCAATTAGCGCTCTACTTTCATACAAATTAATCTCCCTGGAGAACTGCATCGAAAACAGAGAAAAAGAAGAGACCTCATTTAATGGAAGTAACAACATCAACTGACTATATGTGCATGTAGCCTTCATATGTTGCCAAACACACAATTTGAGGTTTACGCCTCTTGTACACGCAAAATGATCAAGCAGTTTTACCAGGAGTGAATTATTCTGCTGTCAGTAATTTTATTTTGTTGGGGGATTTCCATTCTGGGTGTTGTGCAAAGAGTTAAGTCCGTGCTCTGCTGTATCAGACAATTTAATCTGGAGAGGAGAGGAGGAAGACTGGTTCCTGTATCTGGAAAACATTTGCTTTATCGGGGAATGTAAGAGTGCCTCTAACAGCCCTTTCTCACTTCAGCAGCAGCCGCAGACAATCTGAGGCAGATTTAGGGCATTTCAAGCCAGGGACGGCTCAGCTTCTGCCATCGCCCTTCTGTGTGGAGATTTGTTTAGTGTTTTGCCTGCCCTCTGTGTAAACAGTGATGAACCTGAACCACTAACCTCTCCTCTGCTTTGCTCATAAGGCGAACAGCAAAGTGCAGCCAATTCCTCCGGAGGAAGCAGCAGATCAGGCGGCCTTTGCACATTATCCTCAGAGTGCGTGAGGGCAGTCAACAATGTAAATGTCATGAAAAGACAGTGAGAGTGACAGCAGGATGACTGGCTGGTTAGGAACCATACAGCACTGACCACAAGCTGCTTCTGAGTCCTACCAATAATCAGAGAAATTGGACCTATGGTGGACACCTGAGGCCATCACCAAGATGAGAACTTGGCACATTTTTGCACATTTCCACCAGCTCAGTTTCACAGAAAATAATATCCTTGCTATTGCCCTCGTAAAACATTGACCACGGCAGCAGGTCTCTCCATCCTTCCCAAATCTGGCAGTGTGGCAAAGACACATCATCTTCAGGTATCCCTCTTAGAGTTACCCACTTCTGGAGCAACCACATCTGCCCCAGCTTATTGCACCATCCACTAAGGGTCAGCACTGAAACCCAAGCAGGCTAGATCAAAAGCCACATAGTGAAAAAGAGATGAAGGCATCTGTGCCCAAAGCACGTTCACTCGCACTCATTTCAGGCCTAAAACTGCAGTGTTTTTCTACCAGTCTTCAGAGGGAAGGAGTTGAAGACCCCCATACTGTAAGAGGTTTCTCCTACAAAACATTGTCCATGCCACAGAAGAGCTGGAAATAGTGTCAGGAGGAAGAGTTTGGCCAGTTTGGATATTACTCCAAATCCTTGTCCTTTAGAATTGCACTAGTTTTACACAAAGACAACCCACAACACTTACATTTGATCATAAGTACCAGAAGAGTAAGGTTTTTCACATTGTTACAGCTTCTCCTGCTTGCTCAAACCGTGATGGAGAACAGATAATCTTTAGAAGAAAAGCACAAATGGAAAGCTGGTTAAAAAGTGGGGAAGCGTCAATCAGCCACACAAAGCTGACAACAGATCAAAGACCGTATCAATGATTAACAGGAGTAGATCAGGGATTTTTGTTTTTTCAAAGCTTATTCTGAGCCAGCTGAAAGTGAAATACGTGGTGCTACAACCTTCCGGTGTGTTTCAGCATAAAAGAAAGTCCTACTTCATATCCATCAGCAAACTGCAGACCTGGCATTTCTCTTCACTTCTTGAAACTTCACCCTTCAGTCGATCAAACAGGCTGTTCTGAGCATCTGACAACCTTGCTGTAGCCAACTCGAGTTAAACATCAAAGAAATAAAAGCCCAAGACCTGGCTTGATGTTTCTTGTGGTCTGGGATAGTTGAACACAAAAAGAGTGTCATAGTGAAACTTGGCTTTATCCCATTATCATCAAACAACGTTTTGTTGTTTTGGCATGTTCTGGTTTTAGGCATGTAACAGGAGAAAATTTGGCTTGACTTAGTGACAGAGGGGCTTAAAAGGGTTGAGAGATGTGGGGTCGTTGTGGATAAGCGTGGAAAAGAGTCCAGAAGAAGATGCCTTCCCCACCGCCCCTGATGCTCTCTGGAGGATGTAGAGTCTGAGCACAGCTTGGAAGGAACAAGCTTTGAACCTTTTTACACCCTATTATCCGTACATCTTTGAGTTTATGCCTCCTGTGACACCTCAGGTAGGCTACATCTAGGACAACCTGGTACCTTTAGAGGTCCATGGGGCAGTGACTCCATCTCGCCCTGTTTTCTCCCCAAAAACTTACAAGGAGGACTGCGATCAGAGTTGCTTCTTTGGTGGAGGCAACACTTCACCCCCATTCTCCCTTGTATCAGGGCCCCAGCATTATGCAGGTGGGGCTGTCACGTTGGCCAGCATCAGTGCCTGGGTATTGCAGCCCCTTCGTCTTCCCCCCCAGCAGGTGTTTGCTTTTCTAGCTGCTCAGATGCAAAGCACCAGGGTTCTTCTGGCCAAAAACCTGGTGACAATCGGCATTGCAATGCTCAGCCACACATTTCAGTGATACCTCCAGCTAACGGGTTTCTCGTTAGCACATTAAAGCACTGCTGGCTAAAAACCCCTTGTTAGCACTTGCTGCATGGAGCAGTTGATCACTTCAGCAGCAGACCAAGTTACTTTAGAGATTAATGGCACTGCCGTTCGGCTTTGTCCTTTCTATTTGTTAACTAGTTCGTTCTGCAAATAATAAATACGGAGGGGGGGAAAAAAACCCACAACCCTATTCTCCAGAACACCACTGTGAGGAGACAGGATTAGAATGACATCAAGTGGCTTTCAGCGTGACTTTGTGCAGTGTCAGGGTAGACATTCATACGGCAGCACAATTATTCAGTCAATCCCACTCCCTGTCAAGTCAATGGATACTGTGCCAGTGACTTCAAAGGAAGAAGGATCATGCCCTCCTGTGCATTTTAGGGCTTTAACGGAGGTTTCTAAAAGCATTTTTTAAACAAAGTAATCCCATTTATTTTTCAGAGAAGCGTGCAGAAACAGCAGACTTGCTAGCTGCAAGGGAATTCCATTTTTTTTCCAGTTAATTGTGTTCCTAAGCAGAATGAGAATGAAAACCGAGATCTTTTTTAATCTTCTGAAATGTGAAAATTCCAAAAATTGCAAAGCTCAGTCGGGATCAATGCAAGTGTTGTTTTTCAGCAACATCAAAACATGTTGTTTCGGTTTTGATATCTGTTTCATAAGAGATTACGCTGTCATAGAGCATGCAAAATAAGTATTTCAGTGATGTTTTAGTTGAAAGAGACACCAGAATGGCCCAGTATGACAAGATCTGGATGGACTGTCTGGACCACATTGTAAGCTCTTCACTCTGGGGTTTATTTGTAACTGAAATTTAGAGTGCATTGATTTCTCATTCTCTCATGGGAAAAAATAAAATAAAAAAAAGTTTTGTAAGAAAGTTTTGTAGTAGTTTTTTGCGTCATCCACTAGCTCACAACGTGCATTAAGGAAACATTTGTAAAGAGTTAATATACGGTAAATAGATACTGTGGGCATGTTACAAGCGTGAATATTATGTATTACAAATGCTCATAAGAATACAAGTGTGACAGAAATTGAGAGAAGCCCGTTGACCTTCTGGCCTCTACAGCAATTGATTAACCATATACTAAGACACCTATTTATCCTGTATTAACCATTGTCTAGCTTGGCCTGTTTGTACAGCCTGCTCTTGACAGAAAGCAGGACCATTTCTGTGAGAGCCACCTCGCACCAGTGCCCACGGCGATGTTTCAGGTCTGGAGGCCAGCCTCCCCCTCCAGGCCCAGCACCCTGGCCGAGGTGCTGAGTGGGTGCTGGGTGATGTTCGTGCCCCTGCTCGCCTCTGGCAGGGCAAAATGCTGGAGGAGACAACAAGCAGCAAAAGGGTGGGAGCAGAGGAAGATTTACGCCCTCCCAGGTCATGAGGCCGCTGGTTCTCACATTGTCCAACTTAATGTACTGCTTAAAGGCCACGGCAGCAAAAGCAAGCAATCTGTCAAGCTAATTTTTTATTATTTTTTTTTTTTAATCACCTTCAGAGTCCTGAGCAAAACTCCCTGTCAGCAGTTCCAGGAGTCACCCTGTCCTGCCCTGCCCCTACTTTTTTGGAGCACAGATGCTCTTGATGCGCATCAGGCAGGGATGCAGTGCTCCCTGGCACCTGCGGGATGGATGCCAGCAATCCCACCCTCTGTACGGCTAGCCTCTTCCCTGCTAGCCTGGCAAAGCACAGCCACAGCACAATAAAATGTATCCTGCTGAAGTACAAATGCGGTTGTGTTTACAGCAATGAAGAACAGTGTGTTGAAATAGCTGTAGCATTTGAGATATCCCAGTTCATGTTGCTGGTTTACGGAAATCTTAAGAGGCTTATTACATTAGCTCTGTTTCCCTGGTTAAGCAAAATCAGCTTTAAATCACTCTTCCCCAAGAGAAGTAAATGGAAAGTACGGGTAGCATGTATTAGAAACACTCAGATTTTACCAAAATCAGTTTAAATTAACACTGAATTTTTCACCACAAGTATTCACTAACTCATTTGCAGTGAGACATATATCAGTTTAAACTCACACAGAGGTTTACTTCAGCCATTAGAGGACAAACTAGTTCAGGCAGACCCCCATCTATTCCCACAGTCGCTTACATTGTCATTACTTCTAACCTGAATGAGACGCACCAGGCTGAGCTTTCGATCTGCTGCTGAAGATGTGGGATGTTGACAGTCATCTTTCATATTTAAATACTGAGGGCATAAAGGTGGGTAGCTTCAAGATGGGTTGCAGCACATGCAAAGCTAAGAATCCAGGAAAAAAGGTCTGTGCTGTGAAGAAAAACTGCTACTTTTTTAAAGGTAAATTCAGCATCAATGCCCTGGTGTGCAAGCCAATAAATATCTACAGAGTAGTGACAGCTCATCTACACAAAGCACCATCACGGGTGCTTCTGCACCACCGTGTCCCTGCATGCCCTGGCCTCTAACACCGGCCCTGGACCTGCGTGCTGACCACAGATAAGGTCCTCAGGCCAGTTCCCCATCTCTAAAGCACAGGATAACCAAGCAAATTGTGATAAAGCTGATGACCCTATATGCCTCCCATAGTGTAATACAGCATCGCCGTACCATGAACTTTCATGGTTCTTCATTTCACTGAACAGGCGGGCATTGCTAATTTTTGCCAAGTCAACATGGCTCAAGTCAGAAAAAACAAAGTCACTGCTCATAGCACTGCAAGCCTCATATAACAGCATCACCAACAGAAGGAGAAAAAACTCCCAGAGAACAAAACAGGAAGCAAAGGGCAAGGTGGAGCTGCATTTCTTAATTCCCAGTGGTCTGTACATAAGTCTCCATACGTTTCCCCACAACAGACCTGTTATGTGCCAATTAACCCCTGTTCTGGCTAATTCTCTAACTTTGCTGTAAGATTATTCTCATTTCACTGAAGAAGGGGAAACCGAGGAGATATGAAGAGACAAAGAAAGAGGAAAAAAAGCCTTGCCCAGCCTGAAAGATTGCACTGCAAAGAATAGATTAAAGATTTACAGTCCTAGCAGACACAAAGCTTGTAAAAATTATCTTTTTTTTTTTTTTCTTCAGAATTTTACCATCTGGCTGCTATTGTTATCATTATTATGGAAATGTTTTTACTGTCACAGGGAAGTAACAGCAGTGGCACTATCTGACAATGCAACATCAAGAGGCGGCGAGACAAGTTTGCTAAGAGCCTGCAATGAACAGAGAGCTATCTCCATACCAAAACAGAAATTCTGGGCAGTGTTTCCCATTCACCTGGCTTCCATCCTCTAGATATTTCCTGCTTAAGTACACTCATGTCGTTCCTCCTAGAAGTACTTTTCTTCTTTCCAAAAGATGCTTCTTGCAACAGTCCTGATGCAGAAACACAGATTGACTGTTAGTTTTACAATCATCTGAGCTGATAGATTGATCCATCGATCTGTTATTTGTCTGTCTTCATACAAGTATCGTGTTGCTGGGTGGTTTGCTGTTACTTTTAGAAACAGGTAATCATCTGGTCAATAGAGCAGAGACGGTTCAATAAAAGATGCAGCAAAAGGAATTCACTGGGTCCTGAACAAGTGAATTAATGGTTTACAAGATCTTAATAAATCATCAGCTACTTCCTCATGTATGTTATGGGAAAAGCTTCGAAAATGTCCAGAGGGCCAGGTGCCCTCATCAGTGGCAAAGACCACAAAGAAAACTACTCATAGTCGGAGGGCTGGGAAGTAGAAAACACCTGTATGATGTGACTGGACATGATGAAGATTTTCTTGGGAAACACCACAAGAATCACGAAGCGAAACACCAAGACAACCAGGTGCTGTCTGGAGGTTAATTGTGGCCATCAGAGATGAGTGGTTACAGGGACGTGCCCGTTTAAAATTAACGAGGAGGTTGTGAGCTTCTACAGCTCTTTATAGAAGAGGCTGTGGAAAAGGACAGAAGGTCCTCACGCAAAGCTAAGCAAACCAAAACATTGTTTCATCTTCTGAATGGGATCTGATAAAGTGGGTAGAAATAGATATTTGCCTGTAAAGAGCAAGAAACCTTTCTGATGGTCTCAATGAACTCAAGAAAAAAGTGCTGACTGGGGCCCACTGGAGAATACAATGTGTGCAAGTCAAGGCACCCAGATATTTCTTCTTTTCTGGTACATTTAGTACTTCTTAGGACCAGCCAAAGAGGAAAATAGAAACAAATGGACAAGAAACCCTACTGTCGCAGCTCCTTAAAAAGCATCCCATGCATGGCATACGGTATGGTGGGCACGGCAGCAGTCAAACATTACCACAACTGCACCGACTGCCCATGTAGCCAAGGTAACCAAGATTTCTTGGCACTACTTGCAAGAGGAAGAGGACCCTTTCCTCCTCCTCACCAGTAAATTGATGCCCACTGCTGGCAAGGCAAGGGGTGACCTGGCAGGGAGTGCGCTGGGGGCTTTGCTCCATCCCGTTGTGCTGTGTGGGAGAGCAGTGTTCACACGGTTATCCCAACGAAAGCTTCACTGCCTTGGACTGCTGCTGAAAATTAGGAGGCTATTTCCATGCAGACTCACAGACTAGCTCTCTTTTAATGTTTTTACTCTGCTCGATGACTTAAATCCAGGCTGTGAGTTCATGTTCCTGGAGATTCCTGGAGGTGCTGTAAAAGTATGAAATAAAAAGACAGACCCTATCCCAAGGAGCTTACAGTCCAAATACAGGTCAGGAAGATAACAGATGAACAGGCAGAGTGGGGAGCGCAGCTGAGATTAACCAGGGATAAAATAGAGAGGAGGAAGAGGTGGGGATAAAAGACTCAACCCGATGAAACCCATACAAAACTTGGAGGGAGATGAGAAGGTCCTCCAAAGCACGTGCTGAAAAAGATTAAAGAGGTAGGAGGAGAGGCAGGAAATGATAGCACCAATGAAGCCAAGGCAGGGGAAGGTTTCCAGAGGAGCAGCACCGACTGCCCTGAAGGTAGCTGGCAGAGACGAGAGGGCATTAAGTACAGTTTGACCACGTCCCCCACTGCCCCTTCCAAAGTTTTGTGGTGAAAGTTCAGGGATATCCATTGCTGCAAACTATCAAGGCGAAAAGGGCTGTTGATTCTGGGGTTAGGTTTTGTTTTTCTTTAAGGGCGATAGGGCTTGAGAGATTCCCTTGAGCCTACTCTTTTTATAATCCTTTTGGGATTAAGTAACTCCAGACACATTTCCCTGGGGGCTGGATCCCCTTTCAGTTTGGCAGGCTGGATAGGCAGCTGCATCTCTCCCTGCAGAGGGAGATGTTAACTATCTCCCTGCCACTGTCTCCGCACCATGCTTGACATCCTTTCAGGGTTTTAGCCCAGGATCAAAATGGCTTTTACTTTCTAGGACAGATGCAACATATGGAGCAGCAAAAGGATGTGCTGCCATCCTTTGAGAAGCACCAGAGGGCTATGGTGCATCTAGACACGTGGCAGGGAACCAAATAGCCAGCCCAGCCTGGTTCCCAAATGTCATGCTGAATGCTGCAGCCGTGGTTGTGCAGCACAACTTCATGCCAATGTCAAGTAGGGGAGAGGGATGCAGGCTGGAAGAGCAAGTACCTTTGTGTGGGCAAATGTTTCCTTCTGTAGTACGTGTATACACACATTTGGGACACCTACTGTACTAAACCACTGGCAGGCTTGTTTTCCTGATATTTGGAAGAGAAGAGAAATATCCTCTCCTAACCTGAGAAGGCAAAGCACTCACAAAAACCTGAAGCCGTATGATCTCATCAGATACAGAAGCTTACCAAATAACCCCAAACTGCGTTTGTCCTGTTGAGGATGCTCACTGTATGGCCTGAGCACAGCCTGTTCCCATGGCTCTCACAGTGTGACAGTCTCACAGGTCAGTCCATGCAGGGCGACTCGAAACCTGAACTTCCCCAGTTCACAGATCATCAGACTTACTCCTTAATTAAAAAATCCTACCACTGGCCTCAGTGAGGACAAAGCCAGTCTAACCCAATGTAAAACCTCATCCCTATTATCTGAGAGCTTCTATTAGCAGTTTTGTTTTACCCTCCTTTCAAGAAGCTCCCTGTTACAACATGCTCACATACTTGGTTTCGATGTTAGCTCAGTAGCTGACAATGAACCTGTCCAATATCTGCTAGGAGAAGGCAAACGTGACAAACCTGCAGTGGTGATACATTTCATTTTGCAGTGATGGGATGGGTAGTGAAGCAAGAAATCACCTCCTGAGACAGCATGGGAAAATTGGAAAATGGTCCTTGTGCTTCCTGAGAGTGATATCTTGAGGGGAGTAGCTGGTGCCGTAACTTACACAAGCCACTAAACTTCATTAGTGGAAAATTGAGTAAACATCATTAGAACCTGGCCAGCCCCTGCTCTTTGCTGGCTTTGTTTGGGGAAGCCATGGCACCAGAAAACAAGGAAGCAGAAAACTCATTTTTCTGCCTCACAGGGACACTTCTTTCTCCTTGCACAAGCCGAGCTCCTGCACAACGCACATGGAAAATGTGGCCATCGTGATTCCCCTCCCATGCTGGGATGGGAGAAACACCTGCACATTTACAGAAAGATTACATTAGGGAAGTAAAGCCACCAGCTGTGCCAGCCAGGCAGCGTGAGGTGTCACATGCGTTTTCCTGGTGTTCCCCTCCTTGCAGAGCCAGCACGAGCCCCATGTGGGGTGCTGTGGGTGGCACCCGGCCAGCGCAGATGCCTGCAGCTCGCACAGCCTCATTTTGCACCTCGTGGTTGGTGACAGTGCTTGAAGAAGGCAGGTGCTGGAGGGGACTGGGCTCATGTGCTGCCGTCCTGTGCAGTTGTGCAGTCAGAGTCCCCCGGTGGCTCGGTCAGGGTCGGTGCCAGTCCTGCTTTGCACTGCAGTCCCTGCAAAGAGCACGGTCTTTATGGAAATGTCAGGCCCGTGTGTTTATTCTCTGTGGGCAGAGAGTAAATCTAATTAAATCAGAAGGCTTCCAAAGGGTCATTTAGGCAAATTTGTGGAGCATATTAAATTACACTACTACCATTTTCCTGCGGTTTTGGCCTCCCAGTCTGAGGAACAGGGGCTTAGAGCAGATAAACTGATGGAAAGTTCCTCAATCTCCAAGGAAGGATGGGAGAACGAGTGGTCTGTTCACGTTTTCCCATAAGTATCACAGTAGCAGCCTGTGAGGGAAGGGTTTATTTTAGGAAGAGCTATTTTGAAAGCTAAAGTGTCATATCCTGGCTGGCTCTTTTCGTGGTGTTACTATAATCATCCGGTTATGACAAGCATAATGCAGAAAAAGCAACCTCTATTTTTTTTTTCTTTTTTTTGGGGGGGGAAAGAAACAATGCAACTGGGATATTTTTGGACAAAGGCTGTCATTTTATTTCTCGATACGCTTTTTGCTTTTCCCTCTCATCCAGCCCTATTTATAAAGCGTCAGACGATAGATCTAGGAACTGCCTGTCCTTTTCGCTGCAGAAGCCTGTGCTGGCAGCTCTGCCCAGCCAGGCGCACCTGCGAGGGTTTGCTGAACCTAGCACAGCAAGTGCTTCTCCAGCTGGCACGCGGGCTGCCCTGCTCTCACCCAGCCCTGGCTGGGGACACAAAACCACGTGCAGGCCCTGGTTGGTGAGCAGTCGCCATCCTCACTATCTGAGCACTCTCTGAAACCAGCCTGGCGTTACCTGCCTCCAGGCTCGGAGCACACCCGCTGTCCCCAGGGTGAAGGGATCAGGCTTTGGCACAGCAGCCGTGAGAGATGGGAGGTGGCCGGGTGGGCTGGACAGTGGTCACTGCACTGGTCCTGCTGGTGGCATGTGCATCTGGTGATCTTGGGATCGCTGGCGTTAATGCCCAGGAGCTTGTCTTGGCTTAAGCCATGTTTTCTGTGCACCAGACAAACAAGACAAACACAGACTGCATCTTCCCCTGTGCTGAAGTAGCTCCTGCTTTGAATTCAAAGGCAGGAGTAGGAAATTGATATACTTTCTAATTTATTGGGGGGAAGATAACTCGCAGAAAACCAAGGAGACTGCTCTCAATTTATGGAAAGCGGGCGCTTTTAAACAGTGAATGAGTGAATGTTGAAAGAGTCCTGCCTATAGAGCTACGTGCATTTAATATTCAGAAGACTCACAGGAGATGCTAAAGTGCCCTCAGCTCAGAAAATTAATAAAATATTATCTCACGAGTGAACTTCAAAAGCTTTGGCAGTTCCATTCATTCCACTTCAGATAAGCAGCCAAAATATTGCAATATCCTGCTAACCTGATGTGAAACATCCAGCTTTCCTTGGCCGGTAACATTGGGTTGGAAATGTGTGAACAATCTTTAATATTAAATATTTAGTCATTTCATCTGCTCTGCTGTGTCTCCCTATGCGTGGGTCCAGTATTCCTGCTTCTAAAGGTAGACCTAGGCTCGGAGAGCCAGCGGGGCTTTGGCAAAACAGCAAGTGTCCTGAAGACGTGGGATTAAAACCCAGGGTTTGGCAAGTCTGGCAGCCTTGTATTTAAGGGGGAGCTGTCCAGAGATCTCTCCTCCTGGGGCAGGACGACTCTGGCTGATGGGCAAAGTGATCAAGTCTGAATTAGACCTGGCAAGAGGACACCGTGTGAGGAGAGGTAATTTTAGGGACACCTGGGGCTTTGTGCTCACCTAGCAGCCCAGCCACTCTCAGTTCTTTCCCTCTCTCTTCACAATTGTCTGGGATTTTGTATTTTGTGTGTTTTTGTGTTATTGTTGTTTTGTTTTGTTTTATTTTGTTATTTTGTTTTGTTTGTTTGTTTTCCCAAGACTCCTCTTGCCATAGCAAACTACTGACCATACCAGAATTTAAGTTATTGGCACCAGGTGAACCTTTTAATTCTGAGCTGTCGAGGGACCCTGCCTTTCCTCTGCAGACAGGCAGAGGAGAGAGGAGGTCTCTGGCTGACCCATGCCAGCATTCAGGGCTCGTGCTCCACAGCACCGAGCCCCAGCACATGTTGGGGATGCAGATGGGGGCCTAGCAGAGATCCCAAATTAACCTGATGTCTGTAGGAATCCAGGTGGACTGCAGCCTCCCAGAGCGAGCCCAGATATTCGCTTCACCCCAAACTGACACTCTCATCAGCGTATTGTACAGACAGAACAAAAATTAAATCCCTGTGGCATCTGATCCTCCTCTCATCCCTGCTGCCAGTCCCTCCGTATGAGGGCTGGAGCCCGGGGAGAGCGTTATTAATCTGTCGATGAACATGAAATGCTAGCGCTCGCAGGACTGTCAATCCAGCACAAGTAATGAGTTAAATATATATATTTATATTTAATTTCCAATTCATCAGTAATTCCCGACAGATGGAATCCTTGCATTTCAGGTCAACTTGACATTGCCAGCGCTCAAAGGTCCAAGTGAGCATTGCCAAATTTAATGAGCTGCAGTAACAATGTCTCCACATTATTGGACTAATTACTAGCTTCTGAAAAGAAAAGAAAAAAAAAAAAAGAGGGGGGAGGAAGAAAAAGAAAATCCTCTAAACAGATGAAACTTTAATTAACAGCATTTTGAGACGTTACTTATTATGGAGCAAATGCCACTTCAAAGTGAAAATAGCCTCTAGGTGGATAACAGATCTCATGAAGGGTACGGGCGTCAATTCAGTACTGACTTGCTTCGCATGCACGGCTCTCAGCCCTCAGAGCAACCAGACTTCGTGGCAGCAGCGCTCGTGAGGCAGAGTTTCCACCTCTGCCGAGCACCCCAGGCACACAGAGAGCTGCTGCAAGCCGATGCTGCCTCTTGAAGCAGGACACGGGACACACTGGTTGCAGCCTGGCGAGATCCGGGGCTTGGCAGGACTTCCCGATGTGAGATTTGGGGCAGGAAATACATTTTGGATTTGTTCGAAGCCGCGGCTACAGGCCTGGGCTTCCAGGTTGAGAGTCCGAGTTTGGCTGAAGCCTGTGCGCCTTTAAACTTGTGGAGCTAATAATAGGATTTTGCCTCGAATGAATGAAGCAAATGCAAGGCTAATTTCTTCAAATTAACTCGAAGCAACTTCTGTTTCTCTCACTCTCTCACACACACTCTCTCATTCATTCACTTATCTAAACAGACAGAGAAAAAAAAAATCCTAGCCTTCAAACTAATCAAAATATTTTCCCTGTGAACTGAGAAGGAAGAAAAGGAAGAGGTTTGTTGCTACTTCTATTTTTGAATACTGAGCCTTGCTCAGATCTGCCGTGATGAGGGGCCATGTCAAATTGACTAGATCAGATAACAGCAGGCTGCAAAAACATTTCCTTACCCTGCGGAGACCTTCATGAATCTATTCATACCTTGCTGGCTTCAACCACCTTTGGAAGCCCCGCTGCTTTGAACGGCGACTGCAGCAGCCCAGAGCAGGCTGGCACATTCAGGGGGATCCAGGACACAGAAATCGTGCTGGTCTGCAAAGCCCCACGCTGCTGTCCTGTCCCGTGCCATCGTGCAGCAGCCCCCAGGCAGGAGGAGACAGGGATGGATAAGGTTTGGCATCGCATGGATGTGCAGCATGCATGCTTGCTGTGAATTCAGCTTTCCTAGTGCTGGACGTGGAGGGGAAGCCTCAGATTTATTTAGGTGTGGGGATATATCTCAATTTCCCCCCTTTTTTCTTTTAGGTAGAGGAAAGCCTCTACCTTTGGAGCATTTTCTGCCCCAAGAAAGGGACTGTAATTGAAGCCATTTGGGGGGAATAGAACAGCAAGTGCTCCGCTGGCAGTAGAGGGAAATACAGGGAAGTGTCCCCCAGGACACTTGCAAGGCACAGCCTGGGTGGTGAGCGTGATCTTCAGCCCCCACAGCTTTCAAGCACAGCGCTGCAGGCAGGGGCAGGGGCTGCTGCAATGACTGGGGACCCTCCCTGCGGCAGAGGGTGAGCAAGACGCAGCCTGAGTCACAACGCCTTCCTCCTTCAAGGCTGAATCACCTCCACGAGGCTGGGAAAACAAAAAAAAAGACATGCATCACAGCTCCTCGCCTCGGCTTTCTGCTTGCATAGGTCCCTGCCCTCCCAGAGCAGCTCCTATCGCATCCCAGCAACCAGACCAGTAACATTTCTGCTTAACAGTTCAATACGGAAAGTTCTCTTCGTCACCACCACTCCCTGCTCTGCCCTCAAAATAAAATACTAAATTAAAAAAAAAAAAAAAAAAAAAGTAAGCAGCAGCAACTAGGAGGCTGGTGGCTATGTTTAGCTGGAACAGGATTTGAGGTTTTGAGGGAAAACCCCTGGCTGCAACGCACCTGGCTGATGCAATCAGAGCAAGAAATGGGCTTCTACCTATCAGAAGAGGGATCCTGACACCAGTGGGTGTGCGGCTGCTCCGTTACTGAGAAGGAGAGGGTCGCAGGGCCTGCAGACTGAGGTGTACAAAAGGCGAATATACCACAAAGGAAGGGCACCTGCGTTGCAGAGGGTGCCTTGGAGGATTCCATACTGCTGAGCTGCACTCAGCTCACAGCCATATAACAGCCTTCGTGGCCATCTCCCTGCATGCAACAGCCTCCAAAATAATACCTGGATAGGTCCTAGCCCACTTAAGCTATGATTTTCCCCATAATGACAACAAAGATGACAGCCACCACTTAGCCAAATGCTGCTGGCTCCTGCTGTGCTGCCTGGCCCAGCCCAGGCTCTTCACCAGCGCCAGTCCCACCTGGGCTGGACACAGACCCAAGGTTTCCTCAGCCATCTGGCTGGGTGGCTTCTGTGAGGCTTTGTGCCACTGCTCTTCTCTGTCTGGGAGCTGGTTCCTCTTCCAAGCCACTGCAGTCTCCTCCAGTGCCCTCAGCTTTACTGGTGCCCGTGACACCTGGGACACCCTGACCACCGGCATGGAAGCCTCCGAGGCTGCCTGTGGGATGCGAGCAGCTGGCCGGTTTCCAGGCCTGTGGTTGCCATCTTTTGTTACTGGAAATACCCTAATTAGTTTCTAATGCACCGCATTAACCTGACACCATCCACTTTATCCCACGTCTGTTGGCTTTTTCAGGACTTTTTATTTTAATCGCCCATGCGGATTGCAAACGCTTTTCCCAACACAGTGCTCCTCGCTCTGCTCACAGATGAAGGTGGTGTGCGAAAACACAGCGGTGGCTTTGGCTGGAGAGCAGGACAGCCTAATTCTCCCCTAATTCTTTCTCCCCTTGCCAGCCACAGACTTCTCACTCCTCCTAATCTCACTCTTGATGCTTAAAAACAAAGCAAGCACAAATCAGTCTCCCTTACCAAAGGACGAGAGAGATCGTCGGTCCATAGCGTTTGGCTGTTATCGGCCAGGCAGAGCCCTGCAGCCTGGGTGTGAGCTTTAGCAGCAGTTTGCAAATCTGCCCCCTGGATCCAGGTTGGCCTTTCAAGCATCTTTCAAAGGCCGTGGGTCTGAGACATGTGTCTGGTCCTTATCTAGGTAGTTCTTCCCCCTGACTTGCTACGAGGGAGGGTGGGGGAAGAGATGGACCGGCCAGATGAGGCTGGCACTTTGATTTACTCCAAGTCGTTGAAAGCCTGTTGTTACCAAATGCAAAAGAGGAGTAAAAACAAAACACAACCAATAATAAAAAGCAACTAATGCATCCCATTTTTATGGCCAAAAATAAAGGCACTGGGAGGCAGGCTATTTAATGGCTATCATTCCTCCTGTGTTATTCGAAGATCCCCTTGTAAACGGGAATCCTGGGTCTGTTTTGCCATCTGTTCCCTCCACTCCTGCCTAGGAATCCTGAAAGGGTATTTATTGTATATGC
This sequence comes from Netta rufina, assembly GCF_964035555.1. Classification (NCBI taxonomy): domain Eukaryota; kingdom Metazoa; phylum Chordata; class Aves; order Anseriformes; family Anatidae; genus Netta; species Netta rufina. The sequence goes on from NC_140124.1 coordinate 52,349,686, forward strand.
AGGTTCAGTGAGGCCCACTTAATATAAACAAATACTGCATGAAATATGGTGGGGCCTGCTCTTTCTACAGTGCCTGTATTTATGCGGAAACAGTACAAAAACAAATATGTAATCTGGAAATAAACCTGTTAAATGAATAAAAAGTCCTACAGAGCAAAACATAATGATTAGCAGAGCCATTCAGTGAAAGACCCTGTTAAGGGAACACATCTGCTGTCATCCACTTTGCATCAGTGCCTTTCCCCCATGATAGAAACCCATCTGAAAGCAGCCATCGGGAAACCACGGGGGAGGGGATGAGGAGAAGGAGGCAGTGATTCAGCCCAAGAGCTACAGGGCCACTTCTGCTGGCTCTTGAAATGCCCCTCGAGTCCTGTTCCCTGCTGTCCACGAAATAAACCCTATGTTATTTACAGCGTGCACTAGGTACAGATGACAGCCACTCAGCTGAAGAAGAAGAAGACCAAGGATAACAGCAACAAAAAGATCAGCAAAGCAATTGAAGGCCAGCATGGTGTGCTGAACAAAGATTCGAGTAAAGAACTTGAAGTGCAACATGTTTGTGCACACACGCATAGAAAATCATATTTTGCTTCTGACCTTGCGCAGAGCCTGGGCAGGGCTTGTACAGAAGAGCAGAGCGAGATCGACCGGCTGTGGAAATGCAAATCAGTCATGACCTGTGATGGCTAACTTGACTTCTGTGCAACATAGCTATTCAAATGCAGGAAGTGCCATTCTAGCTACCTGTTCCTATTACCTCTGTATTTACAGACCCACAGTAAAATCACGACCTGCTCCACACCCACCCCACCCACACGGAGCCAGCCACAGGCTAGGTGAGGAACCACGCTGCTGGTCACCCTCTCTGCCTGTCATTTACATTTGCTCCAAGATATGCTGGGTATTTCCTACCACAGCTTCTGCTTTCCACCGTGGGTTGCCCGATCTTCCCCATGGAGCCCATCATTAATGAGTCAGTCTCCTCTGATAACGCAAACGCGACGCGTAGAAGTGGCCACAGCTGATGCAAGCCCAGAAAGTGATGCACCAAGCCCTGATGCAACCCCCCCGGGAGCCACAGTTACTCCCCCAGAGCACGTGGGACAAGGATACCCGGCTCGCTTTCAGCGTGACTCTTGCTTTTGCCTTCTATTGCCAGCACAAAATCTGACGAAAACCCATGGCTTCCTGAGCCAGATAAAACTCTGCTTTTAACCTCCAGCTAACAGCTGCAGGTGAGCTCTCCTGGGTGAAAACGCTGCACAGACAACGTGCTTTTCCTTTGTCACACGTGCTACTTCATGGTCACGCTGAAGTGCATTGCCTGCCTGTGTTTTCAGCATCAGGATCATTTGCTCTTCTTGCTGATCAATCAAAGTAAAGCAATAAAACCTTCACTTTTTGGCAAGGAAGACAACGCCGCGACATCTACCAAGTAGCAGGTCCGCGACTCCCCTTCCCCACCCAAAGCACAGAGTAATGAATGCATCACGTGGCAGAATTTGAGCACTAATTGGCAAAACAGGCACAATAATTTGCTTGAACGTGCACCGTGGGGATGGTGGACTGTTTGCAGTTAGCCAGCACAGATGTGCTGCTCTCCGTGTGTGTGAGATATATGTAAAAGTTCAATGGGTTTATGTCGCTGCAGTTACTACTGCTGCTCACTGACACACTCTAGTATTTTTATTGCTTTTTCATAGCTGACATGATTCTGATGGTATGTAATTAAATATTTTACAAAGATCAGGCCTGATCTGTCAACCTTTATGCATATGAGAAATCGCATGGTGTTCAATGCCTCTACTCATGTACACAAAGCAGGCTGGGCTGGGTTCCCACAGCTACAAAAGTATTTTTTCCCCCTCTGTATTACCCATTTGGGACTCCAATGGAATTAATCGTGAAAAAAAAAAAAAAAATCCTTAAATATCCTTCACTTTTATTCTGTGTATTGAAACCTTCAGCTAGGATTTAAAGAAACTATAAGAACAGTGTTGTGGCAGTTATGTTTGGCTGGGAGTGGAAAGAAGTAAGAGTTTGTGTTTTGTCACAGGCTGAAAGACATTACTGCCTTTTTGCCAGTCTGTATCTCAGTGTGGTTTCCTGAGACTGATTAAGGGCTTGAAGGGGGGATTTTTTCAAGAATTCATGACTCACTTTTTAAAATAGCGTATTTGAGACACAATGGGGATTGCCTGAATATTTTTGTTTGTTTTGTTTTTTAATGATACCTGCAGGATATGTCACAGTCATGTGCTTCCTTCAAACTGATACACATGCAAAACTCTCATGTGAGGGTGTCTCACAGGCGTTGTGCTCTGGGTCTTTCCCTCCGACCCAGCGCCTTCGTGTGCTCACAGGGATGCTCAGCCGCAGCGCACTGCTCTACAGCAGGAGCTGAAGCTCTGCTTTAGCAGAGCCTTTCAAAGCGTGGCTTGGGGCTCAGCCACAAAGCTTTTCATGTTTTGATCCAGATCTGGGCCTACTGGGCAGGTGGACATTTGGACCTGAATTTTAGATTTGGATTCGTCTGATGGAATCACGTTTAAACCTTTGCAGCCATTCTTCTTCTAGGACCAAAGCACAGGCACACAAGCCTGGGCCACAGCATATCCTCAAAACCCTCAATAAAATCTTCTCTCATTTCCCAGCCTCTGTTTCCCCAGTGCCTCCACAGCTGGGTACAGCTATTTTTCTGATTTTCCCCCAGCAGGGAACACAGCAAGGGCCTGAACACAGCCAACCAGGCTTTCCTGTCATTTTACGCACACACCCTTAATATTTTACTGCCTCTTGGACCCCTGAGAAAGCATCTCTCCCATCTTTGGGCAGAAAGGGAATAAAATATGAATTTCTGGAAATGAAGAGGCCTTTTAAATGAAAGTCTACTAAGTTATTAGCCTACTATGGAAACCAAGATATAACAAAGTTGCACCTAATCTTCAACTGGGAATCATTAAACCTCATCGCAGCACTGCCAAAGCAGGCGGAGGACAGACTTATGCCTTTCAGGGAGCTCTGCTGGACCATTAGCTTTGCATGGCACTAAAATGAAACCCATCACACTTCCCACACCTCCGGACGGAGCGTTTCCACTTCCCTGTATGCCATGCTGCTGCCAATTTGCCATCACAGGGCCGAAAGCAAGAGTGCTGAAGTGCCAGGAGAAAGCTGATCCCGCATGACGCATCGGGGAAAGACAACTAGCACCAAGGCCGCTGGAAAACAGGCACTCTCCCGGGTTCCCAGCCCACGTGAAAATTTATGAGGTTTGAATGAAATTCAGCTCAAGAATCCAGGCCAACAGCTCCTTATCCAAAATGAACTCAATCGCTGGACTTTTGTCTTTTTAAGCGTCACCTGACCGTGCTTCGCACTGCCTAGGTTGAGCTCTGCTTCTCAACTACTTCAGAAAAAATTAACCCTTCTGTTGGCACCATAATGTGTGGTGAATTTAAATTTTAAAAAATAAAACAATATAAAATAGTATATATAAAAAAAAAAAAAAAAAATGCTAGATCATGACACTACAATGACCCCGACATATGGATGTGTTACAGCCCTTCAACAAATCAAGGGAGGCACTTAGAGACACGGAAACAGGCAGCTAAGTGAGACACAGGTTTTACTTGTCCATGCACACCTATGAACATGAACATATGGATTTCTTTACATCTTGACCCCGGAGAACTGGCATAAAACTTGAAAACTGCCACCTGGTTTCTGCAGTAATTTTTCCATTTAGGGTTTAAACAGCATCTAAACCCATGTGTGTGTGTTTTTCTCTTGCAAATATGCAGCACAGACAACTGCAAAGCAAGGAGATGGGCGTGAGAAAGAGGATTTCTGTTGACCCAAGGGAACCAGGAGAGGGATGAGCCCAGGCCTGCCAAACAGCTGGTTGAACTGCGGAGCCTGGTCTCAGGCTGTTGTGAGGCTTGTCTACTGAAGGCACGAAAAGCACCTTCTCCTCTGCCTGCCTGTTTGTTTGTTTGTTTTTCATTGCTCCCCCAATGCAAATGTACTGGAGGGTGCTCCACGAAGCACGATTGAAGCATGTCCCCTCACCTGAGAGGAAAAGCAGCATGCCTTTAAATGCTATTTCCCTAGGAAGGTGCAGGAGTCTGACCAGACAAGTGTTCAAATGCTTTTAAAGTGTTACCCCTCCTTTCCTCAGCTGTTGCTGGCTGCTTCCACCCCCCTGGGCCTTGAAAGCAGAGCCCGTGCAGGCTGCTGACCCATGGCATGGCAAGCTGTGGTGAGTTTGCTGAGGAGAAGAAGGCCCTGTGCTGCTGCTTCTTGGCCAGGGGCCCAAGGAGGGAGTGCAACATGTATAAACCTTTCTATTAGTCATACACCCCATCAGTTAAGTCCATCTGGAACCACAAAATCATATAGAATCCTTTAGGTTGGAAAAGACCATTAAGATCATCAAGTCCAACCATCACGTAACACTACCAAGTTCGCCACTAAGCCATGTCCCTAAGCGCCATGTCCACACATCTCTTAAACACCTCCAGGGATGGCGACTCCACCACTTCCCTGGGCAGCTTGTTCCAATGCCTAAACACTCTCCCTGTGAAGAAATGTTTCTTGATATCCTGTCCAGACCTCCCCAGGTGCAACGTGAGCCCATTTCCTTGCATCCTAAACCTAGCTGTTTAATATTTGTTCACATCTAATCTAGTTATTTCATCCATCTGCAGCTGAGGGTGAAGGCCATGCAGTGCACGCTGGCTGCCTGTAGGGTACACAAAGCCAGTGGAAGATCTCAGTCGTCATCAATGCTGAACTTGCAGCAGATCCTGGTTTTCCCAACGACAGGCAGCCATGATCTGACACAGCCACGCAAAGCCTGCCAGGAGGATGGAGAGGAAGCTGAAAACTTCCCCTGGCCACATTACACCCTTCATCATGCATGGCAGGGGCAAGCAAGGGCAGAGGCCTGTCCCCTGCCACTTGCCAGGCTGCTGGCTCCCTGCTCCACACCAAGCAAAGGGCACGGGGGCCTCACGTGCGAGTCCAGAGAGGATCAGAAAATGAAAACAAAGTCCCTCCACCCCCCAAACATTTCTTTGTCTCCATTCATAACCACAATTTCATTTGCATTGATGTTTCCTGACTGATTCTCTCCTCAGAATAATTGATGGGGAAAAGATCAAGAAATGTAATTAAAAGAGAAACAAACAGAAAACAAAGGGAAAAGGGTAAATGGGCATGCGACTTCGGGTCAGGGAAGGAAGAGGAGCAGGTGGTGGAACTGATGAGGGAGATTTAATGAACTGCGATTGACTTCGAATAACAAAGGAGGAGGAACCTAATCCTACCCTTGGATCTGCACACATATGGACTTACCATAACAAATGGTAATCAATCCATCAGCCTTAAATTAAAGATAAGGTGGGCAGGCAGGAAGGGACCCAGTCTAGCCTCTCCTCCCCCCTCCTGCCATCACACCAGGTCTGTTTGCGTGTGTTCATTGACATATGTCGATAGGGCTAGTGTCCGACACGTCTCCCTCCTCCGCTTAGGCTGTTGCCTTCCTATCGCTAATGCCACCACAGGTAGGTCTTTGGATGCTACCTCAGGAATTTAGGTTCCTGGCTACACTGCACCTACGGCCTGCTTCACCCAACAGCCATCAGGGCTCGGCAGCTCCAGAAATACGCCCGCAGGACTCTGAACGTAAACACTCGCCGAGTTTTAATCAAATGCACATCACAGATAGTCCTGCGTGACAGAAACCAGAGCAGCCAATCCGCAGACCTGCCAAGAATAGCTTCATCTGCGATGCAAGCATTTTTTCCTCTTTTGTATCATTTTGGCCCCGGCTTTCTTATTCTGGGACAAGCTGCAGAAATATTCTGGGTTTTATGAGATAGCTGCCTGTTCACTAGGCTTTCTAAATATGCACCCAGGCTTTATGGTTCCTCATTAAGTTTTCTAGGATGGAGTTTCTATTTTAAGGCCCAGATCTGCCAAAGCAAGTTGCACAGTTGGACGCCCCTTCCCATGCATATGGTGAAGCATAGCTGTGGGTTTCTTTGCAGGACTCAGGGCCCTAGCGTTTGGGCCTGGCAGGCAGCTCATCCCACAGAAAGTGCTTCTAAACAGAGGGAGAATTTATAGATGCTAGTATCTCCAGGGCTGGCAACTGACACTTATTTCTCCTTGACCAGAAAATGCTAAGCTGGAAGAGGACCAGTGCCACCAGCAACCTGTCTTTTAGGAAAAATAAGGCCAACTGAGCTGGCAGTGGTGAGGCAGTGGGTTGTGATGAGAAAGCTGAAGAACATGGGAGAGGCTGGGTCCAGCCAGGCATGCAGCCTGTGGCCCAGTCCCCAGGCAGAGCTGCACTGGTGGAAGGGCCCAGGCTGTCAGGTCTGGAAGCACTTCTACCATGGCTATTATATGAACAAAGCGTTTGCCAATTAAAATAATTCAGACAAATCTCCTATGTCCTGAGGAATGGGCAGAGCAGGCACAGATGGAAAGGAACGCAATGCCAGGACCTGCCACATCAAATCCAGTGAGGGGAAAGGGGGGGGGGGGGAAATGTGAAATAGCTACTGAAGTTAAACTATTCTGTCTATTTTTAGCTCTGCAAGACTAGCGGGCTCCTCATGCTGCGCTATTTCTACCTGAGAATCAGGAAATGGGCTCCCTGGCACGGGAGGACCAACACCAGAGGAAGAGATGGCTTGGGCTGTGAGCCTGCATTTCTGCAAGTGGTAAGTTTTGCTGACTCCTGTGGCACCAGAAAGCCTACCTGCCCACGCTGTTGTGGCTCTCAGATGCTCTGTAATCCCCATCCTGGCTGATCTGTTGGGTGAGAGCTGTGGGAATTTGGGATACCTGTAGGCATATATCAAGTACAGTCAAATGCTTGGCAAGTGTTAAAGCACAGAACCAAGGCATCAGCGATTTTGCGTGTCACTGCTGAGCTGACAGACAAGAATTCAGAAACAGACAAAACAGAGGAAAGGCTTACAGCCAGTACACTGCAATTCCTAAGCCACCAGCATCTGTGATACCTGGCCTCTGACTCAGCTTCTCCAGACTTCCACATCTTAAATGATCTCGCACCCAGAGCATGAATTTGCACCACAGGGGTGGTTTTGGTGCTTTTCAGGTGTGAGGTGGGCTGACAGGGAGCCAAGTTGGCACATCCCATCACCTCTCAGCTGAGCATACTGAGGACTGCTGGCCCCAGCTCCACACTGCAGCCCGACCTCCTCACGCCTCTACCAACCAGGGCAATTCCCTGGCCTGCTGATAGGTCACCACATTGCTCCCTGAGAGGTATCACCATGAGGTTTTGGGGAGAAAAACCTTTTCCACCAGTGAGAGCATGGTGTGGTGTCATTCACCCATTCCCACAGGAGCAAGAGCCAATGTTTCAGGGGCAGTGGGCAGAAGTGTTTCACCACACGTATGCTGATGAGCCACCACCTCACAGCCCTCACGTCTCACCGTGAGCAGGTTCAGTTTCAGCCAAGCTGCTTGCTAGGCAGGTTCTTCTCATCCTTATTTCTCAAGGAGTCTCAAAGCAAAGCACATCAATGGCAAAGGAGTAGGGAGAGCGTGGATGTGGAGGTCATCAGTGCACAATCCCTCTTCATCATACATTTCTGGGACCTCCTTCATCTTCTTTTCACCTACAAAAATCTGGCTGCAAGCCACAGAATAATATAGCAATGGGGGAAAGGGAGGAAGAAGGCTTAACTTTTATTTATTTTAGTGCGATCATTAGGATTATGTCAGGGGGAAAAAGCATTAATACATAATCTTTTCCCTGTGCTATACAACACTGGCTGCTTTTAATTTAGAATTAAATTGAAACACTCACTCAGAGCAGCTTTGAACAGCAGCCAAGGCCTTCCCTTGCATTGTGTTAGCAGCTGGGTAGCCTTCCCACTCTTTTTTTTTTTTTTTTTTTTTTGAGTCCACAGTGCCTTTTTTCAGACCTGTGCTGAGGGTCAGTCACTGACTATCCTTGTCACACATCCCCAAATACTGGGGGTCTCCTTGGCTTCGAGCTGACACACCGAGGCACCCACAGCACAGGTGAAGGGGAAGATGTCCCATGGAGATACGTGAGCGTGGCCCCCAGCAGACCAGCCCTCAGCAAACAGCACTCCCGAGCCACAAGTATTTCACAAATTAAAGAGAGGAGGGATGTATTAAAAAGCACATCAAAATGCACATTTTTTTTAAATGCTAAAGAGCAGTGATTTATTTCTCTCGACAGCGCGAGTTACTTCATATGCTTTGCTGCACATGATTAGGCAAGTTCACACATGGAAAACACAGTTTGGAGGTATAAACAGGACAAGCAAGGCTGGGCTGGGTAAAGCCAAATTTAGTTAAGTGAACTGGTCATCCTGTTTTGTTCACACGAGGAGCCTGCTCCAGACAGTTCTCACCAAGCTGATGAGAAAGGTGCCATGGTCGCCCCGTTCATTTCAACCCATATAAATACTAGGTTTTGTCAGGCTAAAGAATCCACAGTGGATTCAAGCCTTTTTCTTAATTATTGGTATTCAACGAAAGAAAGGGTAAGTTTAAAGGGGAAAAAAAAAAAAAAGATTGCCACTCTTTCAGTGCTGCTATGAAGGGAGCGCTGCTTATCACAACAGGTGCAAAGGCCACTCACAAAAACAGAAGCAGTTCAGCGCTGAAAGGCTAAGAAATTACTTATTCTCTTTGTCAGCTGCTCACACAAGCAGGGTAAAGGCTACTTGGAAGGAAAGACAGAGGGTTAAAATAAAAAGAAGGGTTAAAGTTTGTCACAGAAAGAAGCAAGAAAGAAAGAAAAGAAGAGGACACGCACACAGGCCTGCAGGTTCACAGGAGACTTTGGGAGATACATCGACCTTAAAAAGGAGTTAAAAAGAAGCCAGAAACAAAACCACATCCCTGCACGGAGCGGGAATGAGCAGCACCACCAGACAGGGGACATTTTAACAGGCGGCCACTTCTCCTGAATGGCGCGGGGAACAATGCCACCCGCCTGAAAGCGCAGCATTCCTGCCGCTGCGCCCCTGCGGAAAGAAAGGGGCTGCTGGGGTCTTCCCCACGGCGCCGGCTAATTGCACCTTCTTGGGCACGGCTCACAGACCGTGCTTGTTCCCTGTCGGAGGAGTGATTTGTGTACCACACCTACGGAGTCAACATACTCGGGGGAAAAGTGAAGAAAAAAGGAAAAAAAAAAAAAACAAAACATGATGAGAAGCCTGGGGGTTGCAGGGTTCTGTTTCTCTTTGGGTTCTTAGCTGGTGTTTTCCTCCGCCCGCCTTCTTTCAAGATAAGGCATCAGAAGTAACTGAAACTGGAATTTCATTTTATAACACCCCTCCATTAATCCTTACATCTCTCTCAACTGCTGCATAAATTTCACCCTCTCTCCACAGAGCTCGAGGTTGCTTTACATCTGGTGCATCTTATTTTCTAAGGATGATGGCTCTGTTTATTTTAACCAGGCCTGGAATGATGTGCAAACCAGCCATGCCTCTTAGATGCTGATTGTTCCCAGAACCAGATGGTCAAGCCTTCCTCTTTCAAGACAGCTGACTCAAAAGCCATAAAAGAAAACACCAAAAATGAAAACAATCATCAACAACAACATCAAAACACACCCTGTGGTGGGAAAAAAAAATATTTCAATGTTGGCACTGTGAGAGAGAAAAAACTCAGAGAAAAGAGAGTGTTTGGTTTTTCCAGACACTGGAGGTCCACCATGCAAGGGGGGGATGTGCTCATCAGAAAGTTTCCACCAGTGGCAAAGTAGCAGGAGGAATTCCCAGGCTTAAAGATGACAGATGTTCATACCTCTGGTATCCAGAAGCAGTAAAAGCCACCTGTGGTTGTTCTGACAGCCCTGCTAAATGAACGGCACGTTAGAGCACCAGTGAAATAGAACAATGCAAGTTGCTGTTGTCTGCATCTGCAGGTTCTCTGATACTCACACAGGCTTCACAATTTATAGCCAAACCCAAAGTGCTTAAACTCCATTTTAGCTCCAACCTTGTGGTTCCCTTCCTTCCCAGGCTTTCTATTCCCTACTGGTCCTAGCTTAATTGCACCACTTTGCTCTAAGTCACTGAAAGCCACTGATGGGGCACGGTTAGGCATGGTGTAAAGCTGCTGCAGCCCAACTAAGCCTCTTAAATCCTATCCTGAAGGTTAAATTGGTCCAGCATAAGAGTGCAGGAGAATTCATATGTGTAGAAACAATTCTTATGGTTTAAAAAGGACCAGCTCCTCCCTACCTTGATCAAAATCAAAAAACATTTCACACCATTGTAATCAAATTGGAAAAAAAAAAAAATACAGTCAGGTTATGGACAGAAACACACAAGTTACCACAAAACAACTCATGAAATCTCCCCACAAAGGTGTAAACTTACAGCACGCCATCTATTCTGCAGTTGTGTCTGCTATGCAGGCTTTCACCCTGGCAGACATTAGGTAGCTTTTCTTTCAACTGTCTTTCACCTCTCTAGGGGAAAACAGACACACAAGCTGCCTAAAGAATCTAAAAAAAAAAAACAAAAAAACAATCACGTCATCTTTAACCATCACAAGAAACAGACAGCCATGAAAAAGTAAGCTATGCCTGGATGCTTTTCATCAACTACTTCATCTTTACATTCCTTAATATTCTGTAGGAATATCCAATCCTGACATGAAAAGACTTTGTGAAGATTTTGAGAAAGGTAGAAAGTCCATTTCAAGCTTTCCAAGAGGAGGAGAGGCTTTAAACATTTGGAGAGTTTCTCATTCAGTGCTCTTTGGTTCTTAAAACTGCCAAGACCCTGTTAAACGAAAAGTGCTCTGTAGATGGACCACTCGCACTTAAGCCAAACATAAGACTAGATTCAACTGAAAATGTCCCCTACAAAGATGTTTGCACTTGCTGAGCTAAAATCATCTTTTAATTAAGTTAAACTGCAAAGATATACAGTTGAACTCTCGATGCAAGCATGTTGTGGGAGCCCTATGGCACTATTCACACCAAAGAAATTAGGATGAGGCTGTTAAGACCCACTCCCACTTGTGGCTGGGGCACCATAGATTGAAAACCTCCATTCAGCACCTCCTCCTGCACGTAAGCATTCACAGATATTAATAGCAGAAATAATTAATTGTATACCCCCATGAAGCATTTCAAAGCGTATTGTCATTTAAAAACAAGCCCCCTGTGACACGCAAGGTAATAATGACGAGACAAAACCTTGAGCAGATGATGCTGTTGAAGATTGTATTGTCGTTGTACAAGCAACTGAAGATACAACTGAAGATACCTGCTTGGGGCCAGGACGTTCTCCACCGTATGTTTGCAAAGTCCCCTGGACAATGGGACCCTAAGCTGCTTGCCACCTCTAGACACTGGTACAATGTGGATATTTAACAACAAGAGCTGCAGGCCCAGTGCACACAGTACTTACTCGTCAACGAACTGTATGCTGAAGAATATTTTCTGTGCTAATTGGCAAGGATGGCTGTTAATCCACCATAGAATAGCTCCCTTACAAACCTCAGCAAAATCCACTTAGCTTTGAGTCAGGCATACTTCAGAAAGTATTTGTGCTCTTTCCCTTTGGATTGAGAGAGACAGAGAGTGAGCAGGGGTGAGACAAATACTGGAAGTGCAATGGGGCTTTAGTAAAACTTCAGAAATCTATTAAGAATGGGAAAGAAGCCACAGGCTCTGTGCTAAGGAGAAAAACTGTTTGTCACAGAGCAGCAGTTTTGAGCTGCTCGGCTCTGAAAACAAGGTTCTGCTAATTAAAACCTTGATACAGCACGTCATTTAAGTTTATTTAAATATGTACTTAAAGATAAACGCAAAGCATTCTGCTCAAACATTTTGAGGAATATGATCCTTGAGCAAGATTAACAAGTCTTTAATAACACTTGTGTTATGAAATGTCATTATAATCAAGCAGTAAATCAATAGTACAGTAGCATATGCTCAGATCACAAGGGCTGTATTCTGAGGAAGAAAAGAAAGGCCAGCATCCCCGTCTTTTATGGCAGTGATACACATTATGTGTATCTACACCTTCCACGTGATGCCACTTCTGGTACCTGCAGTCATCCGTGAGGCCATCTGTCTGCATTGCAAGGGGTGGATGGAAAGGGACAGCGATGCTTCCCTGTGACTCACACAACCCTCAGAGCAGGCTAAAGGCAGGGCTCACCAGCACTGAATGGCTCCTACCCCAGCACGCTCTCTTGTTCTGTTTTACGGCTCCCCCCCAACTCTTTGTGCTCCCAAGGGTCTGGCCTTGTGGCCAGGCTACACAGTACTCAGAGCAGGCAGAGTCACTGCAAGAAGCAGAGATGGCTTTCTGCTAGTTTAGAGCCACAAGGGAACAGCTGTGGCTGGTGAAGGGGTGAAGGCACTACCATGGTCAGAGTGCAGAAATACGGCAGCAGAGCAGAGCTTCAGTGGCCTCCACTGAAGCTGTCAAGGATACGCCCCGGTGAGTGAGATAATGCATGTGTTCCCCTGCCTGGCCCAGGCTGAATTAGCACATCTGGGGCCCACATTTACCCCTGCTTTGGAGCACCTTTGCCATTGACACTAAAAACATATCCTGGAGGACACAAGGGCTTGAGATGAAGGAGGTGAGAGGGGAAATAAGACACCTTGCCTCCCCCTTCACCTTGCTCCTCCCGCCTCCCACATGGCTCCGGAACACTTTGTGACTTGAATGCTGTCAATCTCCTCACGGGAGGAATATATTTATAGAAACCCCATCCCTGCGTCTGAACACTTTTATGATACCAGATGTCGGAGGACACGAAGTCAATGAAATAAAGCATAGGGGTCAAAATTATCTGCTGCCAGCAGTGAGATTTACAGTTTCTCCGACGACCGTGGAGCAATGCCAGTTTACTCTGGCAGAGAACCGAGGCTGGCAAGTGGGTACCGATGTAAATAGTTAGGCTGTGCACACTGCTCACACAAGACGACGTTTGTCCTTTGCAGGAGAGATGTTACTAGGAAGGGTTAATGCCTCCTCTTTGAAATATGGCGTGGCAGCTGCAGATGACATCAGATTTTCTGCCATACTGGTTTCTATCAACATACACAACACATCCAGGGAAGTCCAAGCACTGCCTGAGACTGCAATGAGACCAACAGTCAGGAGTATCACAATAGATTATATCATTTCGGGAGTTCATGTGGTTGTGTTTAAAAACAGGGCTATCTTCAGTCTCTTAGGAGAGCAACACGGGGATGGATCTAAGCACTAGGAGTTCAGGCACCTCTTTGGTGATCAAACCACAAAAAACGTGGATCTCAGGTACACACGTGAAACTCACCTGCAACTGAAGCCAGCAGCCCAGGAAGATGCCAGGGTGCATAGCCGAAGGATCCGTATTGTTGTATTTTGGCAGTACACAGCAAAGCTGAGGAGAAGTAGGTTAATTAAAATTCATATGTCATTTCCATTTCCTCTGCATGTCTACAAGACTGTTTATTCTCACCATCTGAAAGAGATTCTCACCATCTGAAAGAGATATTAATTGCTGCTCTTGGTTGGTGAGAATAAACACTACAAGAGATCAAGTTCCCTAGTGAAGCCTTCTCAGTTTTGCTTTTAAAACGCAATGGAACAGCTTGAAAGGGCTGCTCTTATCTGCACGGCAATTGGCTTAAGATGCAAGCCTAGGGTGAGGTCCATTATTATTTGTCCACTGGCATTTTGCTGACGAGCACCAGAGCAGCGGTTGTTGCCTGTTCCCATCAGCCACAGTCCAACACAGTAAGAGTATTTTGGCCATCGATTAGGCTTAGCTGATTTGCTTCAAATAATCCCCTTTCTTCATTACCGTGGCTCCTGAAGTGATCAGGAATCTGTAGGCACCTGAAGTAGGACCTTTCACACAAGCTGGAGAGACACGTTATGGAAATGAAGCATGTGTTTGCTCATCGGTATTTCAGCACTGACACCACATCGATGCTGAGATGAGGTCTAACAAATTTTGTGCTCCTGCACTGCCCAGGGTGCATCTTGGAGACTGCTTATCTTCTGTGAATATAAGACCCTGTATTCAAACAGAGCATGCAATTTGGTGGTGATTTCTTCTGCTGTAGCTGAGAGCATGGTAATGTGTGTAGATAGCACAGTCAGTGAAAGACAAGAGCTGCACGATACTCATGACTGGTTTGACTGAAGCATCACTTTCCTTGTGGTCATAGGTGTGTCTTTAGGTGTGCCAGCTTGCCTGCCAACGCAGATGTCTTCACCTCCAGAAACACGAGGCTAGCAAAAAACTGGACAGGATCTGAAACGAGGTGTGTTCTGCCTGCTGTTGGGCCCCTGCCCAACTTACAGCAACATTGCTCCATGTGCGTTTCATCAAGGCCCAGGTGGAAATGGTAGGGTTGGAGTGTGCAACAATACACCCACGGATCTTGCTGATACTATGCAGAGGGCTGGTCCACAGCACCATGAGCCACCCCAAGAAAAAATGCGATTGAACTGAACCCTCCTGCCCACTGCAGGAAAAATTAAAGCCTGTGGTGAAGTGAGAGGCGGTAGAGTGAAATACACTTCTAGGTAGCTTTGACCAACCAAGGGAAGTAATCTGTGTGGGCTACTGCTACTCCAGCAGACAACAGGGGAGAGGCTACATACAACATGCAAAACCAGTAGGCATCCACAGCATATGCTGCTGCCATTTCCCAGTCAAAAACAGCTGGGGAGAAATTTTAGAAGGATGCAATATTCATAGCTTGCTTCATTTCACAAGAATCTGGAAATGAGCATCAATATTACTAAATACCTACCAGCAGGCAAAGAGAGAGGTTGGCCACCCCTTAAGCAACAGAATAAAGGTCAGCAAGGCACGAGAAACAGGGCCACTCTGCTTCTGTAGTTGGGCAAGGAAGCTCCAGCCAGCAGACAGCTTTGGATGGTCTCTGAGCTCCTGCAAAAGCCACGTAATAATTAGGATTTTGCCAGGGCTATAGACCAGGGTCACAGTATTTTCAAAAATCAAACATATACTACAAAAATGTTGCCTATAAATATAAAAATTCA
The DNA here is from genome assembly GCF_964035555.1 of Netta rufina. Taxonomy (NCBI): domain Eukaryota; kingdom Metazoa; phylum Chordata; class Aves; order Anseriformes; family Anatidae; genus Netta; species Netta rufina. The sequence goes on from NC_140124.1 coordinate 52,364,754, forward strand.
AAAGTTGGTTGTACAGTATTTGTTAGCCTCTTGAGTTATATACATGGTGCAGATTAGCTGGATTTCAACCAAGCAGAAAGAAGAGGAATTACTGTGGTGTACTTCAAGATAAAATTCTAGATAAGGGACACTCATTATAAGCAATGAATTTCTAAGAAGAGACAGTCTGAGAATACTTCTCAGTTAACAATGTCTTTTTTTATCTCAGTGAGTTATTTACCTGAACACTTTAGTTCTCAAGAGATTTGGAGTGATGCAAAAATCCACCTCTCTTGCAGCATCTGTTTACAAAAGCTGTACCTGCTGCAGAGCCATCACCACAAAGAGAATTTGGCTTCAATGCTAATTTGCTCACCAAGTGTCACTTGAGACAACATCTAGACATGAAGTAATGGATAGCAATCTTCATAAACATATCCAGGCCAAATTCTTCAGTAACATGAAGGCTGTGAAAGCAGATGAGAAAACATGTAAAAGCTAAAGTATTGTCATCCTTCAGGCATTTCTGGGCAAGTCGAGACATACACAGATGGAGCAGACAGTGGGGAGCAATGTGAAGGCCACAGACCCCTCTTGCACATGTTCCCTTCCTTTGTTGCTTCCCACTCCCATCCCCAAGACCTTCCCCCTTTGCATTCTTTGGTGGGTCCTACATTACGTTCATTCTGTGTACAGCCCAAATGCTGCACTGCTGCCTTACAACTTGCCCCTATTTTCTTGCTTATACCACCTTCTCACTACTAAAAAAATATCAGGCTGCCTCAATGGGTTGGAGGTTGGAGGGAAAATAGTATTTTGTACCCACTTCTGGCCCACAAGAAGGCAATGGGATTTTAGCTACTGACTTTAAGACAGCAGGAACAGACCCTTACTGAGAAATAAAAAGAGGCTGTTCATTAGATTTGGACACATCTCTCTGTTACACTGCCATATCAATTTGCTGCAATACCCTTGGATCTCGTTCTAATACAAACACATAGGACAGCTCTATCAAATCCAAATAATGACAACTTTTTTTTTTTTTTTAAAAAAAAAAGGAATAAATCTTTAGGCTTTTGAGTAGAGGAGAGTGATTCACTGATCAATGCACTGACCCTCTTTCGAAACGCAAGGGTCTCTGTGGAAACACATCGTGTGTGCTTGACTTTTGTCCAAAAAGTTCTGACTATGAAATGACACATTGAGAATATATATTCATCCCTACATCTTTACAACAGCACATGCAGCTGCCATTATTGGTAGTGCAGGAATCAGATACTAAATCCTATCCATCACTTTGAAAATGTCACTCTTTAACACCAGCCCAACAGCTTCAGTGCATCGCCTTCCCTGGAAATGCTCCAGCCATTGTACAAACAGATATTTTGAACATCTACTTCTGAAACTTTTCCCTTCACCTCAAGGGCAGACTGGTCTTTATTTATTGTTATGCATAGAGCATCACAGATTTTTGTGCTGCTTTTTTTTTTTTTTTTTAAGTATAATGTCTTTGCTCCCAGAAATGATCACACTCAGAGCTGTCTCAGTCCACAAAGAAGGTGATGAGTGCCTGGAAGCCAGAAAAGAAGTGGTGTTTCCAGAACATCTTTCCAATAAGTTTCCCAGTTGATCAGCACAGTTACTTGTATGTCTGTGAGGCACACCACAACAATATCATATATTTTCCTCCTTGACCAGTGACACATTTGTGGTAGCCCCCAGATGTCTGCAGACACCAGTCCTATGCCCACCAGAGCAAAATTACATGCATGGCAAAACTCTGGGCAAGAGCACCAGGAACAAGGTTCAATATCAGTCAGAGAGGTGCAGCACCAAATAAAAGGTGGGATCCATGGGAATGAGAAAGACTACAGCCGTGCAGGAGCTGCTGGGGCGTTCCTATTACACATGCATCCTGAGAGCTCGTCCATGCTTTTGTTTTTAATTAGCATTTGTTAACATATGGAGACATTTACCCAGAATGAAGGTTGGTGGAGAGGTTACCAGAAACAGCCTCTCTCTCCCTTTCCCCCATCCCCTTCCCAGTGGGGCAAAGGGGGCCAGCTCTCCAGCTGGTATAAATCTGCGGTGCTCCGCTGATTTACACCAGCTGAGCATCTGGCTTCAAGACATTTCCGATCGTATATAAAAAGAACAGCAATGTGGTGTGCTGCTTATAAATCTCTCTCATGAGCCAAGGCTGTGGTCCTCACCTGTGCCCTGCTTGGCTATGTCACCCCGTAGTGTCCCTTGCCATCTCCTGAGGCATTGGTGGACACCACCAGGCCTGCTCCTGGCCACTGTCACCTGGGGGAAATGGACACAGGACAGCCACCACCCATCTGCTCTGACAAAATGGAGGCAGGAGCGAGGAGGGGAAATGCCTGCCCGTTCCCTCCCCAGCCTTGCGGGGAGGATTAGCTGGCCAGTATTCATAAAGCACCCTGAAGGGGTCAAGTGTGGGAGCGATTGATGTCAGCATCGCAGCACCAGGTCTAACAGCTGACCCAGGGTTGCTTGTAATCTCTCTTAATAACAGAGCAAATGGCACCCCCTGCCCGGCCTTTGGTTTGGGAGGGCAAAGCTCGGCCCTGTGCTGACACCCACTTTGGCACAGGAGGCATCACTCAGTCCTAGGAAGGGATGGCATCCCGCAGTGAAGACCACCGCTTCCAGACACCGCTTGCTCAGCTTTCAAGCCACCTTCATACATGAGGATGCCTTTCCTCCTGAACCCGATGGGACTGGGGCAGGAGCAGCCAGGCCTGGACCTTGCCAGGGCCTCTCCTCCTCCTGCAGCTGAAGACCATGCTTTCAAACCCCATATCCAACTCACACCCGTGCTCCTTGTCACTGTGTACCATTTCCTATGGGCGAGAGGCAGGAAGATGACTTTGCTTTCCCACAGGCCATATTCACGCCTGCACAGTTTTCCTACTTTTGTCTTGGGTTTTGGTTTGTTGTTTTGCTTCATTTTGCTTTCAGAAAATGTGACTCCTTTTACAGCAATACAAAAACTTTCTCCAAAATTGTCTAGCATTTGAGTCTTCAGATTAGTCAGGCTTTGTAAGCTGAATTTCTTTTCCTGCCTGTCCTTTGTTAGGAAAACCTCAAACTATACAAACATATCCCATTTATGTTTAAAGCCATATTATTTTCAAAGGTGGCTTCAGTGAGAACAAAATTAAAACAGAACTTGGTAGTATAGGCATTTTTCTGCATTGTGACACCATGTTTTGCCGATCCTTCTGCATTTCCATGATGAACACAACTAATCCATGACAATGTCAGATCACCCATGTAGCAGCAGCTGCTGCCCCTGGGGGGAGGCACAGATGATGAAGAGGAAGCACCTCACGTGAGAGCAGCAGTAACTTAATTTGCTTGTCCTCAGAAGGAGTGGCTGGTGCCACAGATACTCACAGGGCCAGGAGATCACCCTAGTGCCTGGGTGACAGGCCTTGGCATGGCCTCGACATGAAGCTGGGGAAGGAGGCCAGCCTGAGCCGCCAGCCACCTCGTTTCCCCCAAAAGAGCCAAAGCAGCTTCATGCTGATCTCCGCTGGCCAGAGGGATGCAGCTGAGTGAAGGGGTGATGAGCAATCCAGGGAAAGGCTCAGCCGACATGAACTTCTGCAAAAAGTTCAAAAAAGACCAGAAAGCCAAGGCATTGCCCTCCCTCACCACTTTATCCTCTCTGTTTTCTTCCTCCCACCCCAGAAAGGTGGCAAGGCAGCTGGCTTTAAAGCAGGCAATGGTACAGGCTCAGCCCTGCACCTTCGGAGGTCACGGGGAGTTTTGCCACTGGCTTCAATAGATGGAGAATCGGGGTCACGGTTTGGTGCTTAAGCGGCCCCTCTGGAATCACAGCCCGAGACTGCAATTAGTGCTGATTTATTCTGGGTGACTACAGTTCAACATAGACCAGTACTGGTCTGGCTGCCACAATTCATCCTTGAGATTTGCCAGTAAAGGCAGCAATTCTTTTGATCTTCCTAATAGAGAAAATTGGAGAGCATACAATTAGCCTTTTTTTTTTCCTCCCTGCCATTTGGATATGATGACAAGTAGTCTGACGGGGAGCTCTGTGCCCTCAGCAGCATGTGCCTCAAATCCTGCTGGCCACGTAACGCCAAAGGATTTAAACTCTCCTGACTCCACTCCTGAGCACGTCAAACACGTGTTAGTGGAAAGCACTTGAAATGAGAGTGAGGGCATTCCCCAGGGCAGGGAGGATGGAGTCCTAGAGGAGCTCACGGTGCTGTTTGATTGCAAAGCAGCTTGCTTTACATAGCTCACTCAGTTTGGTCTAGTAGGGATTGAGCCGTGACCCAAATCCCCAGTTCACAGCAGGGTGAGGGAGGGGTGCAAATCTGTCCTCCCAGCTGCTTTGACATGGGGCTGCTTATTCACTGCTCCTCCAGAGCAACTCAGAGAAGTGCAACGACTGAGCTACACAACGCTGGGCAAGTGGAGCAGCAAGTGGTTAGCAGGGTATAAAGCAAAAAAAAGAGCATTTCTTCGGCTATGGGAAGTGAGAGATTTCCAGGATGTATCTCCTCCTATACAAAGGATCCACCAAGGCTGTGGTCATTTATCCATGCACTTTGCACAGTTGTTGTCCTTGAAGGTGTTTTTTAAGCGCCATTAAGTGTTCTTTCAATCTGTGGACAAGATGTAATTAAATGCGATGGTTGCTCCAATGACAGTTCTCTTAGCCAGAAAGCAGCGAGCAATCAAAACCCCTTGCTGAAGGGGACAGATGGAAGCAGAAGTTGCCACCCAAAGCAGTGGGTTGAACAGCCAGGCTTGTACAGAAGCTGAGTCACAGGAGCAGAGTGGGGGTTCCTAGAGAAAACTCCCTGCGAATTAGTCCTGTCCTCCTGCCCCGCAATACGGTCATGATTATTTAAAAAAAGGGGAATACCAACCATTATATCTGTACAAACACGCAACAGGAAACCAAATTGTAAAGACACCAGGAATTAGGACCAGACCCTTAGTTTTGTTTGTTCAGATATCAACATCCACTGAATAAAGCCCCCATCACTGGCTGTAATTGGTAGGGCAGTAAACATCCCCAGGGCAATGTGGGAGGTGAATAGGGCAAGGTGTTTGGAGAGCAGAACTTGATTCTCTGGGATCCCCTACTGTTTCAGGAACAATTTGTGAACTTGTGGGAGCAGGGCATTGCTAAATTAGTCTGGGGAAGAGAAGGATCGTGCAAATATGGCTTGGTCATCTCAATTCACTCTGGCATTTCGCTTGATGTTCATCCTGAAGTTCAAGCCAGGAAGCAGCTGAGGAATCCATTCAGCTACAAGCTCTTCTCTTTCCACACAAAAATATCAAATAACTAGAATTTCACTTGCAACCAGAAGTGCCTGCTGTTCCTTGTGAGCTGTGCAGTGCAAGACATCCTTTTCCCACCACCAACGACAAAGGAGTTGTTTGTTTGTCTGTTTGCTTTAATGATTAAGCATTTATCCTACAGGGATTTTCTTCTTTGGAGGTTAGGATAATGGAATAGACCAGTTTTTTTTTTTTTTAACAATTCACCTGATGTAGTTCTAATGTTCACAAGTCAGCTCAGTTCTTGAATCTCAGGCAGTGGTTAAACATCATATAAGACACCATCCTATAACACATCTGCATACGGTGCATCATTAGCACTTAGCACACATTTATTCAGAAGAAACAAGCCCTTGCAAACTCTGAATATCCCAGCTTCAAAAAATCTGGTAGAGTCTCTTTTAAAAATCTCCATCAGGAGACTTCCCTCAGTGCTCTGAGAACCTTCAAGTCATTCACAAATTAACAAGCATAGCGTATTAATGAACTGAATAGCTTAAGATGTGCACGCGGTCTTGCCCTCCACAGGGTTGGGGGCAAACTGTGCCTTTTTGCATAAAACCATATAGGAAAGGAAAAGACAGAAAAAAAAAATATACAAAAAGAGTAAGGCTGCAGGGAATTCAGCAGCACAATGTCCTCCAGTGGTCTTCCACTGTCACAGACAGCCTAAAACTAAGGGGAGAATTATATTTTATCTTTAGTGATCCAAACAGAGGAAAATCTGTCTCTTCTGCATGCTGTATGTCTCTGTAGTGTATCAAGTGTTGCCATGAAACACAGCAGTAAGATTAATAATAACAATATATATTTGTTGCTACAAATACGGTCTTTTGCATCAAGACCTCGAGGAAGTTAATCACTTCGGTAAATATTTAAGAACATGCTGAAGCCAATGGGATTTAGGTGCTTTCCCTCACTGGGCCCTCGATATGTAAATATTAGCTTCTATTTGATTTGTTCCCAAAATCAAGAAAGCAGTGGATAAGTGAATGCAGGACTGTTATTTGCCATATCCAGCAACACTACAAACAGGGCCACTCCTTGGAGTTAGAAACAGTTCAAAACTTTTAAGAAAAACTACTTTTTTACATGGCTGGTAACGATTTTCTGGAATGCATTCCTGCCTTGTCTTCTATACTGCCCCTCATGGGAGGGAAGCAATGTTGCTTACCTGTTAATCTGTCTCAAACTCCAGCTATCAACATTCCCCAAACTAGGGAAACTCACACAACAAAGGGGAGATCTATGTTACTGGAGAGAAATGTGAAAAAGGGAGTCGCTTTAGGAATGAGAAAAGATACCAAAAGATAGATACAACATTTCTCTCCCCCTCTCCCTTTTTTTTTTTTTTTTTTTCTTTTTTTGGGGGGAGGAAGGAGGTAATGGGACAACGAGCACACTAAAAATAACAACAACAACAAACCCTAAAACCAGTTTGCTCTAGTTATGATAATCCAGGCATAACATTTATATGAGAACATAAAATACAGCACACAGCTGTAAGTAAAACAATATGTGTGTTCCTGAATAAGGGGAAAATAGCTTGCCAATAAGGATATATTTTGAGCAAATGAAAGATGACCTGAAATTGACTCTGGAGTAACAACTCGATTACTTATAAAAATAGGAGGTAGGGGAAAAGAAAAAGGGAGAGGAAGCAGTGGTTGAGAAGAGCTTATGCTATGTGGTATTTGATGTATTTACTTTGAAAAGTTTCCTTTTGATGAATAATAAAAACAATGCCATAAAAACCACCTTCATGCCAAAAAATAAGATTGGCTAGGGATTTTACAACTGATGTGGCTCTACTCACCCAGATTCTCTGTGTCAGAAGGCCACGTTTAAGCTCAAATGGTGCAATTGGACCAAAAGACGCCGAATAAAGAATTACTCTGCAGGCAAAAGGAGAAATGAGCATGTGGCACGGTTCCTTGCAAGAGCCTTACCAGGTCTCCAGCCTGCAAATTGTTTCCATGCTGGTGTGCAGAGCAACACACTAGTGTGTCTTGGAAGAGACCCAGCATGCTCACCAGCTAATGCATTTATTTCTTTTAATATATAAGGTGAGATCAGTGTTCATAAAGTACAAGATGGGCAGCCTTGCTAGCTGAAACACTCTGCTGCCACCAGTGAGTGAGTCATTTACCCCCAGGCTCTGGGTTTTCCATACATGAGGCAGAGCTGTGAGGTGTAAGGCAAAGGTGGAGATGGGGGACAACACAATCCCATGCCAGATTGCCGCTCAGAAAGCCTGGTCTGTATGCTTGCAAGGAGTGTTGTGGTGCAGGGCCCTGGAAAATGCTGTGGGAGAACAGTATGCACATTTCCCTGAATATACCCAAGCAATGAATGCCTCGACTGCTCTTACCCACCTCATCGCTCAGGGACATCAGTGCTAAGGAGCCTCTGCAGCTCCCTGGAGTCCCGTCTTCCTGTCGGTGCTGCACGCAATGGCATTTGCCAGACTAGAACTAGTCTGAAACAAGAAAAAGAGGGAGAATCAACTCCTTTTACACCAGTATCAAACTTTTCTACAGTTACCTTTTGTGTGTTTCTTTCAACCTGCATTTGTGATCTGGCTGAAGTCAGATCACCTCTTTGAAGTAAACACCACACTTATCCTTGTTCCTCTTCCCCTCTCCCATGCAGTGGAACTTTTCCCTCCGCTGCTTCTCTTGTCTTCTGAATCTCTGCCCATCTCTCTCCCTCTCCTTCTAAGCCATTTCCTTATTTTTAAATATCAGCCTAAAAGCTTTGCTCTCTAATCTCTGAAGAATGCAGTATTAAGATCAATTGCAATGCACTTCTGCCTAGCTCAAAAGCTGAGGGGCTTCCTTGAAAAATATCTCAGACGATTGCTTTTATAGTGATGAGAGAGCAAAGTTCATGCCTTGTCCTGTTTTCCAGCTAATCTGATCTCACATGAAAGCTCTCCATGATACACAAAGAAATATTTACTATATGAATTTAAGCAACGTTTCCCGCTCTGCAAAAACAAAGTTGGTGTTTGAGCTAGGCTTTCTGTCCCGTGGGTTTCTGATATACAGTGCTTTTAATGGCATCCTGACAGGTTTCTTCTTCACTTTCTCAGCTGGACCTGTTCACAGAAAATAGGAGGACTGAGATTTATGGATTTAAAGCAGCATTTTGTTGCTTTACATGACTAACTCAACAAAGGTCAAGCAGCGAGAAGCAAAGAATGGAGCAGCAAGTACAGATGCAACACAGAGAAGTGAGCCGAATAAATTTTTCCCTTGGAAACACTAGATAGAGGATTGCTTTTCCTTGGAGAACAAGAGTTTGAAACTGAGATGTTGCCACCATTACTGGGATGACTAAAATGTCGAGTGCAACTACTTCATCTTTAATACAGATCTCTGTCCACGGAGAGCAAAACCTTCAGAAAGCAATAAGCCAGCAGAAAGGCACAGTTATTAATCTGGGATATTTTATCTCTTTTCTCTGGATACATCTATTAGCTGTGCATGTGACTCTTTAAAAAAAGCCCTTTCCTATGTCCTCTTCTTACGTCCCCCTCCTTTGTTCTTTTATTGGTTTAAGCTGTAACTTACCGGGTCAAGAAAATCGTTCCCATTTTTATTACAAGTCTCTATAAATAATAAGCCATACATATGTTAGGAGGAAGAACTAGAAATAATTATTTGCCAAAGTCTGTCTTTCCTATCAAAGAAAGGGCAGCCATCATTTGTGTGTGCGTTTTAATAAAATGGGTATTGTCATGTGCACTGAGCAAAGAAAGGCCTCATCAGAAAAAAAGCAAATGGGAAGAAATCTGTTGGCACCTTGACTTAAACGAAGCCATATTTCAGAGGGCTTTTCACTACTTGTTACTGGGGTGGGGGGGAGAGGGGTTCCTAGCCATATTTATTCTCAAATCACAGATGATCCCTTATCACTCGACTTGACATTAGGCTTTTTTATTCCATTTTATAGGAGGATATGGTCTTTTTTTACATAATTCATTCCAGAAGCCTACCTGCACTCCATTTGTGAGGGAAGATGATGAGAAAAATACCTCTTCATGCAGCTACAATGAAACTGCTTTATCTATATTACTAAAGAGCAAACCAGCTCAGATGCAGAGCTGGGTTTTCTTTCCTCATCCCACAGGTTCAGCAGAGCATCTCACGGGTAAGGTCTGGGTACTGAGAAGCACTCAGAGGACAGTTGCCACCAGGGGAAGCATGGATGGGTCACTGCAGGCTCTGCCCACTGGTGCAAGCTCACTCTGTATGGGGTTGCAGGGAAGAGCTGTGCTGGCTTGCAAACACTGCAGACTCCGGGAGGTTCGAGTGTTCAAGCATGTCACAGGAGGGACCCGTGAGCTGAGTCCAAGGGGGAGGACAGAGAATCAAGGAAGGGAGAGGGGAGGGAGGAGCTGGGGAGGAAGATGGGGAAGATGAAGGAGCTGCAATACTGTAAACTCCCTCTGGGGACCCTTAAACCAGGGTGAATGCCAAACTCCGCAATGCCTGTACTGGGATGGGACTGACACACACACACACAAATCCTTTTTATAACTGCTCTAACACAATACATCTTTCTTCCATGGTTTCATTCTCCAGTCTTACAAACACATCCTGCAGTGGCTTTTCTTTCTCACCAGCTCTTTGGCATTCCTGTTCAAACATCCCCTTCACTGATATCTCTTCGCCTTTTCTTCCAACAACACTGATAAGGATCCACCCGGTTTATGCACTACTTCAATCCTCAAGCCCACAGCCAGCACTCTTACTGAGTCGGCACCTATTTAAACCACGAACTTTAACGAAGTTTGCTGCTCAGGTGGTAAATCTTTCCCTATTCTGCCCACCAGCCACCCTGGGGTATGCAGCCCAATGGTGACTGCAGAGTTATGTCCAAGTAGATCTTTGTCTTTCTGAGAGTAAGTCTCTGCCCTCCCGCCTGCCGCTATGCATCACATTTATTAAGCTTCTGAGCACCGTGCAGGTAAGCGAGTTTCTGTACAGAACCACACAGCGTGTTGCTTCAGCATTGCTTCACAGCCTTTTTATTTTTTTTATTTTTGTTAAATACACCACTTTCCGACACACACATTGTTGCTACGTTGTGACAAGCTTTTAACTAGCAAGGAAGAAGCTTTCACAATCGCGTTTCTGAAAAGGCTCCAATTTATTTCTCATAAAGATCCTTGGGATAAAAAGCAGATTAATGTTCAGAAGAAAGTTAAATGAAAAATTGAGGCTGCTCAGAGGGAGATGTTAAAGGCTGACTGGCACAAAAGGGTACTTTCTGGCAAACTTCTCGAAGCACTAAAAGAAAAGGGTCAGGAGTCATCTGCTTAAGTAATGATCTCCAAGGCAAAAATATTGGCTGGCCAATCCCATAGCTACAATGGACTATTATATGTATGTTCTATAGGCTGAATGCATCAATTATACTCATCATGTGGCTTCTTGAACATGCTTAACTTGCTATTTCCTTTTATTCGATGTGATAGCACATAAATTAATACAAAGGCATACATGAGAGCATTTTATACCTTCTCTCCTCTGTTTTAAATTTTGAGGGTCAGTGGTTTCATAATGAATAATTTAAAGGGGAAAACTTCCAGAACCGAGGGGGGTGGCAGGGCACGTCTGTGTCTGTGAGAGAAGTTCTGTCCACTAAACACACTTACGCAGGATGAGAAACAGCTTTGCCAATCAATACAGCATCATAATTCCTCTCCTAACAGGAAATGAGGACTCAGTACAATACTGCAGTTTTAACTTTAATGCAATTTAAAAGGAAAAAAATCCAACACCAGATGCTCATCAGAAGACTATTAGATGTTATTACTATATGCTATTTCCCCGAGGAACTCTCACGGTTAAAAATCAACAATAAGCAGCAGCATATACCTTTTTATAGTGAGTCCCTTCAGCTGTAGTTCAGTTCAGAGGTCTGACAGGTCAAAAGACTCATCACAAGTTTGATTATTTCTCAATAGGCAAGCTGAGATGAGGATAATTGCTATGTTTTCACAGACCTTCTCACCGCAGAGGCCCTCTTGCTCTCCTTCCTTCAGGCTGATGTAACATGGCTCAAACACAGCTTTGTGTCCTGTTTCTCTGCTGTCCTTTCCTAGACACGTTTGCGGTTTCATTTCTCATGAAGGACCGAGCACCGGATCATCCACATGCAAGTTACCTCCTGCAGAAAACCACCAGCACACCACAGCCAGTAGGTATCTGTCTGGATATCAAGGATATTCTGCATATCCAAGGAGGAGATCATTTAGGCTGCAAAGCCACTGCAAACTGAAATCAAGGGAAAGCTACTTGACGGTTTCTTGGAGGTTAAGTCAATGATTTACCGAAAGTGAGGAACTCCAGAAGTGAGGAAGGGTGGTCAGAGCACAGAGCACTTGGAGTCCCTAAAGGCTCAGGTGACTTTTCTTGCTCTACTGCAGCCTTTTAGGGCCCATCACTCAACAGCAGCAGTCTTAAGGACTAGCAATGTTACATGAAACAGGGACAATGGTACCTCTGTATGCCACAGGGACACGAGGCATTCAAAACACAGTGATCCTAGAAGAGCCTTACATGGATATTAAAACTATTAGATTTCCTTTTAAGCTCCACATACTCCAAAAAAAGCAATATGGAGCAACATATAAGAGCAAGAAGAGCAACACAACAATTCAATTCTGAGTTAGAAGAGAGCCTTAGTTCACAAATACAGATCTCAGGCCTCTGTAAGATCTGGGGATTTAAGCAGCAATCATACTTCATCAGTTCACATTTCTTTTCCTCAGCCTTCAAATAAACATGAAACATACTGACCCAGGAACCTGGCCTCCTGTAATCGGAGGGTAGTGCACTGCAAGACAAGGAAACATTGAAACCTGTTGAGGTTTGAAGAAGAAGGAGCCAGGACTCTCAGCATCCCTGCTAGGTATAGAAGGGCAGAACAAAGACACCCTTCTTAGGAACTGGAAACAGCACTACACATCTAGCTCACAAAGTAGATAGGAGGAAGAGTTTTGTGGTGTTGAAGAAACATCCAACAAGGCTTTCTCTGAGGAGGCCAGTGTTCAAATAGCACCAGCTTAATTTTCACAGCAGACATCTCTAAGCAGTCGGCTAAGTAACCTAAATGCTGCAGTGAGAGTGCTGAAAATCTTCTAGGAAATTAAGCCAAACAGCTACAGCACCACATCACTATGGAGTAATTGAACACTTTGATATGATAATTGATTATCATGCATTGATTAAAGCAGGCAAGAGAGCATACACTCTCCAGATGACTTTCAAATTACAAAGCCACAAGCTTCAAAGCTTATTTGGATTCACACAACAAAATACACTTTGTTATTTACAATGAAAAAAAAAAAAAAGTATCCTCGTAAATGCTGCAAGAATTTTAAAACAATGAGTGGTAAAATGGCACAACTTGAAATAAGGAACTAATCAATGCTATCAAAATGGCTTCAATCTGTCCTGAGGACTCTAATCATTTCCAGATGATAACATGGGACTGATTGGATGTCTCCGGCAGCAGTTCTTATCAAGGCCTGATTATAACAACTACAATAGGAAGAAGAAAAATTGGTTGGTACAGGGTGGTTAAGCAGGCCTGAGGAAACGTACAAACAGTTGTTCAGTTCGGCGTAAATCTACCTGATCCGGTGCATGCAAGGAAAAGCAGCACCTGCTTTTGGTCATTTCCAGCCATGCTTAGATGCCTTTCATAAATTCAGCCTAGCACACGCTGAAGGAGTTTTACTTCATGGTAAGAGCAAACCAATCTGCAACCACCTGCAATTTCAACAAACCAGCAAATCATTACCAAAGCATCTTAACTTGCTTCTTCGTTTTAGATGCCTTTTCAAGCTCTTCTTAATTACAAATTATTTTAACTGCTATGATTCCACCTCTAGAGCTGTAAGGGAACTACGCAGTTGTTACTACTTATTTGCATTATTACTCCAGACAGCAATCAAGACTGTGTTTTCCCTGGCATCGTTAAAAACTTCGCCAAGATATGATCCTGCTCAAAGAGCTTTATCTAAATCTGCGTGACCAGAGCCAACAGGTGGCCGCAACAGAGCAACCAACAGCAGCAGAAAAAAAAATCACAGAGCTCAAAGGAAAACAGTGGGTTCAGGACAAAGTCAGGCCTTTAGTCCTGTAACTACAGCACTACATTTTGGGACTGAAACCTGATGCCAGAACATGCAGCTCATATCACTCAAAAACTGGAAGCTAACCAGCTTTTCTGAAGAGTTTCTGTAAGGTTAACCACATTTCCTTAGGCAGGCCCTGCATTGCTCAGTTGTTCATGTTATGTCAGAGGAACAGTTCCCTGCAATATGGCTTCGAAGGAACAAGGTAAAATCAGGTGTCTAGAGCCAGGCTGGGACTGATTTGTACAGGAAAATCAAAACAAAGCTCAGGATATACAAAGTCATCCAAAGCAAATACAATTGAGAACTAAGAGAGGCAAAAGCACAAATATTTTGCAATGTGTTTAAGCTGACTGCACTTGGGCTGACCACACAGAATGCTGCTTCTAAGTTAGGGGGTAGGTTAAAAATTTGCTTTGGCACGAGAGGTGAGACAAAAAGAGGAAAAAATCTTTTTTTTTTTTTTTGAAAAGGAAGGAATATTCCACTCATGAGAAACATTAATGTGTCTAATAAGAACTTACTGCTGGTGGCTTAGTGTGTCCCTAACTGGTTACCTCTTTGTTTCAGAGGTTTGGTCCATGGAGTGCCACTCCTCAGACAAAGATACAGTGACCTTCACAATGTCTGATGAGCCAGAGAAGTTTGGCCGTGAGAGAAAGCTTTTTTAGGGTGAAAGAGAAGGTTGACACTCTTAAGGACAGAAAACAGTATAATCTTTAAGTACATGTACTCCCTATCTTCACTATCTGAAGTTTAACTCATACATGCCAGAAAAGCATGAGAACTTTACTTAAATCCACATTTCTGGCTTGATTGTTGTGTTCAATGGAACCTTTATAAAATTACCTTGCGCAGATGTGATTGCAGAGAAAGACATAGTCTCCAGTGTCATCACCGTGTCAGCATGGGGCAATCCTGGTAGTGGCAACAGCATGACACCAAACAGCCAGGGGATAACAGAGGCTAACCACGTCAGGTGGCGTTCTCCACCAGGACCCAGTTGCCTACTGGTGTGCAGTGATGGGAAGGAGAATCCATGCTGCAGCAGCTTGCCCTATTCAACCAAAGGAAGAATATGCCTTGTGTTGAGAACCTACCAAAACTTTCTCCCTCCACACTTGTCTTAGTCATGTCTTCTGAAATATTAAATGAGCAAGGATCTGCATATAAACAAGATAAATACCTCAGTCAGTCCTTTCAGCAGTCACCATGTCCCAGTCTCAGGGAACATGTAAGCCCCTTCTCTGAAAACAGAACAAAATTCAGCATACAGGGACTTACTTCTCACAATTATTGGCGTATTTTTAATCAAAAGCATCACACGCATTGCAGCAATTAAGTGCATGAGTCACGGATTGCGCTCATTTAGAAAGGCTCCCACTTCATGTTATTGCTCACCGGGACCACAAAAGGTGTATGGCAAGGAGGAAAATTGTCCCAGGTGCCATGGGACAGATTTGTAGGCCAGGCTGTTTGCAAATGCACCTGAGTTGTCACCCAAGCTCACACCCTTCTCCTCCTCCTCCCCTCTCTAATGGGACTGCCAGATTCCCACCTGAGATGCCGCTGTTGTGCCGCCTCCTCCCTGGGAGCGTAGGCAGCACTGTAAAGGAGGCTGCTTCCCTTTCCCACCCTTGTCTTTACAACCCCATCCTGCTGTGGGAGTACCTATGGAGCAATAAACGCAAAGCCTGTCCCACAGGGCCTGAATAGCCTGTTGTGCTGTTCAGGGGAGATGCAAACCTGCCTCCCCCGTGTCCTGTGCTGAAAACCCATTATGGTTATGAGGTTATAAGTGTGTATTGCTATGCAGGCTGAAGAGGAATTAATGCAGCTGGATTTAGAAGGACAAAGAATCTGATGTTCTACTATGATCAATGGTCATTGATCCAATGTTAATTAGTTAAAAAAAAAAAAGCACATACACTTATAAAATACTGGAATTACATATAATCGCCTGATTATTCATTCTACCTTAGTATTGGTTCCTTGATGCATTTGACCCCACTTCTAGCAAATATTTCTTATTAAAAATCCTAAGTATATTTAAAACACAATGAAAGGTAAGCAAAGATGCCATCTCCTTCTGTCTTTGTTTGGCTTAGCACTGTGCTTTGCATGAGGAGATGCTTTGCATGAGAAGCTTTGCATGAGCTTTGGGATTTCAATCCCTAATGTTGTCTCATCTAATGTAAACATCTGAAAATGTATAATCTTTTCTTTAATAAAGCTTCTTACAGACCTCTCAGAGTTGATTGTGTCTTGTGAAAGTGAGTTCCATGAGTCAGTTTCCTGTGTGAAACAAAATTTTCTTTACATATTCTCAGTGTCCTGTTTTCTATTCTCAGAAAGTTTCTCATTTTGGTTTCTGCATGAACGAGTTCTTAGAATGCCTTGTTAACCTTGTCTATGGGTTTCTTTCATATGCGTCTTTCTTACCCATTTCCTTTGTCACCAGACACAAACTTTATAATTCTTCACTGAAATGAGCAGTGCATGGGAATTATACAGCTCCAAGCGGTGTACCTGGTGGTATTCACAAATCTCTCACAAGGCCATTGATAGCAGCAGCATGTAGTGACTGTCACAGACAAATACCTGGACCTGAATGACTGTGGAGTACCTGTCAACAAGAAAACATTTCTTTCACCATCTGTCTTATTCTCCTCCTCTTCAAAACCCACAGTACCTGGACCTCCTCCTGTTTTCCATGCCCTGCTCAGCTACAAGAGGCTCTGCCAGCTCCGCAGTGCAGGTTTGTTGCAGCTGACAAGGGGCTGTGGAAGGTGTTGAGCCCCTGCAGAAAGAAGCCCAGTCAATGTGCATCAGCAAATTAGCTAGACATGTGGCAAAGGTCAACACACCATTGCTGTAGGAATCAGACAGAGCCAACAAGGCAGGTAGGAAAAATGAAATCCTTGAAAGTGGTAGAGGAACAAAGTAGAGCAAATTTCTCATGGGGCCTGGAGTGGCATATGGATGGAAAGGGCAGTTTTGCAAAGTTGTAAATTCCAGAAATAACTGAAAGACAAATAATAATAATAATGATAATAATAAATACTAAAAATAAATATTTATTTTTATAAAAAACTCCAAAACCTTTCCTTCGAGCCGGAATTGAACCAGCGACCTAAGGATTTCTTTCTACAGACAGCCTACAGTCCTCCGCTCTACCAGCTGAGCTATCGAAGGAAGATGAAGAAAGAGTGCCAAGAATGAGTCAAGACTACATCAACAATAGCCTTAGGCTCTAATGGACCTCCATATGCATTGCTTCTCACAACAGCAAAACAGTATCAGAAAAAAGGGCACAAGCCTGGATTTCCCTGCACAATTGGAGTTTGGCTACAAAACTGCCAGGTTTCTGCCAAATAGTTCACAGCTCTTGTAAGGCTGTTGTTAGTGGTAGCATTAAGGTTGGAACTCCTGTGATGACCCATATGAAATCTGCCTACTGCTTGATGAAGTAATTTGCCTACTCTTCTGTGATCTCGCCACATTTCCTAAACTGAGCTAGGAGAACAGAGAGAACTCCGCTCCACACAATTCCTCACAACAGTTCTCCAGCCAAATCCTATAACAAGTTAGCCAAAAGAAAATAAAAATCAGTTAACGTGCTCCCTGACAGCTTCCAGGGTGAATGCAGAGGAATGAAGGAATAGGATGTAAAGCAAGATAGGATAGAATAGGATGTAAAGACACTAAGGTTTTAATTCAAATGCCACCAACTCCCACGGCCCACATGAGACCTCTCATACACAGATGAGTTGCAGCGTCTGGTGTTACTGCCCCAGTGGGATACCCAGCCCCTGAGCCTGGGAGGTTTGAGCCTTTGTGAATCATCGGAGTGCTGCAGCTCACAGCAATGGCAAGCAAAAGCAAACTTCCCTCTTTTTGAACCGCAGTGATTCACGAGCATCTCAGCTGTCTGAAAAGCAGGGTGGGGTAGAAAGCTGTGAGCAGACACTCTGTTTGCTGAAACTATGCCACCCTACTTGTGATGGAAGCGTGTGTAGCCGCGTTACCTCGGTGTCCTGATAGTATATCCCTCCTTAACGTATGCTTACCTCCTCTTCTCTTTGTTATACAGCCCCAGGCACTGGTCTGTTTTAGCAAGTGTGTAGCCACAGGCTGAGGGAAGCAATTTTTTCCCCATGTTGACCACTTGTCAGCCCGTTTTGGAATCTCCATACGTGGAGATATTTAACACTTGATTGGATGCACTTTGAAGTCATACCCTGTCTGGACCAAGAAGTTGGACCAGACGCTCTCCAGAGGTCTTTACCAACCTCATTTACGTGGTATGGGTCACCCCTTCACCACATACTCAAAAGTGACTTCACAGAGCAGAAGAACTCACAGCAAAACCATCATCATGTACTTCTCTGTGCAGTAAATACAGCTTTTTGCCTCACAATCACACTCTTCTCCCCACCTCACCCCCCACCTTTTATTTATTTTCGTACTAACAAACATCTTAGGCCTCCCTTACACAGATCTTTATAGAAATTAAATAAATTAACTCCCTGATTATGTTTATGAGAACACAGGAAGGGCAGGAAATATTTGCCTTACATGTGAGGTGCTGCGGCGGCCTCTCAGAGGCCTCATCCTGGAACCTGCCATTTACCAGGACATTCACACACACACAGACAAATATCAGGTCATCTCATGATGTGAAGAAAAATATGGACAGAAACAGAACTGCTGTATGCCAGCAGGGCAATATCTGATCTCTCGGGGGTCAGATGGCCTTGGTGGGAGGAGGTCTGGGAGATACCCATATGCGAGAATGCAAGGCTAATCTTGTGCTGGAGAAAGAATGGCACAACAGATAACACACACAACCGTGGATCAGCAAGCTCCTAAATCAGAGCAGATAGTGTGGCCCCAGGGCTTTAATCTTTTCCAGTCTCCGGACCACACAGCATTTTCCAGGGGCACTTCAGGCTCCCTTCATGCAAATTTAAGCCTATTGTCATGAGACTGCCTTATCTGAGTTACCTTTCACATACCCCTTAAAAATAATTCACCAGTCCCACCCATGCACTCAAAAGACCCCCAAAATGAAAATCACGGCTCTATTCAGTTTAACTTATTGGCACTGTCATCTAATCCAGTGGTGGGGCACCAAACACAGACTTTGGGGGAAGTATCACCATTTCTTTGCTGACAAAAGTTGTTACTGGGGAAGATAACCCTAAACCACTTGTTCTTTCCTATAAAAAATCAGTGGCAGTTAAGTCAAGACAATAATTCAAATGGAATCAGATAAAAAGTGGATGCTGTTACTATCTATGCATGAACAAATGGGATGCAGAAACCACAGTGTTGCCTTGACAATAAAAAGCACTGGAGTTTTCTTTTTTTTCTGGAACTTGCTAGCTGTGGTGCATGGGTGATTTGTGAGAGATAGACTCCTAAACTACAAGTGTACCCCCCAGGGCAGCTTTTCAAAGTGGATATTCATAGGAAAAAAAAAAAAAAAAAAAGAAAAAGAAAAAGAATTAATTTTTTCTTCTCTCTCTCTCTTTTTTTCTTTTTTTTTTTTTTTTTTTTTTTTTATTTTGAACTTGGTAGGCTTTGAATGCTTAACAGAATTAGATTCTGGCATGGAGATCATGAAAGATCTCTGATTATTTCGATTCTTTTAACTGATTAAATGAAGATACCAAGCTCTGAGAGTCATGTGAGCAGAGCCCTGAGCTATATAAAGGGAACAGCTCACCTGTTTCATGTTGTGTAGAATAAGATGAAAGGAAAGGATGTAGCTTGAAAGCAGGACGGAGAACAGCCAGAGGTAAAGCTCCTAATAGCTGGACTGTACAATTAGACTTGGTAATACTATGTGTTTTGTTAAGCTTCAATTAGCATATGATGGTCTCCAGTGTTTCAGATGCATAGACTGACTTTCTAACATGGCTTTAAATGGCTTAAAGATGGTTTTCTCCAATGAAAAGCTTTAAAAATCTCGTTGATTCTGAGAGACTTTGAGGGCTGTTTTCTCCTATTTTAAGTCAGAAAGAAATACATGCCTTAAATATGAGCATTAGATGTGAATTGCAATGAATTTGTGAAGTCTTTATGTTCACTTTAATTCTACCTGGTCTGTGATACAAGCCACCAGTCAATTGCTGTGGTTTCTGCACTGCCAACTACTGATGAATTTAGGATATCTCAATATGACAGCCTTGTGTGACACCTCTGCAACAGAGGAGGTTTTAAGTACTGCTACTCACAGCAACTTGAATAAAGAGTCTGAAGCATCAGTGAAGCAATCATCTCTGTCCACCTACCTGTTGAAATTCAAGATAGAAATCTCTTTGGGTCAGATTCAGACTAAGACTTTGTACTTAAAGGCTGAATAGCAGCTGACATAACAGACCCCCAGCCCTGCCTGGTGCCCCCAGGCTCTGTTGTGATGTAAATAATATGTACAACTCCTTGGGCCAGCTTCAGAGATAACTTTAATAATATCTCAGTGTGCGTGAATGCCAAGGGGCAGGAAGGTGGGAATGCAGAAGGAAAGGAACTGGTGGGGGTTTCATATAAAGGCAGTTTGATTGCACTAGCAGTGTAGGCTGCATTTCAGGAAATGCAGAGTTTATAGGCCAAAACTTACATTATTTGTCGTGCTCAGAGAACTCACTTAGCACTTCTGATGCTACACTGCTATCAGTAATAGACATTCAGAGGTAAGTATCTTACAGGTATTCAAAATCTGAGCTTATACTTGCTTATATATGCTTATACTTATATATGTATATAGCTTAATTTTGCTATGTAATAACCTTTTAAGTCTGGGGTGGACTTTAATGCAAAAATATTTCCTTTACAGCTAAATTATATTAGTTCAGTACTTTTCATATGTATGACCAGTTCCATAAGCAATTAAAATAAAGTAACTGCAGTTTCTGTGGCAGTGCTCAGACATCAGCGTCAGACAACCTCTTTCAAGTGTTATCTCTGGAGCTGGCCCAACAGTTCAGCACCAGTCACTATTAGCAATTACACAGGTGCCTGAGAGCTCACCCCACCAGTGGGTACAGAAAGAGGTAGTCTGTATGTTAATTATCGAACTGTTCTTCAAGGAGTTAAACACTCAGCCTTGCGAGTTAAGCTGAGAAATGCAGCAAGTAGCATTCCCGTCTTCTCCCCCACAGAGGGTTCCAAGTCTTGCACTTCTCCTGGTGAAAGACAAGATTAATAATGTGTGAGCTCTTCTGAGATGATGATCAGCCCAGAAAGTTTTGATAATTGGGTGGCAATTAACTACTGTCAGGACATGACATTATTCAGATACAACGGGCTAGTGCCTAGCTGCTGGAAATCATAAGTCATCGGAGAGCCTGACCCCTGTCTATTTTAGCTTAGTTTCCATTCAATGATTATCATGTTGGACTTCTTTTAAGCAAAAGCTCAGCTAATCGCCAATAGGCTCTCTGTTTAGGTCCTGGTCTCATCGAGATGGCAAGGCAAATGAGGGTATTTCTGATAGACACTTTGTTCTTTCCAGCCTCATGTCTTTCCGCTGCATGTAAATATTGCTTTGTGACAGCAGTTGCAAAGGTTGTGGTCTTCCCTGCAGGTTTCGGTGTCGGTGAAACCCTGCATCATCTGGGGAAGGGCGGCAGCATGGAGCACAAAAGCAGCAGTGTTTGGGCTACCAGAGAGCCCGCTGCCTCCTGCGGCCGCTTCCCCTCGGGAGGCAGCCCTTTCACCCGGCCAGTTTCCTTTCCCTTCTTCATCAGGCCTCTCAAACTATAAAAGCCCTAATGAAAATGAAACACGCATGTCATATATAACAAGGAGAGCCTCAACTGCTAGGGAAAAAAAAGTGTGAAATTACAGTGTCAGTGTGAGAGGGAGAGATATGAGCCCTCATTCCCCAGGAGAGAATTTGAAAGTGCATAATTTTTTCCATTCACAAACCACATTTAAGGGGCAGCTTTTGGAGGCTGAGAGGAAGCACCACAAGAAAAACAGAGCAGTTACGAGAGAAGCGAGAGAAGCCCTAAATATTCGGGACCCTTTTTTAATACACCAACTTGGTTTGGCATGGAGGGGCGTGCACGCAGAGCCCTGATGAAAAGGCATAGTTCCCAATAGGTTGTTCCCCCCACAGCTAATGCTTTTTCTATCCTTCCTGAAGACTGAAAACCAAATCCTTCAGAGGTCACAAAAGAAAGAGAGTAGAGTATAGCCCTTTGGCTGCTGTGTTGGCTTTCCTCTTCATGGGAGAATTTAGCAGTCCTGTGTAAGGAGGAGCCTTGCCTGTGTTGGGTCTGGCTGTGGCAGGAGTCTCTCGTTCATGAGAATCTAATTTACTTTTAAAGAGCACTTTAATATACCATAACAATATTACCACACATCTTGCTCAAGCAAAGGATTTTTCCAATCTATATTCACTGCCATATAGAGTGACTATAAAATGAGTCACTGTACCTTAAATTTTTGCCTTGGCTATGGTGATAGGAAGCTAGTTAGACAAACTGACCACATCTTCTGGACCCAAATCCACATTACTTGGATGCATAAGAATTATCAGCTGTGTGAGAGCTCATGCTTCTGGAGGTAGTTGGACTTAAAAGAAGAAATAACAGGTAAAGGAGCAAAGACCAATGGCCACTGTGGGGCCTAAACCAGTAAAGAAGCAGTATTTAAACTCTTTTTCAGCTAAACTTTAACACTTCACAATGTGGCCAAAATATGTTTGAAGCATGTCTGAGGCATGAATGCTGGACTCAGACCACACGTAAAACTAAGCTCCAAAGACAGTTTGACTTTTCCAGGTTATTCATAAACTGCAAAGAACATATATTGGAGCCAACTGCACATACTAATCTTAATAGAGCTGACTGTATTTTTCATAGCCCATGAAGCTCTTGACCTTCAGGAAAGCTTTGCAGGGGGGCAAGAGACCTGGACCTACTGGGATTCAGTAGACCAGAGAATAAGAGTTTAAAATCTGTGCTTCAGTTCAGCCACCAAAATCAGAAACCTTTGGTCAGGTAGGGAGACCTACTGTCTTAAAAATATCATCTGTCCTGCTCCCTTCCTTATCAGAAGTCATGCTGCAAACTATGCCCAGATATTATATAGTCCTCTTTTCTGGTATTCTTAACTCTGCACCAGATCCAGACATGTCAGATATCATTATGCATCAAAAAAGGAGAAAGGACAATGTTAACATCAGATTTGTTTCCACGTGGAAACACCTCTTCTGAAAGGGATGAACAAACTTCAAAAGATTAGAATAAGCACCCAAAATAACGGCTACATCCCTCGGAGCTGCACAGTCCTTCCTTATTCTTAGATTATGCTCAGCCAAAAAGGGGGCACAGCACAAAGAAAGTAGCTGGGCCAAGGGATAGTATTGCTACTATTTTGTGTGTATTATTTATATTGCTACAGCGCTCAGGGACCTCAAACGGGGATTAGTGTCCCATTGAACTAAGCACTGTAAAAACAAACACCACAAAGACAGTTGCCTGCCCCTGAGAGCTAATCTTTGGCCACTTCTCTGCAGCATCTGGCTAGAGCAGGGCATAAGGAACTGTATTAGAGCATACTGCATGGACTGCATGTAATCTTATGTCTGTAACCCTTGTCCTTCCTTATCCTACTGCCCCACTTCTGTTTGTTATCCTAACTCATCACCTCGATCTAAATTTAATTTGTGAGCTTCTTGTACAAAAGACTTTGTCTTTTCATTTGCCTTTTTTTTTTTTTTTTTTTTCATTTTGTATGGTTCTCAGCAATAATATACAATGGAATACATGAAACTAGATAAATAGCCTTTTACCCTGAAGAAAAAGATAAACAATATATTTAAATATGCCTCAAGACATGTTGTGATTTTGTATCTCTGTAGTGCTTAATGTGTGTCAATGAGCAACATGACTACGTTGGCAATATGTATATATTTTATGTATGGCAATATAAATAAAGAAGTCTGGTTGACAGGTATATACACGCCAAATGTTTCACTAAATGATATGTGGACAAAGGAGAATTGTCTGTAAAATAATTCCTACTGGTTGAATACAAAATAAGCTGCTAATATACTGCATTGTGATTGACAAACTGGATTTGCAGGTCCCCACCAAAAACAAAGGAATGTGACGAGAGTCAGGGCCATACAGCCTCAGCATCCCCAGGGCCTGGACTAAAATATGGGCATTCTCCCGTCTTCCAGGCCAGCTTCGTGCCAACACCATCCTCTTCCCCTGCCTGCAGCCATGGCAGCTTCAGTTACAATAAGGGACCATTTGTTGGCAAAGGAGGGTGCCATAGAATTGACAGTTTCTGTCCTTTCCCAGGAAAAAGGGACTGCCTGGACAGAGAAGTCTGTAAGCCAACAGTGTCATGCAGCAGGGTCCAACAGCTCTGCCACCATCCATCCATCCTGAATCTTATGTAACCAACTCATGTTCTAAAAAAAGGAAGGGAAAAAAAAAAAAAAGTATTTGTTTAAAACACTCTATTGAAGAACTATAAACAACACAGCGTGTTAGTTTACACAGACTGAGCAGTGACGGTACAGCACAATGTGAGGGTACAATTCACTCCTGCTTCCCCTCCAGGCTACAGGGATCTCGGCCTGATTGTCAGTTTAAAACACAGCAACTATTTCTGCGGGCTTGTAAACTCAAACTTACGCCAGAGACAGCAGAGCATACGGGAAAGACGGACTCCAAAGTAATGAAGGAGTCCCTCAAATATCACCCCACCTCTTTTCACAAACAGCAGAGAAAGGGGGGGGTCAAGGCTTTTTAAGGCACATCTGAAAATAAAAAAGAAAAAAGAAAAAGTGTGCAAACTGAAGTGAGTGAGCTTCCTTCCCAGGCCTGGCATGTCTGCACACTTGTGGACACGAGGGGTGAAGGGGGAGGGAGCCCCTTCACAGCCCAGCAGTCAAGGCTGAGAGCTATTTGGATTAGACGAGGAATTTCAAGTGGAAACCATCTGAATGTGTGTGTGCCTGTGTGAAGCTGAACTATGTTGAAAGAAAACAAATGACTTCTTATAGTACCTCTTCGAGGTCCAGTTCTAGAGGGGCACAAGTAAGCCTCGTTTTTCTTGCCTTAGCAAACTTAAATGGGACAGAAGCTCCCATTTTTTTTCTGTTCTGAATGCAAAGAATCAGGAAAAGCCCCTGACAGCAGCATTATGAATGAACTGGCAAGGTATGCTGTAAGTAGGTTTGATGCTAAACAACAACAAAATCCAATCGCAGCCATTTTAATATTTCAGCTTCCTTCTTCACCCCTGCCAGGCTTCCTCAACATGTGACGAGAAGAATTCAGAGGGATGCTTGCCAAGTGCTTCCTGACCCAAATCCTAGAGGTATCCTCCATCTGCAGCAACAGACAGCTCGCTGTGGTCTGTCATTACCTTCTGTTTGGTTTTCAACACCAGCTATCCTAGCTAATGAAAGAAGATGCAACCACTGAAGACAATGGTCAGACGAATGTTAGCAGCATTTCTGGGAAGCTTTGAGGAAGACTCATCTGCCCTTGCACAGGCCAAAATATAGAACAGTAATAACAGTCATAACTGAGGCATGCATACACAAGCATGCTGCTTTAGCAAACGAGGTGAGCTCAGCTGCTGTGAAAACAAGCTGTACAAAGCCTGGTGGAGAGGATTTAGGGACCAGAGATGAAGGGCAGAGCTAACTGTTCACTTTCTGTCACAGCACCACACCTACCTACTCGGCCCCTATCTGACGGCAATAAATTTCATTGCCTGAAACGGACAGGCTGTCAGAAATATGTTTCCTGGAGGACAGAGACCCAGCCCCACATCGATAATGCTCTTCTATGTAAATGTTTGCATGTGGCCCTTCACATCTAAGGTTTGTAGCAACGCATGGTATTTAGCCAAATGCCATTCCCCTAAAGGGCAGCATATTTTTGTTCTTATAATCTTGCATGGAAATTGAAATGGATGTCTTTTAACATGGGAAAAGTAAACACGTTTCCCCTCAGCTAGGCACTGCTGTACGGCAGAAGCCACTGTGATGATGATGACAGCGGCCTGAGATTTTTCTCTGTGGATTCCTGACTGAGATTCTGAAACCACCAAGGAAGAAACTTCCCCACAGAAAAGTAAACCCTCAATTTGACACAGGCACATGGGCTCTGCACTGGGGATTGGATCTACTCAGCCAGACAATGCAGGAAGCGCTGGCCTCATCAGCAAAGCTCTGTCATTTTGTTCATCATCAAGCCTCCCTATTTGATGTAACAAACTCCCATTTACCTACCGTGTAAACATGCTGTACTTAAAATGCTTGTCTGTGATAAACCATTCTCCCCTTTGAGGATCCATTAGGCCCAAGATGAATCGAGCCTAAAAAGCTATTTAGAGCTTTTGGAGAATTCTTTGGATTTCCAGCTTCACATTTCAGTTACTGCAATGTTTGTGTTAAGATGCTTGTCTGAGTTCTGCCCTGCAGGACTCAGAAGAAGAAAAATGTTCCTTTTGTACTGAACACAACCAGTAGGTATTTAGCTATTTTTTGTGTATTATGACAGTACCATCTGGCATTCATCTGCTGGGTACCTCAAGAGAATGTCCCCTTCCTACTTGCCTGTATGATGCCGGCCAAAATGATAGAGTACACCAAAGGTTAACTTCCTGTAATATGGTCTCTTGGCTTATCTTGAATAAGACAATAGATCCTTTATATTCTTAACTATGTGTCTCACATGTTCTCCTGCCTGCCTGGAAAATGGGGTCATAAGAGATTCTTATGGGTCAGACACTTCCTAATGCGAAGCCTGGGATAATGCTAGCGAATATAGTAACAACAATCTATAAGGCCAGCTGGCGGTGTGCATAGAGAAGGAAATATGAAATAGGAATGGATATTTGCCCAGTTAGATTTGCTCTGTTCCACTGAAATGCTTTGTACAGTGGAAGAATAAACAAACCACTGCTCTCAAAAGTCATGGTTCACCTGCTGACTCAGAAACTCATGTCTGTCAACCAGCGTGAGAGAGGCCAAGGGGACTATCTGTTTGGGTTTCTCTTTTGGTCTCAGCCTCATTTATCTTGTTAGTTCCAAGATCTCCATTTCATTCTTGAAAGAACTGTAAAGGAAGTTTGGCTCAGTCACTCACACACACACAATTATTTGATTATTTTTAAGCAAACGAGAAAGAACTGCAGTGCCAGCTCTTAGCATGGACCAGTTCAGATTGACTAGTTGAGCTGCTGAGTAATGTCTTAAAGCTATTTTCATCTTAGCTCCTTCCTCAAACAGCAGTTTCTACATCTCTTTTAGGATATATTCTTTAATACGCCCAACCTGCTTCTTGCAAACAGCCTTTTCAAGAGAAACAAGCCAGTCTCGAGCAATTAAGACCTATAGATCTCCCTTCACTTCCTTCAAAGCCATTGTGGAGGTGCAGCTGAAACCCATTAAATTCAATTGAGCCCAAATGGCCCATAAGTCATATGGAAACTTCCTCTGGGCTTTTAACAAAGAGCCTTGCTTTAAATTCCAAATTACAAACAAATTCAGTCTGTTCAGCTTTCACATAAAACATAAAAATTAAAGAAAACATACAGAGGAGAAGTTGCATCAGATCACAGGGAGCATTATAAGAAAGTACAACCAGTTACTCTTGTTCTTTAGTTACATTCTTCAGTAAGAAATGTCATATTAAGTCATGGCAATATTTTCTTTAGCCTGGAATGGAAGCACGCTTTATTCAGTGTATCACAAAGTCACACTCACAGCATTCACCACCCTATTCTCTCCTCTGACTTTTCCTCACAAAGGCTGAAAAAAATTTATAGTCACATATATATACACACATTGTATATACATATAGAGTTCTGTTATATCATGTATATCTACCTAACTAATGTAAGGTTCATATATAATAAGTAAATATTAAACATTTATGTACTATATACGTACACACACACTTAGTATTAAGTATTGCTTTATCGTGTGTCTTTTTTTTTTTTTTCAAGTTGACATTTTTAGTGTGGCTTTACACTGGAGCTTTCAATCTGTCTAATATTAGGGATCGATATACGTACTGTAAGATCATAAGTCAGGGGAAGACTGAAAAGATCCAAGCAGATACTGCACTTAAAAATTATACAGTAAAATTGTTCCATAATACATCTTTATTCAGACTCCCCGTGGGACTGGCATGCTGTAAAAGCCTTAGAAAAGCCTCTGTTTGAGGGTTAATTTCACCCTGAGGGCTCTGGGAATAACTGGAGGCCCAGATCTTTACGACTTTGTATCAATTAACGTTTTTACATTCTTTTTAATAAGAAGTTGATGAAAAATATCCTGCTCTACGTATTCTATTTGGCGCCTGAGTAACAAGTCATTAGAAGTATCTGAATCCTTTTTTTAAAAAGTGCTACGGAGCAATTTTTTTTCTGAAGATACCGTGCCCGGCAGGCAGCCACACGTGCATTCTCAGGGTACATCGAATGGAAACCATTGATGGAAGGAGCAGCTCCATTTCTCCTATCCCTCCTCCCAGCCCCATGCTCTTGCTGCTCCCTCTGTACCAGCCCTGAGCTGCTTCAGCTCACTGGGCAGGCAGAAGTGCAGCTCAGCAAAAGGAGCAACCATTTCTCTGCCAGCTCATGTGTAGCGAGCAAGAAAGATGGTGCAAAGGAAGCAGGACTCCGAGGCTGTGAGCAGAGAGAGGAGAAGCAGGTCTGAGTTTTGGCAGCAGCGAGCAATTAGAGCGGCTCATCTGTTTCACGGACCCACACCCTGGAAGACATTAGGTTTGGTAAACCAGCAAAAGGAAAAGGACAGCTGAAATGTGTTAGCCTGCACCTAAGCCAAAAACCAAAAAGTGCAATAGGATGAGGTCAGCATAGTATATTAACAGCCTGAATCTTGTTCCATTCCTTTCTCAGCATCCCCAGAAATTCGCTGTTATTTGGACCTCACTCCTGGGACAACGGTAACATAAACTACACAATTTCTAACGCTGTGTCTCAGGTCTGGGAGCCTTCGACAATTAATTTCACACCAATGAATGAAGTAACATCTACTGGTAACATTTTAAGAGACAAAGAAAAAAAAATAGAAGGAAAAAAAAAAAAAAAAAAGGATGCTGAAATACCTGTCTGGAAGAACTATGTTCTCTGCTTTGTTTGTTTGTTTTTTGGATTTTTCCTGAATTACTGCCACCACAGGAACACAGTAAATCTGAAGAAGTGTAGACAGGACACTTTGAATTTCAAATAACGGGGAGAAGGAGAGGAGAGTCGTTCTCTCTCCTCTGATTCCCCACTGCCAGGCAACAGTGAATTAAGACTGTCTGAGAAGCCAAGCATGCTGAAATCACCCCTTCTAGTGGATAAAAGTTATCTGAGGACAAATTCATCCCCGTAGCTGTAATACATTTCCCCTAAGCTTCACAACCCTGAAAACGACAAGAATTAAAGCAATAATAAAATCCCCCTAAAAACACGAGCCTGCATGCTAGCCCTGTAAAAAAAAATTCTCCAGTGCAATTGAATCAATGTCATTTAAGGGGAGAGGCGAGGAATCGCAGAGTGTCTGCGGCGCTCAGCACGCCACCAACTGCACCGAAGGCAGCTACGCCTATGGAGCCAGCACATGTCCCTCTCAAGCCTCCTCTGATCCAATTTGTCTTGGGCTGACCCAAATACAGGAAAATACCCGCACCAGTCACTGTTGGGATAGTTTCACTGACAAACTAAGTCATGAGTGCTTTTCAAAGTACTATTTTTTTTTTCCCTGAGCAAAAGCCCTGACTTCTAATTTGAAAAAGGATTTAAAAGTGGTTGTGATTCATGGGGATTTATGGCCATTTCCCAGGGAGTTTCAAGCGCCTGGACTTTCTTCCCACAACTCCCAGGAAATGCACTTAAAAATCTCCCACAGGTTGTTAATTCAGCGTGTTGGGGTTGGCCATGCAGGAGAGTCACCCGTCAGCCCCCGCGAAGAGCAAGATTCCTACAGACGCTACCCAAAGTCGCTCCCAAAACCAGGAGACATGTCTGAAAACACAGTGGTACTCAGCTGGCACTATCAGCCTCGCTCCATGATTTACTACTCCATTCCCTCTTGCAGGCATGACCAGCATTAACTTGGACAAGTTACACAGCACTTCACTTTCTGTACGGTGCTGATTTATAGAGAAACTGGAGGCCCATGGAGCAAACTGGGTGCGGGGGGGCACACCACTCCCTTTAGGAAATGAGCATTTGGCAGTTTCTTAAGCCAAAAGCACACTGAGGACACCACCACATTTAACCTAAGAAGTATTTTGTATTAATCCCGATTTAGGCACTGAGATTTTCAGCTCTGACTGGTTCCAGCAAGTAATGTACTGAAAAGCCCTGGGTGAGGCTTTCTCCTTCGCCTCCCTCATGCAGAATGCACTTTCCAGAGCTCTCTAAATGTCAGTCCTTGAGCAATGTGTTTAATACACAAGAGCTGGTTGCCTTGCACAAGTTGAAGGGGGAATCCACTGCTTTTTGCTTTCCGGCTGTTTTATTCACCGTTTTTTCCACTGCTTTATTCACCATTAACATTGCCTTTAGTGATAAAGCTAAAAAACCCCACCCTTGCTCATTATCCTGACAATATTTAATTCTGACAGTATTTTCCATATACTTCACGAAACATGCAACCCAGTGACTAATGAGGTATTTGCACATAAGGGCCATATACAGTAAACTGCAGGGCAATAAAAGTAAAGGAAGACCATGAACTGATCAGCCAGTTGTTAAAATGATGCAGAGTGTGTCTTTTTATATGTATTGTATTATACCCAGATGCTGACTAGAACTCAATCCTGAGTCCTTCAGCAAAGCTTTACCTAAATAATAATAATAATAATAATAAAATAATTAAAAAGAAAAAAGATTGGTCTCCCTTTATTACACAATAGCTCCCTACTTTTCAAATACTGATGAAAAGTTCACCTATCTCGTGTCTTGCTGCTTTCTACCTATCATGTAAGGAGAGTACTGTTTTGATTTTGTGTGTGTGATTGCGTCTGCTCCAGTGCTAAGCATCCTATCAGCATATGACCAAATAGCAAAGCTGACATTTTTGCCATGATTATCCATGAAATGTGTTTCCTACCTCTGATTTACAAGAGCCCTATTCATGAGAAATGATTAATAGCTCACTAGCACTGCCAAAAAAGCACATAAATCTAGACATCCTCTACACTACTGACATGCTGCTCATCTCGTAGATGTGTTCAGATCTCTCTCCCTCTTTTCCGCTTATCTATGTCTGATCCCCAGTGGGCACAGGCTTGTGCTGATTAGGCAGTACAGTTGCTGACTGGGACAATCTTAGGCTTACATTACTGATGGCACCCAATTAGAGGTTGCAGAAAGCAGTGTCCTTCCTGGCTGGTGCGATACAAGCATGATTAAGTGTTAAATGCTCTTTAAATTAACAGGCAGCATCACCAAGGTGTCTGTTACAACTTACCAGTGTAGGAAGACAGCCCCACTGCCAAATTTCCCTTATTCGCAGTAAGTCTCCCAGACAGCAGACTAATAGAGCTGAGAAGAGGGCAAGATGCATGTAAGCGTCTTGATTACACCTGATTCAGTTCATGCTTATAATATCCAACAAGGTTTCATACGCTTGGCATTTAGCATGCCTTTAAGTGCCCCACTCACATGCGATAGATTTAAATAAGAACTGTCTGAGCTGGAGCCTATGACAATGTTCTCCATACCCCCGACCCTGGTCTAATAAATCTTATTTCACAGTTCTTGAGCATCCTTCTCCTGAAGATCAGTGTTTTGCAATTATTACAGAACACATCATACAATGATTTTTCATTTTGTTCCATAACTTCAATGGGGCTGCTGGCACATTAAGACAAAAAAAAAAAAAAAAAAAAAAAAAAAAAGAAAGAGTGGCTCATCATGCCTGGGATATGAAGAGAGTATCAAGGTTGAAGTGCTTTTCCTACATGTATCTATTATGACAGAAGCCTTTAATTGTATGACCATGTTCTATTTTACAAATAACACAGGGTACAACATGCCTCTTCCTTGCTGACTTTGATGCAGACGTGTTACAGCTTGCACCCGTTTTTCATTCCTGCATTCACTGTTATTTTAACTGCTGTTACAATACAGTGCATTTTCTATTTAAGATACTGCCATCAGACCTCAGAATCACATACAGCTCCCACTGATTTCTCTGGTAACCCCAGCTATTCATTACACAAGACATTTTGGCCCCTGTAGTAAATATGTATAGATATTATTAATAAAATAATGATAAAAGAACACTGTTTTCTCTAGGTATGTTTTGATAACATTCTTAGCACTCATGTGCTGCTCGTTTTTTTCCTTTTTAACTTCCTCATGGTTAATTACTGTCCCAGGCTTGCTTACAATCAACTACAAACTTTTGAGTGCACCCACCCAGAACTTTGCCAGATCCTCCCTTTTCCACAGATGCTGTTTGCAGCTAATTTGCTGGGATTTATTGCAGCACAAACTCATTCTCAGGTAAATACCTGGATAGGATTGTATCAATGTGAAGAGTTATCTTGCCTAATTGGACACTCTTTAGCTATGTAAACATCATTCTGTTCTTCATGTACATTTGTATCTTTGAGCTGTTCAGTATTTTTGCTAAGTAACAGATAAGCTTTCTTAAAACAGCAGTCAACTGTTTCTTTAAAGAGTGAAGAGTGGCCTATATAATTTCCATTTCCGTGTCAAGGATAAGAACAAAATTAATTTTGCTTCTCTGGCTGTTGTATTGCAAATTCTTTCTGAAATTGAGTATTTCATTATTGTTTCTTGCCATGACTTGACATCCAGATATATCAGTTAGAAAGAAGAAAGTGCTGATGTAAAGTAATGAGATGCAGGTGTTTACTGTGGTCATATTTTGTGCAACACCATTTGCAAAGTACATAAACACACAAAGTAAAAGTCACACCCTAACAGCCACTTTCGTTGTTCAGCATGCCCAAGCCTCCCTGTCCAGTGAGTCATAAGGCCCAAAGGGTCTCGCCTCTCTGCATGCTTGTAAATCACGCTTACAGCTTGTTATCTTACTTATTCCTTGTGCTCACACCAACTGCTGCATTTGGAACCACTGTCTCAGACTGCATGGCCTAATTCTGCCCAGCTTTTGCTTTGCTTGATTACTGCCTTCCTGCAAGCAGCTAAAAACTTGTTCAAATATTTCTATCATTTAGCATGAAGGAAAGCTGTTCTTTACCCAGGTCCATGACTTTCTACATATTTAAGAATAACCTGACGGAAGCCAGTAACACCTTGCAGTATAAAAAATATATATATTTCTAAAGCAACAGCTACAAGCAAAGCAGTAGAGAATAAAACAATACAAGTTTGTGCAAAAGGATACTTTTTAAACAGTTACAAAAAATGAATGT
Source organism: Netta rufina (assembly GCF_964035555.1). Lineage (NCBI taxonomy): Eukaryota > Metazoa > Chordata > Aves > Anseriformes > Anatidae > Netta > Netta rufina. The sequence goes on from NC_140124.1 coordinate 52,397,658, forward strand.
TTTTTTATCAATCATTTTTGCAAAGTGGAGCAGTTAGGATGAGGTGTTAATTTGATTATTTTCCACCAAATGGCAGAATCAACACAATGGAAACCGTGATGCAACCCTACCTACTGGGTGTCTACCCACCTCTCAGCTCTTCAGATAGTACAAAAACTTTGCTTTCCTTCATGACTGTGCTGAATATAACCTAAAATCGGACAGATTACACCAACAAGAAAAAAAAAAAAAAAAAAAAAAAAAAAAACTTTCCATGTATTTTTAGCAGTCAATATATTTTCATTGGGAGCACAACCTACCAAATCTTACATAACACCACTTCTTGGTGCACGTAGGAAACATGACTCCACTATCTAATTAGAGATCTCCTGACAGCTCATCTCCACTAAGTTTCATAATTACTTAACTCCAAGCATCAGTAATCCTCACTCAGCAGTTCCATACGAGCTTTCTCAGTAGCCATTGTTTATCTCATTTCTTTTACTTTCATTCTTATTTCACCATGTGCCGTAATCATAACAGTTTCAGATACCCTTTTCTTTTTTTTTGCCCTCAAGATGTTGCTTGTTGCTTTCAAAACTCTTATTTGAAAAAGCACAGAAAGGACTAAATGACATTTAGGGTATTTCCTCAAATATAACTATATTTATAACTATATATATAACAGCTATAACCTCAGAGATAGGAGGTAAGAAAGAGAAGTTTAAAATAACCTCTCTCCTCTTGTCCACAGAAACATACCATCAAATTACATATTTGTGTTCTGGTGCTAGATGATGTATTCACAGGGCCTTTTCTGACTGTGTCCTTTTGAATAAGAAAATACACTTTCTTAAAGGCTGTGCTATTTCAAGGATTGTTCAACATTTGCTTATTTTACGTCCAACAAACACATGATTTAAACAAGGAATGCCCAAAAGAACGATGTGCAAAAATTAACACTCAACTTGATCTTGTAGCTCTTTGGCAGGTGCTCTACTTTCATAGGCACCAGTACAGGTAGAACAACTCTCAGGGAGTGCCCTGAATGTGTCAAGGGGGGAGTTATTTTCATGGATCACTTGTCCTCACTTTCCAAGCTTGGTTCCCATTTATTTATGAAAACAGCACCTGAATCCAGATTACTGACATTGAGAACCACCACTGACTTTTCATATGGTACTGTGAATGTTGTGTGTGCTGTTTCGGTCATTTTTAAATCAAAAGAGCAATGTGTCTATCTAAAGTTCACGATGCCATTTTAGCAGTAAAGAAATTAATGGATACCAATATCCAGTACAACTTGAAAAGCAGAAAGCAAAAGTCTCTAGCACTGCTATCATTTTTTAAGAGCATGTGTTTAAACCTCAAACACTTAATGGGAGCAGTGTATAATCCCATCTGCTTGGCATGTCTAAAAGACACCAAATAAATCTTGAAGTGCTTTTGGAGAATTTTATCATTAAATAGTTTTTACACATCATCTTGACCCTTACACAGCTTGATGAAAAACAAAAATTCTGAGTATCATCGAAGTTTTTTCCTAAGCTAAAAGCCCCTGAAATGACCTAAGCTCTATTTTCTTTACTTAAACAAAAGCAAACAAACAAACAAAAAAGAGCTTTCCGAATAAATTAATTCTAATTAAGTAAGGAAAGTAAAAGTTGGGTGGTTCTGGCATCAGCAGAATCAAAGCACATTCCATTATTTAGCTAATACGAGCAATTTTGTTAAACAAACTATACCTTTGTTCTGTTAATTTTGGAAGTCGGGCTTTGGACAGATGTTCCCTGCTGGATGCAGACATGCCAGGGAAAGGTTACAGCCCAGCTGTTGATCATCACTTCTTTTCAGAGGTTGCTGCTCCCTCAGAGGTTGCTGCTCCCTCACATTTGCTGGCAGAGCTTGCTTATAGAAACACTCCTGCAGCCACTTGAAGTTGGAGTGGTGTTACTACTTAGAGAGTTTAAGCTAACTAGCACAGCTGCTGGAAGAGTTCGTGCCTGCCTATACCTTTAAACTTCCACTGCTCACAAGACTGCAAGTTTCCACAACTTCTTGTCGGGGCAGAAGCTTTTCTTGCCTTTTTGTGTCGCACCACAGATCCAATCTGAAACACCTCCCTTGAATATTTAGCCTTAAATGCCTCCTAATTAAACAGTGGCAATTGTGTTAAATGTGCTGGCTTTCTAATGAGGTTGAGATTAAGCCCCTCAACCAGTGAACTACGGTCCTTTTCCACCCTAACTTTCTGCTTTTGTCAGCTTTCACAACACTCTTCCACCAAGTTCACAGTCTTAGAAACAACGATGAAAAGTCCGCATGATTTCACTGTGCAAGGCAATGCTATGTGACATATTTGAGGATACAGCATGCAAAAAAAATGCAGCCCAAACCCAAAGATGTTGGGAAGCACCAGGCCATGGGCAGAATACTTTAGATGCTGGCCTGCTGTGACACTCTAAACAAGCTCTTCACCTTTCTGCTTTTTCTTTGTTTCTTAGAGTTCTTTGAAATCTAAGTGAACAGTGCTACGTGTTTATGTTAATTGTTACTAAGAACACAGATCTCCTATTCCTCGGAGGCATAAAACAAAAACAAACAAACAAAACAAACAAAAAAACATACGATACAAATATTTAATCAACAGATAATTAGTATTTGTATTTGAATGGTTATGATTTCAGAATAATGCAAGGTTTATTTTCTCACTCTTTTATAAGTAATATGTAATTATAAGTAAATTCCAATATATCTCCAATTAAAGGATGCATTGAATTTACAACTGTGTTTTGAGGGAGTATGTTTCTCCTGGCAGGATATTGACTGAGCTGCCTAAAATGTCATTCACAGCAGGCTATTTATGTGATGACGTTTCTATCCAAGTGAAATTGCTATGTCTAACACCTTTTTCCTCTCCAAGGGAAAATACTATTTTGCAGACAAAACAGGAAGTTATCCAAGGGTTTAAGAAAATAATTTGCTGTTTCTCTTCTTCAATGTAGACCTACCTTACTTTCATACATTTCTCTCCGTCCACTATAGCTTGAGCTACAGACAACACTAAATACAAAATTATACGCCAAAAATCATATTAAAAGAACATTACAGATACAAAGTCAATTACTCAAAACTTACAACGTTCCAAGATTTTCCAGACAATTGTATTTCAGTCCCCTTGGCATACACATTGCATGCAGGAATATGGATGACATGAGTATTTTTCCTGAAGCCATTTCCTCATTGAATGGACAGACCAGACACTAATTATTACACACACGGATGTTCAACATTTTGTTTAATTCCAACTGCCCTCTCCGAGGCACCGGATCTTATTTACTGACCTGTACTCAAGACTTGCTACAAAGACAAAATTATGAATGTCTGTTGACTTTTCTGTCATGCCATCCTTGTACTACTTGGCTGCTTCGCAAACATGAAATGAATCCTCATGAAATTCATGTGATTTTATGAATGGGATGAGCTTCCCCACATTTTCACAGGTGAAGAGCAAAGGCATAAAGAGTTCATATAAGGATAACCTGCAAAATAGTAGCTATTAAGTAGCTTCACTTAAATCACCCCAATTAATTTACTTTCCACTGTATTTCTTCTATGTTTCTACCTCCAAATTATTGAGTTCCTTCTCTGTTCCTTTTGCAACAAAATGGAAGGAAACATTTCTTTTTAAGACAAGTGAAAAAGCAACACATTTCTTATAAATTTGTTTTGTTCTCAAGTCAAAAAAAAAAAAAAAAGCTGTTTTTTTTTCTGAAGCTTTAGATACAAAAATTCAGTCATATGCAGTCTCTCAGTCTGTACATTATCAAGTCCAAATTATACAGATTTGACAAATTTATAAGCAACTGAAAACAGGGCCCTGTGATGAAAAGTGTCAAGCAAGCTTAAGTATAGATGGCATTCACAGCTTCACCTATAATTAATATCTCCTCTGAGAAGGCTGCCTGCAAGCCAGGTGAGGCAGGCAGCACACAATGCCTCTCTGTATACCTACACAAAAGAGCGAGGCTGCATTAAGAGGTCTCATTCATTTTTCTGATGATCTGAAACAAACAGGCATCAAATGACTTATACTGTGTAATCAGTGTTTAAAATCATAGCAGAGAACCTGAATACAGTACAGAGGCAAAAATGAACATCTAAATCCTCTTTCGCATTCCCACATAGAAACACTAAGCTGGGGAATGATAATTGCGTTAGGAAGCCAGAGAGGAAAACTTCACTTGCAACCAAAGCAGCCAGCGACCTAGCTCAGAAGTAAGTGACTTTGACCCAGCCAGCTTTGTCCTAGTAAGTCACGGCTAGATTTGTCCAGATACAGCCAACAGTAATCACCAGACACTTCCTCTTACCAGACACTTCCTTGACAGTACTCCATAAAAGAAAAGACAAGAAAGGAAAAGGCATTGTCTTATTCTGCTAGTGTTTCTAAAGCCAGCTTTTCTCCAATTTGGTTCTCATGCGTCTGTGGACTACAAAAGTAAATCACTGCTCTACCACAGCACGTTTACTCAAAATACTACAATGTACTGCAGTTCCATAACAAACTAAGAAGCCCTTGATAATTTGGAACTGTGTAGTATGCTTCTGTATTTAGCAGAATCACTAAATAATAGTAAAACAAAATCTGTCATTAATTGAAGAACTGTTTTATCCCCCCAGCCGTGTCCTCCCATCCCCCATGGAAACAGAAGGAAGCATATAAACCGTTAACATGTTTTTTAAGGAAAAGAAGACCAACACATTCAATTAACTAGGTTTTTTCCCCCTTTTTTTAAAATCAGGGAAATATTTTTTTAGTACTCGTTTACGTTTTCAAGATTGTCTTGACATCTGTTCTTAAAAAAAAAAACACAATGAGAGGCATACTTTCAACTACAAACACTGATAAAATATGGTAACACACTGTTTTTCTCTGCTGCAGAACTGCCAAGTAATAAGGATTTGCATGACTAAGCTTCTATTATGCTGACATATGCAGAATTTGGGAACAACCATTCTTTCTGGTTTGACAACGCTTAGAAGAGAAACATTCCTTTCACTGTCCTCTAGGACGTGTTAGGCCTCAGACAAGATGAACAGTATCATTCAAACAAATCAATTTTTAAATGGACATTTAAATGCTGAGTTCTCTTAAGCAGAGACACTCGGATAGCAACCTTATTATGTGAGCTAAAGGTCACTAGGGATTTGACTAACACTTTCAACACACAGTATTTCATTTGGCATGTCTCTACACAGAAACTGCCACGCCACTTGGAATCTATGTCTTTGAACCTAAATGTTTAAGCTTTTTCAAGCACCTTTACAGAACTCCTGAATCTGTGATCAATATATTGTATTTAAATAATATCCAACTAAAGCATAAGATATCACCAAACATTTTCAAATATGGCTATTTAAGGTTAGTTTCAAAATTATAATTACCATTGGCACACTCCCCTCTGGGCACAGCAGCACCTGCAGGTCCAAATAACTTGAAGTAAAAGGCAAGTGCTCAGCCACCAAGAAATTATTTATCAGCCTAATTTTAAGTGTTGATTTTAAAAAGTTGCTGTCTTCCAGAGTGAATTTTCTCTTGGTTTGTTTACTCCATTGTACTGCACAGTATATCCCAACTTAGATTTCAACTTAAATCACAACAAAATGTAAAGAAAATGAGATTTTGAGCTAAGGCCCTCAGTGGTGATAAGGCATCATTTCCTTCCTAGACACCTAATTCATACCACAACCTACAGCATCCATCCAAATGGCTACATCCATCCATCCAAAAGGCTATAAGCTCAAATGTATCTCCTACCTATCTAGAGCATCTAGAGACCACATACAAAGTAAGATGCATCCTTACGATTTCTCCTGAAAAAATACAGTATATTGTTAAAGATAAAACTGTCAGTTGCAAAATGTTTTGAAACTAGCTACCAGAATGCAACTATTTTGTCATCTCTTACTTAAACCTTGTGTAATTGCCTGGAAAGGGTGAATACTCTGTAGAAGCCCGTAAGAAAGAAGCACTTCCAGGTAAAGCATAGGAAGCCCACATTTGTAAAGATGCAGGAAGGGAATTAGTATTCATTTTATGAACTGCTTCGCAGGAATGAGATGGGAAAAGAAGAGAAAATGTCCAGAATTTGAACCAAACGCACGAGAAACACCAAAGGAGCTAATTCTGGCAGGACAGGTTTTCACGCTGCGCTCACGAGGTGCGCACATCAATCTCCACCTCTTGCAAGGAATTAAATGGACTTTAGATGGTGAGTCCAGCTCAGCTGGCTATTACAACTGTTGACACAACGATTCTCAAAGTTACTGGAACTGTAATTAAAGTGCGTGGCTGGGAGGGAAAGGCCACTGCTGCACAGCCCAAATGCATTGCTGGCGCAAAGGCATATTCAACATCTCACTGCTGTATTCTAGATAAAACTTTCATTCATAGTAATCACTGGCAGCCGTTTTCAGCTGAGTTCTGTAAGTAATGAGCCTTAAATGATTGTGCTATCTGCCTCCTTCCATCTGTTTACCTCTTCCCACTCCCTCCCTCTCAGAAAACTTTCTAAGCTGTTGGCCAACCCAAATTAGTGATTGCTCTGAGGGAAAAGCAGGCAGAGCTCAGCTGTTACAGTTGGCAGCAACCAATTGGCCAGCTTGCACTGGGCACGCATAGTGCTAAGCTAGACAACACGCGTGCTGGTCTTTATGCAATGGCATGCCATAAAAGAAGTGGGGAAAGGTCAAGGTAGTGCACCAAGATGGGAAGGGGCAAAGGACGCACCAAGTCAACGGAAACCACGTTTTATGAGCTCCACTGGCTGTGTTCTAGTGGTGATTCTCTCCTGCACGTTGTTTGCATTTGGGACGTAACTGCTGATACCACTGGTAACGTTAGAACAGCACAAGGCAAAATGCAGTGATGAAAAACCAGATTTGCTTCACTTGTGACCCATTACAGGTGATCTAGAACAATTAAAAGACGGCTATGGCATGAGAAATACAAGAAATCCAGAATAAGGAAGTAGGGAAATGGTTTAGTGGGGACTGTTAGAGTTAGGTCAGAGGTTGGACTCGATGATCTTGAGGTCTCTTCCAACCTAGAAAATTCTGTGATTCTGTGATTCTGTGAATACATAGTGCAAATCTTTCATAAGGAATTATGCAGGTACATACAAAATTGGGGTTCTTTTCTGCTTTTTTTTTTTTTTCCAGCTTTTCAGCAACTTAAAGTATTATCTTAACACTGAGAATAATAATTTCCTTTAAAATTCATTAGCTGCTAGCAGAAGACAACACAGAATTCCCTCCTCTCTCTTCATTGCCCTCCAGGACCACTCTCCTAAAGCATGAATCCTTTGTACAAAGATTTAGGTTGAGAAACCCACACTTGCAATCATAAGAAAATCAGATAAATAGGAATGGAATTAACCCATGAATTAATTATTTGGTAATACTGTCTTCTAGATTAATGTCTCTTGGATTATCTGATGAATGCTGCAGTTAACTAACTTTCTTTTGATCCTCCTACTGGGAAAAATAGAAAGGATGAGATGGCGGGGGTGGGAAGATAATTACGCTCAAGAAGATGAGAGCATCTTATCCATACTAGGAAGGTTAAACTCAAGTAGTTCCTTCTCAAAACTCCTACTACCATGTGGGGATGCCAGTGTGAAGTTGTTTAGCCAGTTTCAATTTAGTAAGTGTTCTCATGCTCTTGCGACACCTGGCATATGGTAAATGCATTGAGACTTGTAAAAAACAGTGACTCATGGTTAATCATTCAGAAAAGAGTCAGAGATTCAAGGTAACCTTGTATTTCTGGAAGTAAAAAAAAAAAAAAAAAGGTTTATCTACACCCCAATTTTTATCTGTTTTATGAGGCAGAAATTGCAGGTGAGATTGAGAATAGAATCTGGACCCTCATTCATTTTACAAAATTTTGGTGAGTGTCACTTACTTAAACCCACACTTTATCTCTGCACTATTTTGTATGGTGAACTATGGAAATTCAATAAGCAACCACATGATTAGGAAGATCTTCTGGCATCACATGTGCACTTTTCAATGGTGGGCTTAGCCTTAAATGAACTCCATCCACTGGCTGAACTGGATCTGTTCCCTTTTGCACTGTAAAGGCTGAATTCTGATTTCCTGATTTGCGACACATACACTTTTCACCGAACAATCACATTGCATGTGTACCTATTCCAAAAAATTATTAATTTGTATTTGCATAAGGAAGATTTCAAGTAACTTTTTTAATTGAAAACTTGCCACTTTACTCTCCCATGTGTGATTCTCCATAGTTAAATCTCAGTGTCTGAATTTCACACTTCAATACCTCAGACAGGCTATTTTACCATAAAAAATAAATAATAATTAAAAAGGCATGCTATTTCCTCACCTTGTTTAAAATAGCTTCAGTGCTGCTCCAAGCTTAGCAGAAGTGATGTTCAGACTCAGCAATCCCTGCCACTTTCTTCCTGTCTCGTCAACTCTCTTTAGCACCACCAACGAAGAAATCAAGAAGACAAGCCAGTCAAAGTGAGGTTGACCCTGTGGAAGAAGCATAGCTCTTAAAAAACATAGAAACGGCAGGCATAACACATGGAAATTAGGCGGATTGAAGAGGGGGGTAAGCAGGTTCCTGATGAATTAATACGCAGTTTGGAGGGGGCACATCATGGGCATTATGGAGAGAATACCTAGGAAGTGAAAGCATGCATATCTGTGTAATGGGAGCCTAAGGTGAAAGGATGAGCAAAACCATCAATTCATTAAGCTCTGAAGCAGAGAACCTGCCCTGTGCTAACCCTGGAGTAACACAGATAGGTCCTCCAGGCTTGTTGTTATTCCTTGTGAAAGCATAGCATTTCCGTGCCGAGTTATCAGTGCATCGAAGGCTCGCAACAGAGCAGTTGCCAGGCTGCCTTTGGGAGCAAATGCAATAGCACCAGAAACTCTCTTCATAAGGTACCAGCCCTGCACTGGGAAAAGATCAACTCCCAAGAGACTACATGTCCACATACTGCAGATACAAAACACAGAGCTAAGGCTTATAAAATCTTGGGTAAGCCTTCATGAATTCTGGAAGCTTTGGATGTGAAACCATAATTCACTGGTCTCAGGCATAGTTCTGCTGTAAATTAGAACTGAAGAAACATCACCAAAAAATAAACAATACTGTCAATTCTGTTGCTTGGCTCCTCTTTTCATTGCAGCACAATGCATGTGGCGTCAAAGATACTGCAGAAAAATGCACATTTTTTTAATAATACTGAAAATTGTACTCCTCCCCCTACTTTATCAATTACATTAACAACACCATCACTATGACAGAAGACAGACTTTAAGTGAGTTTGAAACTTGTTTTCAACAAATTAAAGCATGCCAGTAAATTAAGGCATCGTATACAGGCCAGGTATAAAGTTCATCCAGACTAGCAAAAGTGGTAGTAAACATTACTAAATTCAGTCTCCATGTGCAGAGCATTGGTTGTATTTCCTTGTATTTTGTTAACAATGCAAAATACTGAGGGCATTGTTTAAACATATTTTCCAAAGAATACAGGAACCGTTGGAAAATGAAGAGACAGATGATGTGATAGGGAAGAAGTTTACATTTACATCAGTTATTCGCACTGCACCTCCTGGTTCTCTGGAAAATGTAAAAAGCAGGCAAGAGAGTTGCATGGGGCAAGACAGCAAGAAGCACATAAGGCTGGATTTGTTCAAAAGTGCTTCCACAAAAGAGACAGCCACAGAACTATCCAATCCAACCTCACATCTGCTTCCAATTTTATAGTCTTCTGTGTCTTTGATGAAAATCCAAATTTTCCCAAAAGGAATTGCAGAAAAGTTGAGTAAAGAAAGGTCTATTGATAAATCTAATGCATCTTTTTACAAGAGTGGGATGCTTCAGGGGCTTGGGGGGTGGGGGGTGGCTGGAGGGAAGAGGTTTGTCTCATAATGTTGTATTGCAACTCTAAAGCTCCCTTTCTAACCTAAGAGACAGTCTGTTTGGCAGTCTATTTTAGAGAAAGACTGAACTAGAGCCTCCAAGCTAGCTACTTTTCTTGTCACAGTCCCCAGGCACTTTAAGCACTCGCCTCCAACTAAGCAGATGTAGTCTGAGACTTTTTTGTGTGTGCGTGTTTTTAAGCAAAGTGAGGTAGCACACGTCCAAATCCACTTGACACCAGCATGTCCTTTTGACACCCTCTCCAAAGGGAGCAGCAAACAAAGAATGACGCTTCAATGATAAATAGTGCTTGTTTTATTAGGCGTCTTTCAGAGATACCCGAGAAAACTCCATGTCCTGCAAAGAGCTCTACTCAGTTCTTACCGCTAAGTTAGCCCTACCTAGTCCTCATCCCAGAAATTTATTTTGAACTCCTGGCCCTTTCGAAGTTAATGGAGATTTGCCACATAAATCAATAGGGAAAAGACACACACTGCTCCTGTTCCAAGGCACCCAAACCATTTGGGGTGTTGTCTGTCATCACCCCAGTATTTTCTCCCCTGAGGCCTTGTCAGAAACAGTCCCCAGGTGAGATGGGACACAGCCAGCAACAGCAGACCTGTAGACCTGTGGCCTTTCAGGTGGACACCAAAAGTACTTACTATGAATTGCCATCCAACACAATTGGGCCTGGAAAGGATGCAAAAGGATGCACTTAAGTCAGGGGGCCTGTGCTCATTAATTTCTAACACACGAGTGGAGGAAAGGCACGGTACTCTCTGATGAGATAAGACCAGGTCAACTACAAAACAAAGGCCTCAGTGCTGATTTTACCTTTTTTGCAATGTAAATCTCGAGGGATTATACAAGTCACCCCGCTGTTTAAGAGTGACAAAAAATACGCAAACAGCCCCATAACTTTTTATTTTCTGCAGCCAAGACACAGCCATTCAGGATGTGATACCAGTGCTAATTTACTTAACATAATTTCCTATTTGAGCACCTGTCTGGGGGTATGCAGAAGCGCTGGGACTGGATAATCCACTGAATGATCTTTAATCAGACAGTAATATTAGGTGCTAATAGCTCCGATAAAGGGGTTGTTTAACCCAACTGTTAACACAAAGGCGTGTCTGCCACAACGACTATTTCAACAATGCATTTGCCAGTCTCATTAATTAAAACGAATTCCTTGCAGGCCACAGAAAGCACAGAGTAAACCCACATGGAAAATGTCTAGGTTCTACCATGACAAATCACATTAAAGAAAAAAAAAAGGGGGGGGGAGAAATTATCCTAAGGCGATGAAATTTGTCTCAGAAAATATACTCTCTTGGAAATTCTCAAATTGTAAATTCACAGCAAAGCTAAAAAGGCCTTTAATAGAGTCTTTTAAATGTGTAACTATATATCTATGTCTCTGTCTTGTAACTGACTGCATACCAGTCATTAAAAGCTTCTAATAATTCAAATACAAAGCACTGGGATTTGCTAAATGTCCTGATGTGATAATTATTTACATATCACTCAGATTATTGTCCAAGACTAGAGTGGTTTAAGTGAAACAGCACAGTTGGTAAATCTCCTAGACAGGTTAGAAGGATTTTCTCCTTTTCTATCTCTAGACTGTAAATCTCGTCTATATATTTATCAGGCTATAGAGGGATAAATTCTTAAAACCATACAACTTTCAGGCATAAAACTTCTACCTAGTTCAGCTAGAAGACCTTGACTATGATTATACCCATAAATGATGGCTTATTGTTATGAAGCTTTGGGGGGTTGGAGTTAGATGATCTTTAAGGTCCCTTCCAACCAAAGCCACTTTTTGATTCCATGATTTTGGTTTTCAGAAAAGTGTTCATCTTTCCAAATATACTAAAAGGAATAAAATACTGAAAAGAATACAAGAAAAAGACCCTATTTAGGAACATCATTACGCAAATAAATCCCCAATAATAGTTTGTTTAAGAGGTAAAATACATCCAGTTTAACTCAGCACTGCTTCTCCTTATGGAGGCTATGAAAAGACAGAAAATCATCTTGCAAAATATGAAGTTATTTAACACGAATCTAGATCGCAAAGCTGTACTCAGATGTGATGGTACAGACCCACATGCAAGACCTGTAAGTGTCAGAACCTGCAAGGGGAGGACAAATTAGTATTATCAAATAGACATACACCAGAAATCTGTGCAATGCTGAAAAACTCTTCTGATAAAAGGTGAGAATTGGTCATAATCTTCAAAGATTAATATTTTAACACTTTCTTGCCAGAAGGTCGGTTGCAGTTATGTATATCTAGAGGTTCCAGGGTTAAGAATAAAAGCCATCTGTACACAATCCTGGGCAGTATGCTCTAGGTGGACCTGCTTCAACAGGTGGTTTGGACAAGATGACTTCCTAATGGCCCATCCAAACTCAACCGTCCTGTGAAAAAAAAAAAAAAAAAAAAAAAAAAAAGGTGCAACAAGGTGGTATTCCAGCTATTAACACAGGGAAATAAAAAATAAAATAGGAAGCAAGATGTGTAAGTTTTGTTGAAAATGATGCAGCAGTTCCTGGAGCTCCATTCACTCTGACCATGTTAGCCCTAACTCCACTTATTTAGGAATGTGAGGAAACTTTCCTTTATAGGAGTCTTGCAAATCTTTAGTATTATTTTAATGCAGTTTTGTTAAGTGAATTATTTATTAACTTGATACTCTTATTGATTAATACAGGTAACTCCCACCAAAGTCAATTGAACTTCCGAGTGCTAATCAATAGCAGCATTTAAAGGCATATTCTTCCCTGGCACATGGAAACTGACATTAAAAAATGATAAGTAATTCCTTGCATGGAATTATCCTGCTAAAAATCAGGAAAAATAAAGATAACTTTTTATTTTATATATATATATATATATATATATTAAAGCCTGATTTACATTATGCATTACTAAAATTAGCCTGACCTCTGGTTAAACTTTCACAGGATATAATCTGGTCTCTGACTTGCATTACCAAGTTCTTCACCACACAGGCTTCTAAATTCTCTGAAAATGCATTTATTCTGGAATCACTACTCAGTTGACAAAACAGAATAACTGTTCTAGGACTTAAAAATCATCTTTATTCTCAAGCAGTGTTCATAGAGAAGACTTTTGTAGAATCCTTTGTCACACAATAGCTGTGTCAGTTAGTTTCCCCATTTACGTATGTCCTAAACTTAGCTGGGCAGAATTTTAAACACTTGTTAGCAGAAAGCCAGCTTTTATTGTTTTATTAAGGTTTACAAGCCAATCATATCCTGGTTCTTGGTAAATTTACAGCCCATCATTCAACGGATTGTAAATCACTATATAGAATTGTAGTAGCCAGGCCCTGGATTGAACTATTTTATTGTTTGGAAGGCAAATTCATTTCATCCTGGAGTTGATTTTTTTTTTTTTTCCCCAAAGAAAATGCATTGAAGCCACTCGCACTGTGACTTAACAAAATCCTTGTATTTGTCAGTAAGGTCGTGCAAGTGTTGATGCCTTCTGGAAGTAAACTTCTGTTAGTAATGCTGTTGTCATTCATTAAAAAGAAATACTATTTTAGAAACTTAAAAAGTATCACAATTTTCCAGACTACTTTCATTCAAGAATAGTTAAATTACCTTGCACTTTTTCTCGATACAAACTCAATGCTGGTAAATCATGGCTAGACTTGTGTGACCACGAACACCTGCCTATCATGAATTTCACAGATTCATAGAACAGCTTGAGTTGGAAGGGACCTCAAAGATCATCTATTTCCAAACCCCTGCCATGGGCAGGGATGTCACCCACTAAATCAGGTTGCTCAGGTCCTCATCTAACCTGGTCTTGAGCACCTCCAGGGATGGGGCATCCACAGCTTCTCTGGGAAACTTGTGCCAGTGCCTTACCCCCCTCTGAGTGAAGAATTTCCTATGGCAAATGGGTGTCTCAGTGCCTCTCAGAGAGGAGTCTCCAATGACTAACACCCTTTATGCCTTTTTTGCGGTCCACTCACCCTTGTCCTGAGTATCTTTCAAATGCATTAGTCCAGGGCTAGAAGCTTTTTTACCTTCCCCTTGCCCTTCTGAAATAAACAGTACATTTATGGCCAACAACAAGCAGCAGAAACTAGAGTGAAAGATTTTGGCTCTTTTAAATCCCACCTATCTCTGTCAGCATGAATATTTTCTGGAGACAACCACTTTGTTTTAAAGCCATGTTTCAACAGTGTGGCAAAGATGCAAGAACTCTTCTTTGGCAACTGGCAGTTTCTAATCAATTTTGAGGGGAGAAGATATATATCTTTTCAGATGCAGGTATATACATGAAAAGAAGGAGAAGGAAAGTAAGTTGTCCAGGAATATACTTTGATGTTATTTGATTTAAAAAAGAAAAAAAAAAAAAAGTTAGAACTGCAAGATGACACGTCCGCTTTCCATCCAATTCTAACCCCTTACTCATCAAAAAATAACATACAGTGAGATCCAGTGCACGGGCCATTCTTGTCCTGCAAAGCAAACATGACTGGTCTACCTGAAGTCTTGTGTCTGGATTTTGTAACTGGAAATACTGGTAGAAATTTTCTAACAGAATGATTTCCTGTCAAAACACTCGAGCCAGAGCCTAAGGATAGCAAGCTTCCTGGTTCTCCTGGCATCATTGTACCAGGCGGGCAACTGGAGGCTGTCTGTCATTTTTGTAAACGATGAGAAATGCCAGGTGTGGAAATGGTTCAGTATTCGCCAGATGCGGTGTTACAGAATATACAATAGACAAAGGCATTCTGGCTTCAGAATGTGCTTTTCACCAATTCAAACTGAAAACCTTTCCAAAAGTCAAGCTTTTCCTTTTCTTACTCAGTTATAGTATACACCAATGCACAGTCTACTTAAAAGAAAAGCTTCATTGACTGCAACAATTGAAAATTACACAAATAACATTTTAAATTACAGTCTACACAAAGCCCTCTCTCCACAAAATCCTTTGATGGCTAACTGGTAATGCTGAACTTCCTTATATACCCAGAGCATACTCCTGAACCTTGTTCCTTCATGTTGTGAAAGGGAACCTTTTCAATCCTGCCAAATTCATTTGTTTTAGTGAATTCCTGGGCTTTTAGCCCTCTGGCTAAGGGAGTCCCAAAGGCTCAGCAGGGGACAAAGGCAAGGTGCTCAGGTCCAGGGGTGCTGGCATTGTGTTAACAACTCTCAAGTGACAAACGAATGCCTTATCTTAAGTCATCCTTTCCTCTGACTTTTTTTGGGGGAGGGAGGGTTGGTTGGCTAGCTGGTTGGCTCGTCTTCCAGGAGCCTCAATTAAGTAAAATCAACATATTCTTAGAATTAACATACAAAATCTAGGGTAACATAAGGTGTTCCTACATTATTCCCAGACTTCAATAGAAGATTCTGCATTCCGTAATCAAAAAAACAGACTCCTACCAGTATAAATGATGGAGGTGCTGGACTTGTGATCTAAGCACACCCATGCTCCTGGGAACTACCAGTGAAATAGCAAAGCAAACCACTGAAGATCACAGTGTTAAATGCACTGTGGTTTACACAATCTACTGCATTCTTTGGCTACAATTTTAATAGTTTTGATTCTACCTGTCTCCTTTGATTTCTAATGTGGGATTTTTATGAGTCTGGATGCATTTGTGTGCAAATTGGTGTTGCAAACACACAGTTGTGCTGAAAGTGTCATAGTGTTTTTCTAAGAGTATGTTATAAAAGTCATTGTTTTGTTTTTCCCATCCTAGAAAAAAAAAATCACGTATATACATATACAGGTAAACATTCTGGAATCTTATCACAATTCAACTGCCCTCTATCATTCTTTCATTACTTGTTTCACTGATAGATAAGTTAAGACATCCATGGTTCCATCTTGACAGATAAAATATGTAATATAAATATTTAACGTAGAAAATATATCTTCGATGATATTGTGTAGTAACTCAGGAATTTGATTTTGATTCTGAAGCTTTTAGTAATTTCGTACTGCAAGATATTTATGCCAAAGTGTGCATCCCTAACTGCAGCCATAGTTCTTAATTTTTAGTAGTGCTAATGAAAAAGAGGTTATTTCTAGCCTAATTTTGTATCCCTAACTATGAGAGTAGATATAGTCCCAAAAATATACCAGTAAAAATATATTATGACTTATTTTATAATATAAGGAATACAAATCAAGACGTGTGTGTAGTTTACACATAAATGTAGTTATCTCTGAGTAAGAATTATTTTTATTTTAGCAGTTTTCTATTTGAGATCTTGGCTTTTCGTAGGATTTTGCAAGATCCGTGTTCTTGCCCTGCCTCTCCCCTTTCTTTTACTGTGTAACTGCTTTATATAAAGTGATATTTGTATGCCAGCAGGTAATATGTTTATGGAGTAGTCACCCAGACCTGACAAGTACTGTAGTGTATTTCTTTTGAAAATTGCCCAAGGTGGGGTTATTTTGTCTGCTTTGACAAATTGTATATGCACTATCCACGTTACGCTGTCACATCTACCTTAGGTTCATCAGTATCTTATTACTGATGCTGTTGTTTTTAAATCCAAATGCAGTACAGGGAAAGCAAACAAGCACACAAACAAACCTATCTCAGTAATAATTTTAGAAACAAAGCCTGAAACAATGACACTGTGCTATAGCCTTGAGTGATTTCTTTTTTTTTCTTTTTTTCCTTTTTTTTCCTAAATTGTGTTCTAATTCTTCAGAGAACAGAGAGGGGAGCTTTGAAAAGGTGCTAATAGACCATGAATTTGCAGCAGTGTAGTTCACAGCTAAACACACTCCCACTTCAAGCTCAGGCAGGAAAAATGAGGGCACCACAGAAGTGAATTAAAAATCAGACAAACAGTCCATCCCAGCAACAATCAGGGCAGTAGCAGCTTATAAGATCAGCCTCATTTGGCAAGATGCCCATCATACCATGACCTAACATGGCCATGGCAGGAGGATATCTTATGGTTTACAGAAAAAAAGGATGGGGCATGGGGCAGTAGTGGGGAAATTGAAGCAAAAGGAACACCTTTTAAGCCTATGTTGAATTAACTTGTTTTACAGAACAGTGACAGTAAACTTTTAGGTATTTTAAATGTGATTGGAGAGTTTATCTATTTTATTTTCCACTGTATATACATCTTCTCTCTGGATTAGCTGTGCTACCATGAGAGATTACTGTTGCAAGGCCCCCCCTCCTGCCTGGGGGTATTGTCCCCTCAAATCTCCCAGAGCTGCTCATGTGTGTTCTCCAAACGAGACTGTGGTTTCATGACAGTCTAATCCGATCTAAACTGGGGCTGCTGCAGTCCCTCCGTCCCCAGCTGCTGCCTTTTCCTGTGCCAGCAGTGATGCTTGTCTGGTCCCACACTGAACTGATTCAGAAAACACAACTAACATGAAGAAATGTAACACTTTCCTCCCCATTTCATCTCCCCGTGGAGTCAAACAAGTACCAGTGCTGGTGCAAGAGATTGGGGTGGATATATACATGATGCAAAGCAAGGATTCAGCATCTCTGGTTTGGATCAGCTTAAACCATTCTGGAACCACACTCCAGGCTGGGCTAGCCAACGCCTGCTATTTAAAGTACTTGTGCTGATCTAGCTCTTTTGGTCTGGCTCAGGTTTGGGAGTGGTCCTAAAAAGAGCTTCCTCATCAGAACAGAAGGGGTTGCAGCCTCCCCTCGCTATCAGCAAGCACTTCCTCAAACACACCTGTGTGCAGGGTTTCCTCATCCTGTGGAAATGATCCACCAAGTCTACAAGGAATTTCCGAGTTCCTATGACAGGAAAGACATTGATGAATGTTACTCTGTGTTGAGTCACTAGAGGAAGCTCTCTCTAGGAGGCAAAGCCAAGCTCCCAAGTGTCCCACAACAACCAGGGCACTCTGGGAAGCTCGGGATCCAAACCTGATGTGACAGATGCTTTGAACATGAAGAGGTGACAAGGAAAGAAAATGGTAAAGGGCAAGGTCAGAGCCTTTTTGGACTGGAAATTGAAATAATTTTCCTCCCTTTCTTCAGACCTTTCTTCAGACCCTGAGTAGTCAGACCACAAGCAAAGGGGATTGGTACTTGCTGATTTATCAGCACACATCATCACATCTGATATGTGCAGGCTGTTACATTTAGAGATGGGAAGGAACACACAATATCAAATAGCAAGCATGTAATTAAGACAGTTTTACTACCTCCAAAAGTCACTTGCTTCTTTCCAGTACTAACTGTGGGATGCTTTAAAGCCAACAAGCCTTAGAGCCTGGAGATGCTCTGACAACAGAATAATGAGGAGTCTATAAAGCACACAGAAGAGAAAAAGAGTCCCAAGTTCAAGGAATGAGAGAGGGAAAACTGGATTCACAATGAAAAGTAGTGAGCTTCTGAGGGAGCAAAAGGAGAAACCAGTTAAGTTAGAAGAAAACCCTGAAGCCACCTTTTATGTGACAGACTTGGTCCTGGGAGGTGAGTCTGTACCTACAGGTTCCCAGCCTGTGACATTTCACTTAGAGCAGCACATCTGAATGGTTGGAGTGATGTGGCTTGGGAAAGCAGCGGGAGTAACATTGCTCAGATTTTGAATTGTGTGAGGTAGGAAAATACCTTAATAACCTGAAACTAATGCAGTATTTGCTGGGGGAGAGAGAAGCAACCCGTAAATTATAAGAAAATATTTATACTGGGAAGGGGGAAAAGAGGGAGAGAGAGCAATTTAGTCAGGAATAAGATTAGGAAAGCAAAAAGTTTAACCAATATGCTTGCATAACTGCTTACCGGAGTAAAGACACTAGAGAGAGATTATTATTTTTAAATAAAACTTTTCAGTTTCTTGTCATACAGCCAGTTGCTTACTGCCAATTATTTTATTGTCAGATGCCAGTTTATATCCTAAATGTCTTTGGTTTGAAAGGACTGTTCTGTTCAGGGAGTAATTTAGTGGCCAGCTCAAAACTGCCCCTTAGGTGCAGTTCGTTTGTAACATAATGGAGATTCACATGGGCCTTCATAAGGGGAATGCTGCTGTATTAACATTCAGGCCAAGAATGTTATCTGTTTTACCCTCACAAAAAGGTGCATTGAGTTCAGCTTTTTCACTGATTCTCGGGAGAAATATAATCATAAAGATCTTCTCTGCCAGTTGCAGATGTGTTCTATTTTTTTCCCTACATCAGAGCTTCTGAATCATTCTTAATAATAGTCAAAGGCTATTCATACTAAATGGGGAAGTTCTCACACACTATGATGATAAAGCACTTCATCCGTTTGAGGAAAAAAAAGGAAGAAAACACTACCCACAGAACTGCAACATCATATCATCTGTGCTTTGCCGAATGTTCACAGAACAACATTGGAAGTCATTGAAGTGTCAGATAGTGATTTCATCATGTGTCAGGCCTCCCACTAATAAATGATTCATCTTTCTCAGTACTGACACCTCACAGAATTAAGGGGGAGAAAAGAAATTCATAAACTTTAAAGTGAAAAGTACTGCACTGATACTGTTCTTCCCAAGTACACACTAAGAATGTGTTTAGAACTTAACCTTCCATTTATCTGAAGCGTGCTTTTAAATTTAAAAAGTGAATGTATTACAGTAAACAGGTATCATGGAGTTCTGTGAGTATTATGTCACTATAAGGGAGAAAAGTAACTTGCTCAGTTTACAAACATGAGATTTCCAGTTCCCCCAGCTTTGTGAACTGAAAATGGAATTGGAAAGAAGTCTTCTTGGTTTACATAGCAATGATTAACAGTACATTGGTGGCAATAAGCCTGCCCCAACCTCTTGAGTACTGATCACAGTTGTAAAAGCAAATCTAGATGCTGTTGAGGGCAATGAAAGACTTACAATTGACTTTAATGGAAATAGGACTGGAAGGAAATTTGTCACTTTAATAAGAATTTACATAATCGGTCTTTGATGCTTCATAAAGCCAGAACATCCCCCATTGATGACAGTAGCTCTACAGGATGAACGTGACTAACTAGTAATCCAAACTTATTTCTCTCAGGAGGTATGAATTTAAATGCAGACCAAAACCAGGCAAGGTACTTAGCAAGATACTACCATTTTTGCTTGGTTTGCTATGACATTGAAGTCTGTGCAGTCACACACTGAGTTTCCAGTTTATTTTTTTTTTCTATTTCAACCAAATGTAGAAGGGATACGGAGATTTCAAAATTCCCATGTTCTTTGTAAAAATAAATAGCTAGGATAAGAAAGATTTTAGAAGTGCCCTACCTGAAAAAAAAAAAAAAAGGCTGTGACATGAATTTAAACCTTATGAAACATTAAAGAATCCACATGGGAGAGAGACCTGACAAATGACCCTGCTGTAGGAAAAGAGACAATTGTAATTCACTATCAGACCATGAGACACCAACCTATAGGAAACCAGGCTTTGCTTGTTCTGCCACTAATAGAACTCCTTCAGCTATAGTAGTTTTTTTTTTTTTTTTCTCATCAAACCAGCATCTATTATAAACAAAACACTTCAATCGGTAGACTCAAAGCTTGAGGACCATATGGATACAGAATTTATCCCACTTGATTCCTCTCCTGTGGAGCAGGGAAAAGAATTAGATGAAGATGATAAAGTTTGGACATGGACTCCCATTCTCAGCAGAAATAATTAGGCTGGTATGAAAACTGCTGGGGACAGAAAAAAAGCTGTAAGCCTCTGAGGTCTCATGTCATAAGCAGATACTTATTTTTCCGCCTCACTCTGAATACGTATAGCAGAGTTACTAATGTGATGAATGGAGCACTTAAAACTGGTAATGTACAAAATCAGATTATTCTTTGCTGTTCCTTTACCTTTTGTTTCGGTAGAATTAATTTGGGCATCCTGGGTAAAGTTGATGTCCAGTTTCTCTGTCAGTTTGATTTAGCGTGACCTCTTCACTGTCAGCAGAGGAATCTAAAAGACGGCAGTGAACATTCAGATGGAGGAAAATTTACATGGCTGTGGGGCAGAATGCCTGGAAGATCAAAAAGAAAAGAAAATAGTAAATACTTAAAACACTTTACCATGAAATCACCATCTCCCCCTTCTTCCACCCTCTCCCCCCATGTTAAATCAGGTAGAAAAGTGTGATAATATTAAGGCTTAATCCAATTTAAATAAATTATTTTCTTGTAAATGTTAAAACAATCATTACATGCATCATTTACCCCCTCCTCTGCCCATAGCCTTAAATTATGCTCTATTATAGCCAGATGGAAAAAATATGCAGAAATGTTTCTTAAACATCAGAAATTTTGTTTTTGATAATATTCAAATGTAAAAGTCATTTAGGAGTTCCAGAAAAAAAAGGAAAAATAATAATAATAATAAATAAATAAAAAAAAAAAAAACACACAACGCCCATATATATAAGAAAGCATTATGGGATTTTGTATAGCAAACTTAATTAAGAAATTTCTTTGCTAGGTTACCAACAATATTTTATTACGAGCTTAAGTTATAAGATTGTTATATCTCTGTCATGCTTGGCAGCAAAGAAAGAACAACCTTGTTCTTACAATTAATTACAAATGTACAAATGAGTGATATATCAGCCCCTGTCTACACCGTATAGTCATGCATTTATAACTATTTCATCATGCATGGCTATTGAAAAGCATGCTTTGCTTCTATAGTAGCTTGATTCCACACCACAGCCATGGGTAGTTACATTTATTCATACAGCTACCACTAGCCAGAACTATATGTGTTGGTTTATTTTAGCCAAATCTGCATCATCTAACCAATAGTTCAGGTCCCTTCAGCTATTTCTTTCTTTCTTTTTCTTTCTTTCTTTCTTTCTTTCTTTCTTTCTTTCTTTCTTTCTTTCTTTCTTTCTTTCTTTCTTTCTTTCTTTCTTTCTTTCTTTCTTTCTTTCTTTCTTTCTTTCTTTCTTTCTTTCTTTCTTTCTTTCTTTCTTTTCCTTCCTTCCTTCCTTCCTTCCTTCCTTCCTTCCTTCCTTCCTTCCTTCCTTCCTTCCTTCCTTCCTTCCTTCCTTCCTTCCTTCCTTCCTTCCTTCCTTCCTTTCTTCCTTTTTGAGGGGGCAGACTGAAAGCAAGATACAAGAAGGCGAGGCTGGGTGCCAAAGTGCAGGAGATGACAGACAGCAGTCCTCAGCCACTGGCCATTCTGAATCAGTTGATATGACCATCATGGACATGAAAGAGCACAGCAACCCTTCCTGTTTATCTCACACATCCTTACTGTCCCAACACACATCTGCCACAGGAGTAGGTGAGGAATTCTCTCCCCACAGGTGGTTGAGGGGGAAAACAACTGAGCCATGGGCACAGAGAGGTCCCTGACTGCCAGAGGGCCCTTGCAGGATCCCACTAACAATCTAGAGATTGACAGTGGAAAGAGCCCTGCAACACAGCAGCCTGCAGCACATGGGACAAGGAGCAATGTGACACTGACAAATTCTCCCAAGCAGAGATGTCCATCTCAAATCCTCCCTTCAGAAAACTTAAGGCATCCAGCTGTGTTGCTGGATCACAGCAAGGTGCCACATCTGGGTGTCCAGCAAGGGTGAAGCTAAAAAAAGGAAAAGTTAAAGTGTAATCGCTTCAATACCGGGCCAAGCCACTAACCAACCAACCAGAAATCTCTGCTGTGGCTATATGGACGCTGGCACCCACACATGCATGTCCCTGTGGACACAGACCTCACTACACACGCTTCTAAATACAGAAACCAGTGCTCAAGGATCAGAACACAAATCCCACAAACAGGATTTAAAAACCATCTCCCTGCTGCTCTCTCCTCAGGACAGCAAGGTATTTAGTTTTAACCTCACACCTTCAGTTCATGCTTCTCCTTAGGAACAGTTGTTTTCCTCAGCTGCCGAAAGCTAGGGCTAGCAATAAGACTGAACGAAACCAGTCTCCCTGAGAAGTGTTTCAACGAACCAAACCACTGCAGCTCTGAGCATGTAAGTTGCCAGACAGTGTTACTGGTTACAGAGGGAATTCCAGCCTTTGACTCACTGGTAAGTAAGTCTGTTCCCACGCCATTTCCTCATCCACACAATTCCC
This sequence comes from Netta rufina, assembly GCF_964035555.1. NCBI lineage: Eukaryota > Metazoa > Chordata > Aves > Anseriformes > Anatidae > Netta > Netta rufina. The sequence goes on from NC_140124.1 coordinate 52,420,665, forward strand.
TAGTCCTGAATTGTTTGCTAAGAAAGCTTGAGATTATTTGTGTTATGCTCCATGCAGAGAAACTACAACATACAAACATATAATTACACAGTCATGAGATGCTCCACTTCCAAAAGCCTTCAATCCTAAACAAGATTATCTTGTTTTTAAAATTGATCTGCCCTGCTTCACAAGATGAGCCATCTCATGGTGCAGGTAGGCCAGATGCACATTATGGTTATATAAATCACCAGGCACGCACTTGCTAGAAAGGGCTACTGGGGCTGTTGCCCACACTTTTAATGACAGCAGCTGCAGGAGTACGTGTTCCCCTGCCAGCTAAAGTGAGAATGGCACAGAAACTCAAAAGGACAAGCCTACTTTTAATATACAGGCAACGCTGGCAGTTTAAAAACTTTTTAATTAACAAACGCAACTAATTGGGTATATGCATGCTGCAAAGCTGGCTAAACTGCCTTGGGTTCTAGAAGCAGACTTGTTTTTTTTTTTGCACTTATTTATCATTGTCGGGCAGTAATCTAACAGAAAACAGCCATACTCTTCAGCTGGCTAAATGAGCTCAGCCCTACCTCTCTACTTCTCAGTGAGATGAAGCAGAGGGAGCCAAATTAGCTTTGGGGCTCTTGTATCACACTGCAACCTGCAATACGGATCTAAACCCTCTCTTTTTGGAAATGCCAGTGGTGAAGCGAGTCCCGCCTCACCGTCCCGCCTGCATAGCTGCAGGGACCCACGGCTACAGCAGAACCAGCACAACTCGCCTGGAAAAAGGAGAAGGGAGGAGATGCTGGGACACTGCCCATGGGGCCTGCAGAGCTGCACGCGCACTTCTGATCCGGGAGAAGCAATAACCCAGTCTGTACTCTACCCCATTCTCTTGGCAATACACAGGCTTCAAAAAAACATGCTTCCATTGTGACCAGATATTCGCTTCAATAAGCAAACTTTAATAAAACAAACAATTAAAAAAGCCAGATACTCGCACACAGCACTCCCAGAAAGCCAATTACCGAGAACCAGTCTCGCGGGCCAGCAAGCAATCTCTTCCCCAGGCCAGGCACCAAGCAAGAAGGGAGCCTGCTCTGCTGCTGGGCAGGAAGGAGCCAGGCCCGCTGGGGCTTTGAAATAAAGCAAACAGCTTGTTTCGGAGATAACTGCGTCTTTGTGGGTTGGTCAGCAGCAGGCATCCTGGAAGCTGGCTGGCTGGCGACTTCACCCGGCCTGATGCCTTCCTGGTGCACTGCATCCGCATCAGTGAAGGAAGCAAATCTTTAGCTGTACCCAAATCCCTTCAGAATTACATCGACAAGAGCGGCATTCGATTGGGCCATCCTCTCTCTGTTGTTGTTGCTGTTATTTTAAACCTAATTCAGCTTTTGCCACAACTCACTCATGCCCAATATCCTTAATCTACAAACACTCAAGGACAGTAATTCAGCTTTATTATCCATATTCCCCGAGCTCGCATTTCATAAAGTATAAGCACACTCAAGAAAGAATGATTCCGAAAATAGCCAGGCATGTGCATTTCCACCCTCTCGTCAGGAAAGCAGTTCAAAACATAGGTCCTACAGATCCTTGTAACACTTAATACTGCTAACCTGAACCTCTTGATAGCAGCAGGCGAGGTCTTCAGAAACAGCTGGTGTTTTATCTTAGCCTCTCACACTAAGCTACTGCATCAGCATCAACCGTGCTTACATATGCATTGCAATGATAGAAGCCATAGCATGAACCAAACAAAAATTAGAACACGGTTCCAGAAAAGCCTGTCTGAGCTCACATCGGTGGAAGACTTTGAAAATGTGCATCCAAAGCCAGCACATACTACAAATTCGATAAAAACAACAGAAACCACCACTGGAGTTATTATAATTGGCTATCCCAAGCAAGAAATAAACATATCCAAGTTCTTGGGCAACAAAAGATATTACTAAAACCAAGTTAGCTGTTCCTGTAATTTATTTTGTTCCCTCTGCTCTTGGCATAATGATTTCAGGGTTTTAATGCTGTATGGTGCTGGCATGCCACAAAAACTGGTCGAATAACAAAAGAAGCCGGGACCATCCAGCACCTTACAAGATGTAGGTATTATGTGTGTTGTTATTAAACACTGAATTGCTTGATAAGCTTCCTTAAGGCTACAGCAATAAATTGGTGTTTCTGTCTTTTCAGCAGGAGCCCCCACTCTATTTGTGTTACTTGGTTATTTACAAAGATGACCTTTTATTAAAAACTTCACACAGCCTCCACCGTGCTCGAAATTAATTATACTTGGCTGTAATGCAAACAGTGTTTCAAATGTGTGAAATTTACGGCCGGGTACAAGGCAAAATGATGGCTAAACTTTGACTGGTAAACTGGACACCAGCAGTGCTACCAGTGCCAGTGCTGGAGCCAAGCTTGAGGCCTGATTCACCACTTTTCCACACTACTCATCAACTGGAATCAGTTGTGGGCAACTGGGCTGTTTTTTTTTCCAGGAAGAAAACACAGTGTGTGCAATGCTTGAGAGGAGAATCATTATTGCCTACAAAGATGAACTCTAGCATGCTACAACACCATGATCAGCTCACAACCTACATCGCACTGGTCCTGCTAGCCTCATCTTCCCTGTGGCTCAAAGTAAGCATTACATTCTTCAAAAGGCTTTGAAAGAGGAGAGGGGAAGAGAAACACAAACTTGCAAATGGGCAAAGAGAAGACAGAAAACAGAGAAGAAAGGCAGGGTGGAATATTGCTCTCAATTCCTTCTTCCACCCACTAAGACACGCTCTTGTTCCCCTTCTTCCATGTTGAGCTCTTCTTTCAGAGTAAAATTGCCTTACTTCAATTCAGTGGCCTGGTTACATTTGCTGACTCAACTAAAAAAAAAAGAATTTCTCACCACTTTGACCATTCTCGTTTAAGCTTACATGCATTCACACCCCTCAAGGGCTACTGTCCCACAATCCTATTTCTCAATTGATGCAGAGCAAACTGCAGTAAACACTGAACAATGTTGCAAGGACAAACACCCTTACTTTGCCAGCTATAAAAAGCGGTGAAATCAAATGTGAAGAAAAGAAACGTTAAGACAGTACTGAATTCAGCAGAGAAAAAGAAGACAAAGAGCCAAGTGAAGAGACACTGCCTTTTCTGCAGTGCTCGCACTAAGAACATCATTGATTGTCCACAAGCACTACATTTTCATCATTTCTGTGAAATGAAAGAATAGTAGCCCCAGTTCACGGACTGTCCAGAGGCAGTCAGAAATTAAGATCTGAAGAGTCTCAACGTACCAAAAGTGCAATTCTTGTGAGTACTGTGGACTGCATACTCTTTGAGTACTCAAAAAATACAGCTTCCAGCAACCTTTGGTGCAGATGCATGTGTAGTCCTAAGAGAACCCATAAAATAAGGAACACAATGCATGATCTACAACAGGAACAAGTTAACAACCACAGATATATTTATTTCCCCATCTCCTCTCCCACATTCTCAAGTGGGGAACAAAGTATCCTGCACACTAGGAGATTTGGATCAAAGAGCTGTGATGGCCACAAGTCACAACTCATCACCTGTCCGACAACTGTAGCTATTTACGTACAAATTAGTAGTGCTGACCTGGCCACTATTAAAGATTGATGTAAATGGCCTATCCAGCATTACGCTCCTTGGCAGAGAATCAACTTCTCCGGCTTTAACAATGAGATTATGTCTTCCCGTTTTGCATTCATAGGAACACACGAGGGTAAGAGTTTAACAGACAACATTCTCCTTCAGCATGCACTCTAATTCATCCCTCGAGCAGACTCACTTAATACACCGTACAGAAAACAATCATCCTATGGCGGGGAGGGGGAAAGGTATGCAATCTATTTTAAGATTATTATAAAGCAATATACAGATGTATGAATGGAATTAAGATTGCATGAGCATTTCCTAATTCTGGCGTTTTGTAACTTTTGAGTGCTTAACTTAGCCACTTTAATATCCTTTCGCTCTAACCATCTGTGCAGTGTCTGTCTGCACGTGTGCGTAAGGCTGCCTCAAGGATCCAGGAGATGCTAGGCACCGTATCTCAATTGCTGCGAGGACTTTAAATCACATGCATAAATCTGCATCGCATGAACCCAGACCCATCGTGCATGTGATACAGAATCCACGACACATGTAGAAATTAAGTGCATGATAGCAGTTGCCTGTTGGGAATACTCAGATGCAGACGCAGCGCCTTGTGTGTGCACTAGGTAACTATGTTGGATGGTCATTATGTTTGTGTTTTATAAATACATTTCACAAACTATAAAGTAAAAAAGGTTGTGGGGAAGTGGCCAAACCGCCTGCCAGCAACTGGCTACAATATCTCTATTTCCCTGTGGGAACCAACAAAAGGAAGTACTACTTCCCTCTTCTGTAAGGGATTCATTCATAGCAGTAGCCATTTTTCTCTTAGATATGTATTGTAACACTATCTTCAACTTTCTACTCCAATATTGCAGAAGTAAGCTGTGTGACTCACAAGACCCATGGAAAACAATGAGGAGAATATGAATACAGGAAAGACAAGGTGTTTAAACCATGACCAAAAAAAAAAAAAAAAAAAAAAAAAGGAGGGAAAGTCAAATTAGGGGATGAGGAGGGAAATTCAAATTAGGGGATGTGGAAACAGGAATACTGACATCGACTCAAACCAGAGGCAAGAATTACCAGAAAATTCAGCATTCTGGGCATCTACTGGAAGAGGCCCCTCTCTGATTGTCTTCACGTCTTTCTTACCTGCTACAAGAAAGAGTTGTTTGCCTATGGTAAAGCTCTTGTCTTCTCAAACACAAAACAAAATGCGTGATACATAAGTGGTGATGGTGTTTATGGCACCAAAAAAGCTACTGCATGGAAATGTCTTTGATTTTCACAAACCCTACTTTTTTTTTTCTATTTTCATAATCCTTTAACCTAGTTTGAGCAGTACATCAAGTGTCTAGGAAGCCAATGAAATTTCTGAAAATAGGAATTCCTTGTACATTACTGTAAAGATTGCCAACCTGAACAATGAGGGTTAGAAGCAAGTTCTGTAATCCTCAGTGTAAAACCACCAACCTACTCCCACCCTCATCTTCTTAGCTTACAAAAGGTTTTGCTTTTATCCACAAAGGAATTAAATATCAGAAGGCAAAGTTGCATCCTTTTCAGATAAAACAAAACAAAACAAAACAAAACAAAACCCAAGCTATTAAACACTAGACAATTTAATCTTGTCTTTTTTTAATTACTATTTTTATTTTTTTTAAGTAGGCATAATTCAGGTAAATATGCCACAGTTGAGGAAAAGGTATCCAGAAGTTATTTTTATGAACTGGTAAGCAGCCATCTGTCCACAAACAATCACAGCCTGCCCCCAAGACAAGGCTCCTTTTATAGCTGAACTTGTCTGGCATCATGCCCTTTGTTTGCTGACTAGTGAATTATGGCTCACAAATTCACCCTATATGTTCTTTCTGACTTCCCCGTACTGCCTGTGCCTATTGTTTTATCTGTTTGACCAAAAAGGAAAAAAATAGAAGTCTCAAATGACTGTTCTTTGATTTACGGTAGATTGTCATTTGCCTTATGAACTACATACTCTTTTTAAAATTTTGTCCAGCAACCATACCAAGACCTTCTCCACTTCCTTACTGAAGATCTTTTCCCAGGAGAACTCTGAGGACAATGCAAAATACTTTGCATTTACACATGCCTTCCAAGCCAAACAGTTTCAAAAGCAATAGTCCCTGATTAAAAAAGACTAGTAGTCATACATAAGTCAGCTGCGAGGAATGTTCTTTTCCGACAACCTCTGAAAGAGATTTTACCTATGTTGAGATGTGAAGTAGGTAAGTATCATGAAAGCTCTAGTAGCTGGAGAGGTATCACCAAGGTTCCTTCTTAATGGAGCTTCCTCTTTTCACTGGAATTATGTACTACAAGATTATCTTATGTGCTAGAAAGTGCCTACGTTTCACCTATTTCTTGGAGATAACTGTGCCTGAGATGCTTAGTATACACAAGTCCAAATGCACAATGCATAAAACGAATTATTCTCATGCAAACAACCCACAATTTTACCTCCACCTCCCCTTCCCCCCAAGAAATCCCAAAGCCTTTTGAACTACATTATTATGTTTCAGGACACTGAGCCTGTTCTGTTCTCTGTGTGTTGTTGGAAAGGTTTATACTGGACAGTGGTAAAAAAAATAGCTGTAAAACACAGGAATCTAGGTTTTGGGCTCCTTTATAAATCCGTGTAAGTCCTCGTAAAACAATTATGTTCAATGAAAAAATCAATGAAATACACACAAGAAAACTCTACCATGTTAACATTAGTCACTTAAACATCTTCAAGAAATACTAGAGTTGAAAGTGGCCAGGATATGAAACTCACCATCAAATTAAAGCTCTCCAGAAAAAGAAGAAAAAAAAAAAAAAAAAAGAAAAAAAAAGTGACCTACTGTGATGGCAAATACTGACATCAGTAATAGCGGTATTAAATTCTATTGTATCAGAACTTAATTAATTTTCTAAACCAATCAAACCTTGGTATTTAAAGGGTCAGTCTCCAAAATGTGCACAAGCTAAAACAGAAGGGAAAGATCCAATGCAGAAACAGGATACTGAGCATGTACATAGTATGATACTCTCTAACACAGCACACATATGTGAATACAGCCATGGATCTATGCAAAAGGTTTCTGTCACCCAGCCTTGAGAAGAAAATTCATTAGTTTGCACTGACAGTAAGCTCTTGTTCAACACATGGCACAAAAGCCAGTAACAAACATAGCAGCAGCAAGACATAAGAACAGCCAGAAAGTAATCTCCAAAGTGTGTGTAGGAGGAAAAGTTGGTTTTGCTACCTTATGCTATTTGAGAAAAGGGAGGTGGGTTTGTTACAAGAACCTTTTGCTTAATTGTTGACTTAGAAATACACGACTGACTATATTTGCCTCTTACGGTTTTCTGAAATGTCTCCTAGAGAAAGAAAGTTGCAGACCCATCATTCTTAACTGAAGAAAACCCGAGACAAAAGTGTTTTCTTCCAAATATGTCCTAGGCCTTCAAGCTACATAAATACCTAAGTAAAAAACAGCGAGGGCAGAGAGCTCAGCATAACTAAAAGAAATGCTCAAATTTCCATCTTAAAGGAACAAAAAAATACCTCTCTTCATACTGACACTTTGAAATAACGTGTATTTTCCTACAGGAGGCCTAAAGTAAAGGCTTCAAAAGATTACACAAGTAGTTATTACCATAAAAACTTGATACTAGATGAGGCCAAGCAAAAGTCATTTCTCTCAGCATAACTACTTCACGAATAAGACTAGACAAAGCGCCTAGAATCGTTAGGGGTAAGCGTAAAGAAGCAAAGTGAAAACTAAGTAGTTATTGCCTAACTTGATTTTTTTCCTTTTAGCGTTTCAAACCCAATTTGGCTCCTGTTTCTAGGTTAAATGTGTGCTCTCTTGAGCACACAGTGCTCAAGAGAAGCTGGATGGAAGGCCTCATGGGCTACAGCAGCAGACTAGGAGCCAGCAGTGACTTAATGGGTGACTCCGGGCCTTCAGCTCTCCTTCAGCTCTCCTGACTTTCTAAGGAGAGTCATTCAATGGCCTTAGAAGTTTTCTCACCTATGGGGTGGGGGTTTTATTCTACAGAACTGAATGAACATAAACTACATCTGGAGTACGTGGCAGCATGTTTGGAGCGATACATGAGCATATGCGGTGTGGTAGAGGTATGTTCCCTCGTGCTTTGCAGTGACTCACACTTACAAGCACAAATGGGCACTGACTATGTTAAATCCTCCTGACACTTCAGCGGGGAAGCCACGAATTCACCTTCCCCTTGGCTCTCCATGCAAAGCCCTGTCCAGAACCACTGTGCTTTCAGTGAATCCGCACGCCTCTCTTTGCGCTGGTAGAAGAAAAAAACGTACAAAAACACACACACAATAATAATAAAAAAAAAACGACCACAAGTATTTGCAGCTCATGGCTCTTTATTGAAATTCCAGTCCTGAACCCCATCGGCACCCACCCCTGCGTGTGGGGCTGGAGGTGGGATGGGAGGAGGAGGAGGAGGAGGAGGAGGAGGAGGAGGAGGCGTGCTGGTGACCTCAGGCTACCTCGGGGGCGCACCAGGCGGCCTGTCCCGAGCTGACACCGGGGCCGACCGAGTTTCGTGCGGCCGCTCCCCCCCCATGCCCAGACACATCAATCTTCCTCCTCCTCCTCCTCCTCCTCCTCCTCCTCAGCGCCATGCCCCCGCCCCGCGAGGTGGGGAGGGGAGAGGAGGGGAGGGGGAGGTGGGCTCCTCGCCGAGCAGCCAATGGGCGGCGGCGCACGGAGGAGGGGGGCGCGCGGGGCACGCCGGGAGATGTAGTTCGCCGGCGCCGCCATTTTGTGGCGAGGGAACTACAACTTTCCCGCGGAGCCCGGACAATCGCCGGGCCCTGCGCGGAGCCCCGAGCCCAGGCGCGGTGCTGCCAGCCCCCGGCTAGCCCCGGCGCACGGCCGAGCCCCGGGGAACGGAGCGGAGCGGAGCGGAGGAGGAGGAGGAGGAGAAGGAGGAGGAGGAGGCGGCGGCGGCGGGGCGGGGGCAGGGCAGGGCGGCGAGGCCGAGCGTGCTGCGCGCTGAGGGAGCGTCGCCAAATTCCGCCCCCCCCCTCCACAACCCCCCCCCGGGCTCGCAGCGGCGACCTCGGGGCGGGTGCTGCGGCTGGCGCCGCGGTTGGGAATTGTGGGCGTGCCCTAAGCGGTGCCCGGCGCTGTGTGCGTGTGCCTGTGTGTTGTATATATCTCTATACACACGCGCGCACACGCAGACATATATATTATAAAAAAAAAAAAAAAAAAAAAGAGAGAGAGAGAGGAGGCAGCCCAGGTCCATTTAAAGTTGCTGGCGGAGAGCTGCTCTCATTGGTTAGGGGGGGAGCTGGAGGAGCAGAGGCACACACACACAGTGCGTGCAGCCCTCGCTGCTGCTGCTGCTGCTGCTGCTGGAGCTGCTGCTGGTGCTGCTGCTGCTGCTGCTGCTGCTGCTGCTGGAGTTGTCTCTGCTGCTTTTCCCTGCTGCTGCAGCAGCGCCAACGTGACTTCCAACATTTGCGTTATTTATCTTCTCCCTCCGGCCCCTCGCCTTTTCCAAGATGTAACTACGGCTCTGACACTAAGGACCTGCAGATCGCTTAGGTGGCTCGAGAAGGAAAAAAGGGGATATCGAGGGCGTCGTTTTTTGTGTTTAGGGGGAAATTTTCCATTATAATGTTTCACTAAAGTGAATTTTTTTTTTTGTTTCCTTCGCATTCGTCTTTTTTTTTTTTTTTTTTTTTTTCGTCCCCCATACCTCGGATTTATTGCTAGGAGAATCACATTGTGAGGAAAGAAAAGTCGGATTACAAGATACCACTACAAACAACCCCCTCCCCCCCCCAGGATTTTTCGGTATTTTTTTTTTTTTTAATTGTCGCGGCTTTAATTCATGAAGCAATTGTCCCCTTTTGCAATCAGAATTTGGATACCAGAATGAGCAAAGAAAGACCCAAGAGGAATATAATTCAAAAGAAATACGTAAGTGGTCATAACATCTATCATTTGACTCCCAGTTTTAGGAAATGGCAGTGAATGTCAAGTTTATAGCGAATTCTGCGGCTCTACGCTTTTTAACAGAAATGTATTGCTGGATTTGTTTGGGGTTTTGTGTTTTGTTATTGTTGTTGTTGTTGTTTTTTCTTCCTTTTTTTTTTTTTTTTAATCCTGTGGTGCGGTGGGGGGAGTTTCAGGGGCCCCCCTTTTTTCTTTTTTTTTTCTTTTCCCGGGGAAGCCTTCCATCCAGCCGGGTTATAAAACCAGCCTGTGCCTGGCGGTTCCCCCGCTGCACAAATGTATTGACCTCAAATGACACAATCATCATCTAGTTTTCGATGAAAGGCGGGGAGCTCGGGGGGCTGCCGCTGGGGGGGTGGGGGGGGGGGATGCAACGAGACGGCGGCTGCCAGCGCCGTGCCGCCGGCTTCCCCCGGCCACCCATGGGTGCTCCAGCCCGGAGCCTGCTGCAACTTGCGGCCGGTGGCCGGGCCGGGCCGTGCCACACGGGAAAATGGCTCGGAGGAAAAAAATATATATATATATTTGGGAGAAGGAGCCGCAGCCCGGGCTCTCGGCTTCTGCTTCGTTTTTTTAAAAATAATATTTATTTATTTTTTGAAAATCCGGCCGATCCCTCGCGATTGTCTGCTCCTTTAAAGGGGAGAAATGTGCGTGGACGTGGGGAAAGGGAGGGGGGGGGGGGGAGAGATTTTTGTTCGTGCTCCAGTTGCGTTTTGATTGGCATAGGGGAGTTTTTTTCTTTTCGTTTGGGAAAAAAAAAAAAAAAAAAGGGGGGGGGAGAAAAAAAAAAAAAAAAAAGCGAGGGGGGGATTAGGCGAATATGCAGCAGACCGAATCGCGATTTTTATCTGCACGTTGGGAAAAATGCTGCGTTCCGGCGTGGCGTTTTGGGGCGGGGGGGGGGGGGGGACGGGGACACAGACACACACAAGACAGGCAGACACACGGCCCCACGGCCGCTTTTAGGGTGTGTTTGCTGCGACACTTGAAAAGTTGCAGTTTATATTATGGTACGTGTCGCCGGCGCCCGTGGCTGTCGGCGGGGGCCGTACGTGCGTTTCCGTGCAGGGCGGGTGACCTTCGGGACACTTCCCCCTTGCTGCTGTTCTGTGCATTCCCAAAAATAAATTTAAAAATAATAATAATAATAAAAAAATATAAATAAGGGGGATGGGTGGGTGGGTTTTGGACCCCCCGCCGGGCTCTGCAGGGAAGGAGAATGGGGGGTTAGGGGGGGGATTGTGGTGCTAGGCGGCAGCCGGGCACCCCGGGGCCGGCTTTTGGAATTAAAATACATCCGCATTGCAGAGGGACGGGGAGCCCGGAGCCGCCGGGCTGCAGCTTATGGGATCGGGCGTGCGGGGGGGAAACTCTGCCCCGAGGCGAGGGGGGCGCCCAGACAAAAGCAGCGCCCGGCTTTGGGGGGGGTGGGGACACGGGGACACCGCGGTGCCAACGGGGCTGGGGAGGGGGATAAAGGGGGAATCGCCCCAAAGTCGCCCGGCCCGGCGGGGGCGGACAATGCCGGGGCAGGGCACGGGGTGCAGCGCGCCGCGGGCGTGCTCCCGCGATGCAACTTCGCCCCCTTTCATTTTTCCCCGAATTTCGTTTTTTTTATCCCCATTTCCTCCCCGTTATCATTTCCTTTCACCCCGTCCTTATCGTTCTTCTTTTCCTATTGCTTTTTTTTTTTTTTTTTTTTTCGCCGGCCTTTGGCGGCGGCGGCGGCGGGGGCCCTCCAGGTAGCAACAGGTATCCGGGGCCGCGCCGGGAGCCCCGCCGGACACCGCCACCGCCGCCACCGCGCCGCCGCCGCCGCCGCCCGGCCAGGTTCGCCTCGCGCCCGTGACGTCACAAAGGGAAGGGCCTGCGCGCCGTGCGAGCGTTCCGCCGCCTCGGCCCGCGCGTGACGTCACAGGCGGGGCGGGGGCGGGGGCGTGGGGGGGGGCGTAGAGGGGGGGGGGGGGAGGCCCCGGGGCGCTAAGAGCGGGGCTGGGGGGGGGGGGTGGCATGGCACGACATGGCACGACATAGCACGACATGGCATGGCATGGCATGGCATGGCATGGCATGGCATGGCACGGCATGGCACGGCCGGTTCTGGGGAGGGGGCCATGGTGCCAGCAGCCCCCGCCCCGCTTGCTCTCATGCCTGCCTTGCCTGGCGTGACACGCGTGGTGCCATCCTTCCCGGCCATGCCATGCCGTGCCATGCCTTTTGTTGCCTGCCCATCCAGGGGAAGGTGGAGGCAGCCCGCCAGCTCTCCCACACCCCCAGCACACCTTCCCCAGGGGCAGGCTGGCCCCCTCCCTAAAACAGGACGCCCTCCCCGTATCCCCATGGGGCACCCCAAGCCCGCTGGTCGCACACCCCTGTGGGCTCAGCATGGCGGAGTGGTCAGGGAGGGGAGCTGGGAGCTGGTCTGGGGCTGTGGAGCACGATAGTGTTTCATCTGGCACTGCATGGAGTCAGCACCGAGTGGGGGAGATGGGGTGCACCCACACATGACAGCCCCCTGGTGCTCCAGTTCTGGGGTGAGCAGCCCCCTCCGGCTCCCCCAAAACAATGTCCCATTTCAGTGGCATGTCCCCATCATCGGGACATTCGGGTAGCTGCAGGCCGCCGTCTTGCTCTCAAGCAAAGCCTGTTCGGGCTTTTTGCTTTCCAGAGCTCAGGAAACGAGCTCCGAAAGCAAAAAGGTAACAAGAACAATGGGGTGAAGCCCGCGTGCCGCGGGTGGCTGTCGTGTGGCTCCAGTCGCTGCTGCGTGAGTAGCGGTAATTAAAAGTTCCCCAAAACTTTGCATTATCTTCACAACTGATAACCCAGGAATGAGGAAATCCGCATATGCATCTTTCCCCCCCTCCTTGCTCTTTAAAAACGCTATTGCTTAATTTTTAAAAGAGCCATGGCTGACTCATTCAAATCTTGCTTCTCACTTTATCCTCCTCCTTCTCAAACATCTTTACATATCAAATATTGCCTTTTGGCTCAAGCCTCAGAAAACTGACAGCTTTGTAAAGCAGCGCCCGAGAAGCCAGACTGCGTTCAGTATGCGCTTGGAATTAATAGTCCTTAAATGAAAACCTTTGAAGTCTCGAGCGTGATTTTCACAGGTGTGTGCGTTTCTGCCCATTTTCGTGCCGTCGGAGAGCACGTCTCCTCTTCTTCCCGGTTCAGGCCTTGGCATATCAGGCCTGGATCACGGTCCCAAAATACCTGCACAGCTCTGCCAGGGTGGCAGATGGCGAAACGCGATTATGGAGCAAGGTCGCTGCCGTCACCTCGCGTGACACCTCCTCCTCCCCATGGAGGTGCCCTGAGGGGACGTGGGTCCCCTTGGGGCGGCCTGTGGAGAGCCCCCCCAGTTGGTAGTGGTGCCTTAAAGCCTTAAAATCCCCTCGAACGGTGCCTTTGAGGCTGCTGCGAGCAGCAGGCCAGAGACTGCCTCCTTGGTTGTGCCTGGCTTGTAGCACTACCATGGGGTCAGGCACGCGAGCGAGGCCCTGAGGGTGCGCAGGCCATGGTGTTGAGGCACCCCAGGGAGCCGGGGGAATGGTGACAGCAGCACCCCCGGGGAGGGGACATTTTGTGCACCCCACAGCTTCAGCCTGACCCCGTGGCCCGGCCTGGTCTGGTACACGGTAGGGTTCCCTCATTTCTCACCCCCCAGCACCCCGTTTCCCTGCCCTGAGGGGCGCTGTGAGTAGGGCCAGCTCCTACAAGACATCACGTACAGCCGCTGCGGGGTGGCGGCAGGGGTGGTGTGATTCAGTCTGCCTGGCGTTTTATTTCGGGTAGCCTTCTGGAGCTTTCTCGTGCTGGGTCTTTTTTCAGGCGGGTGGTGACTGTTCCCGCCTTGTACCTGTTCCAGCAATGTAGCGTGCTGAGCTCCTTTTTTTATTTATTTTTTGTAGACATAACTTAAGGCTACCAGTGTGCGGATGCTAGCCTCTCTCGAGAGTTTGCATTCCTCTTAACCTCCTCCTGGTCTGTTGAGACTGCAGCTTTATGCTGAGTGGCGTGACGGCACGTAACTAGAAACTAGTAATTCCAATCTTTTTTTTATAAACGAATATTTACTTCTTGCTATCAACAAATGCCTTGCACTGAGATACTAATGGACTCCTGTTCACTCCGACAGACCGTGAGCCAGAATTCTGCGTAAGATGCTGTCCGGAGTGAATTATAATGAATCAAGGCCCCTGTGAAGAGTTTCTAATGTTCATTAAGCACCCTCACTTTCTCTTACGAGGCCTACTGAGCCAGTATTAAAAATATATTACCCCTTCCTTTTCTGTAGATGCGAAATAACTGGTAATGTTATGCATGTTAAAGGCTGGTATAAACGTCTGCTCATTTTCTAATGCAGTAGCATTCCCTCCATTTTATTGTTTGATGAAACAGAAAGAAGTCTAAATTACTTGCCTGAAGCTACGTACTGTAACAGTGGCAGAGAAGGAACTAATCCGTGTTTCTGCAGCCTGGTCCAATATTTTGTTGCGTAGCTTACGGGGGCTTGCTATTAGGCATGGCATCTGCTATACAGAGACTACTTGATGTGGTTCAAACTTTCTTCAAGGCTTTCCCCCCCCCCCTCAGTTATGCTCTGGACTGTGAGATTACCAGTGTATTTTTAACAGAACTTAAAAAAAAAGAAAAAAAGTTGTATCTCGGCATGGATACTTTTTTTTTTTTTTAAAGTGATGATCGCACCCTGCAGCTGATAGAGACCGGTTGATACTGTGATGACTCAGCTGTGGGAGTATTACATAAAGTAGGTCACTTTTTAAATCTCATAGACTGAAGCTAAAGAGACTCCAGGTTTAAAATTTCTATTTTGTTTACGCCCATTTCAAACCAGGATAGTTCCTAGTTTGCACATGACTGAAAGTTCTCAAGGAGGAGGGAAAAGCCTTTTTTTTTTTTTTCTTTCCCTTTTATATTGTATGGTGACTGAATTCAATCAACTTGAACTTGGGGATGGAGGGGGGGGAAACACCAGCTGCTTTCATTTCTAAAGTTTATAGTTTGCAGTATTCAAGTGAAAGGAAGGCTTAAAGGTAATTTTAATGTAGGGAAGGGAAAAGCAGAGACATTTATTATTACTTTTTTTTTATTATTATTATTACAACACTCAGCTTTTGTGTGATTTAGCAGATGTGGAATTTGCAGAGGAATACATGCATTGCTGCAAAATCCAAATTTGCATTTTAAACATTCTGTTTTTTCTCCCTAGTCCTTTGCATGGCTTTCTTCCCAACTATAAATGTAAACCAAGTGTAAATGATGCATTGTTTGCTGTAGTGGGCAGACAGTCTGAAAACAATAGTGCTGATGGATTTGACTGCCTCTGTGTAAGATTAACGGGACATTAACTTTCAAGTCTAATAATGCAAATTTCAGTGTTGCCAAACCTGAACTTCCCTTAAACGTTTCCTGATGTCGATGGCCCTGAATGTCCCTATTCTGCTGGCCAAAAGCAAACGGCTTTAATGATTTAGCTCTTAACCTTCAATACAAAGCCCCTTAACCTGTTGTTAGGGCTTTCTGTAGAGAAAAGGATAAGAGGTACCTGGAGTATAAGTAAAAAGCGAAGTAGAAAATGGGATATGATACACATATACTTTTTACGCTTACTACCATTTTTTATTTGGGGCATTCTTAAGTGGTAGGAAGCCACTAGAAAAGTTAAAAGCTGCAAAACGCTTGTAAAATTCAGGTCTAGCGTGTGAGGAGTGCTTGGTGCTGAAATTCAGATACAGGAAATAATACGCTTGCCAAAATGTATTTGGTGTTCTCTTAGATCTTTGATGGGTTGTTTTGCTGGCTCGCTACTAGTGGGAATACTGGATGTGGTCCTTGATGGTTTTTAACGGGGAGGTTTTATTTGGGAACTCTAGGCTTTGGTTAGTTGGGGTGGGTTTCTTGCAGCCTGTCGCAGAAACGCTTTCTCAATGAATCAGTAGGTGCAAGGTTTTAAACCATTTGCCGTTTCACTTGCTCGAGTTTCACACTTTCCCTCGTGTAATGACATCCTGTTCTGATGTTGTTCCTTCGGCAAGCCGGCAGAGGCCTGGTATTTCCAGCAGCGGGCTGTGGGAAAGGAGTAAGCCCTTTAATTACAGCCGTGAGGACGGCTCGTTTGAAAATACTCCGTCTCCCTTCCCTTCCGCGTATGCTTTTGTTTGTCAGTCACTTCTTTACACAGACGAAGGGTCCAAAGATGTGAAATGCCACTGCCAAACTTGCTGTAGGAGAGTGGCTGCGGTCAGTGGCCGTGTGTTGCCGTGCCTAACGCCACGTCTCGGGGCTCTGGGCTCCAGGCTCCCTGGTCCGCGAGCAGACGGATCGTGCGAGTGTTCCCCATCTGCTCCTGTGCAAAGTTTATCAGCTTAATTTATGCTGCTGCGGGAAGCTCTTCAGATGCACCAGCTTGGCTGAGCACAGGAGCAAAGAAAAAAAAAAAAGAAAAAAGCTCACGTGGAAATCGTTCCACCGGTTCACGTACGGAAGAGTGGCATCATAAACCGTTCCAGCATTTCTGCAGCAAATGTCGCATCCCAGACTGAAGTGTCAGAAGCCATATCCCGCAAATTTATCTGGGGGAACAAAGCCTCCTTCAATCAGACGTGAAAAGGAGCTCGTTTGTGCGATTAAAAAATGCAGTGGAAAGAAAATGGTGAACCTCTACTGAGGTCTTTTCTGGCCGGTTCTTCCCTCGCTTTGCTCTGCAGAAAGGCAGCCCTGGATCGGTGGCTGCCACTGCGCTGCTTTTACTTCCTAAAGGCTAGAAGAAATGCAAATAAAAAGAACCGAGCTGAGAAAGTGCGGCGTGCTGCCGTGCTCCAGGAGGGCTTGTGGTATTCGCGTCCCTGCGTTCTGCTTTCAGTTCTTCGAGCTCGCCTTGCTGCTCTGACATCTTCGGCGTGACGCGGTGCTTGCAGGAGATTAGCGTGTTTTGGCACACGCGCGCTGTGATGACTGGCTAACGATATTTGTGAAGTTCAAGAATAAACCATGGGAGCTCATTCTGACATAATCTACTAATCTTAGTTTTGCACTTTGATACCGCGTTGTCTGAGCCAAGTTGGGATGACTGTATATTGCAAGCAATTCATTTTTAGCTGTACTTGCAGATCAGTTTCGAAGCAGCGCGTGCTTTTAAATTAAGAACAATGGGAGTGAATTTGGAGAAACTATCAGCTCTTTGAACAATGTGCATATGGAAATCAGCTACGTGCCTATTTTTAAAATAGATGTAAAACAGATTTATGCGAGTGGGCAGAGGTATGCGCTCCCCAATATTTCTGGGCTGTGTCGTGTACTGGCACTTGGACGTTTTTCTCCTTCACTGCCCACAAGAGCAGGGCTGTCTTCTCTGCCCTTTCCCACATTTGTGTTTGGGGGAGAAGAGAGACTTTCTTTTCCCTCTGAGGATTGTGCTTTATATTCTGCTGGATAAAATACAAAAAAAAAATCTGCTGCTGCTTTGAGTGAACTTCAGTCTCTCACGAGGCATGCTGCTAGTCACGCTGCATTTTGGGGAGTCCAACCAAGACAGCAAGCTTTTGAGGCTCCTTGGTGGCAGGAATTCAGTTTCCCCTGGGAACTCCACTGAAACAGCGAGTAATGATTTTCTAGCTGTGTTTGGGAATGGCCTGTGTTTTTAAGAAATACAAAGGGGAACTCGAAGGTGTAAAGTGTGTAAGTCGAGTGCATTGCAACACACAGAATATTTTTTGAGGTCGCTACTAATAAAGTGGACAGAAACCAAAAGTCTTAGGCAAGAGTCTGCCCAGAGTTTTGCTTTGATGAGATGCTTATCATTATTTTAATTAGTTGTTTCATTTAGCATATCGCTTTTTATGCTGTTCCCATGCGGGAAATCTTTATGCCCCAAAAGTGCATAGTCTAGAAATTGCATTTAGAGTTTTAAGTTGCTGCAGGCTGCCACCATATGTTTGTGGCTTTTTTTTTCTTCCTTTTTATAAGGTGCCTGTTAGGCAGAGTAAGGGTGATTTAGAGAAGGGATATGCTTCGTTCTTTCTCACCTTTTTTATTTCACGGTTATTACTTTCAGCGACTTCGTCCCACAGAGTCCTTTTTGGTACATCAAAGTTGTGAGCCAAATCTCTCAGCTGCAGCGTGCATGCAGAAAACCCTATAATACAAATTTCCAGCCCTGCACGTATGCCAGATCAATTAACTTCTTAGCTCAACTCGAGCTGAAAAAAAATAGCTCTGCTTCTGTTTTGGTTTCAGTGATACAAAACTTGGTCCAGACTTTGAGTTTACAAAACTCAAAGCCAAATAAAAGGAACATTAGCTATTGTTGTTTGCAAAGCTGACTGATAGCTGAGCTCATGTTATATGCAGTTTGTGTTTGGGTGACATCCCAAATGACTGGCCCTAACGTGAATGCTTCCCTTAGAAGGGTGACATAGATGGACACCCGAGATGTGATTTTCTGGCTTGATAGGCACTTAAAGTTTGCT
The DNA here is from genome assembly GCF_964035555.1 of Netta rufina. Classification (NCBI taxonomy): domain Eukaryota; kingdom Metazoa; phylum Chordata; class Aves; order Anseriformes; family Anatidae; genus Netta; species Netta rufina. The sequence continues at coordinate 52,438,789 of NC_140124.1, forward strand.
TTCTGGGTGCGTGGTGATAATGATGAAAATTCTCATGGCCTATTGCCATCGAGTGGGCAGGCTTTCTGAGACTGGGGAACATCCCTTTCATTTTCAGATACAAAGCAGAAGTTAATGTGGAATAGCATTTCCTCTAATCATTTATTAAAAGCTGTACTGAACTCAAGACTGTAAGAAGGAGGCGGTTTTTCTGCTACTGAGACCTTTATGCTAAGTTAGAAAAGCTTTTACCAATGTTAATTTTTTGTTGGTTGTTCAGCATGCAACGGGGACAGTAATACCACTTTGTAAGACAAGAGGCTCCGCGTTACTTAAAAGCTGGAGTTACAGCATGTTACAGTAACTGTTTCTTCTGAATTATTTATGGCACGGAAGAAATAATGGTCATCCTAATGGCAAATAATTTTCAAAGCTGGCTTTTTCTGTCTTCAAGTCTGTCAGTGACGCCTTGAACCAATAAAACATACAAAAATAAGAAGTGTCTGTAGAGAGAAGCTGCCCCCTTCTCCCTGTCTGTGCTGGGAAAGTCCTGTGTGAAGCTTTTATATGTTGTCTTGGGTGACAATTTCATGAATGTGGAGGCCATTAATGCTAAATCTGCGTAATGCTGTGATTTTATGATCACATTAAACCAGCACCGTGCTGCAAGAAGTGGTTCAGCCTCTGGCTGTTCCCCCTCTCTTCTGCCAGCCAGCATTTATGCCAGGTGATAGCTCCCGTCACAGGTTGGGAATTTGTTATTTGTCCAAACCGGTGAAATACGGTCGGCTTTTAGTGTGGATTTGCTTAATGTTGCAGTCCGTGATGTAGCTGTAGAAGTGCTTGGGCTGGACAAGGTGTTGCAGGGACGCAGCTGGAGTGGCCGGGTCGCTTCTGGGAGCAGCAGCGTGAGGTTAAGTGGGCTGTGAAACGATGACTAAATAGGAGACACGAGGTGCACGTTTTATTTCCTAGCAAACAAAATTAGCAGCCCTTGTCTATTTTAAGCATTGTTCAGGCGTGGATTTCTCTGTACTCGTCCTTCTGCTGCTGAATATTAAATAAGGTTGAAACGCTGTTAGGCCACGCTGGTGAAAATGAAGCTGAAGGTGTTTGGGCGTGTGGTCACGGTAGTGCCATAATCATTTCCAAAGTGTTAAAATATGTTAGAAAAGAGTCAAAAATATACCGCTGTCGTTACACGTTACGCTTGCTTGGATTTGACCGATTTAAAACTCGAACAGCGTAAGAAAAAAAAGAAGAGGAAGAAAATAAAACAGCTAGCAGTGCTGCTGGAAGCTGAGTTCCCCCCACAGTTAAATGTGGTAGAAGAAGCAGCACTCACCCTAAATAAATGCAATTCTTTGTGGGACAGTACTTGCTGTTGGCTTGCCTTTGAACACACGTACGAACGCAGACACGCACGTGACACACGCGGTGCCCCGTGGAAGCGGAGCCGCTGCACCCTTCGACTGCCTGCAACAAAGACCTGCTCACAGAGGGAGCTCCTCGGGAAATTCCCCATGGCTTTCGTGGCTTTCCCACTGCAGAGCAAGTTCTGATAGCTTCTCTTGTTGAAAAGTCTACCCAACGCGCAGGGGAACTGCCATGCTAATCATGTATTTTGCCCCGAGTTCCCTGGTAGTGTGAGAAGGCCAAACCATGCCAAATCGAGAAGCTACAAAAAAAAACAAACAAGGCTTCCTTTAACTGTAGGAGCATCAGGATGTGGCATCACATGGCTTTTTCTCACCACTGAAGCCAGCGCTGGTGACTTTACTGATCTTCCCTGCGTGATACAGTTCTCAGCGTAATTTGCCCCTACCAGTATAACTGCAGAGCTTCATACAAAACACAGTCACCAAAATTATCTGGCTTAAAAAGTAATTATGCCGTTTTTCTCTTCCTTTCCCCCCTCCTCATCTTTAAATGACGTGGTTTTATTGCAAGCCTGCCAAGGCTCCTCAGTGGCACGGGTCAGGGGATGGTGGGGCACGAGCCCCCCTTTGGCTTTGCTGTGGTTCAGGAACACGTGTGTGGAGCTGCACCCTCGGTTTCGATCCAGCAAGGCACCGCAGCACGTGCCTGTCTCAAATACATGAATACTCTTACTGACGTCAATTCAAGTGCTTGGAGCTTGCGAGTTAAGCACATGCCGAAGTGCTTTTCTGGGCTCGAGATTTTGCCATTCCTCTTTAAGAGAGTGCCTAAGTATTTGCAGGCAGGAATGTTAGATTTTTTTTTTTTTTTTTTAAAGAGGGTGATAGCCATTTAATGGTTTTCATGGCTTTACTGGATGTAGCCTTGACTGTTTGATTTGTGTGTGTGTGAACAATTCATTTTCTTTTCTCTTTTCCAGTGTCTTCTCGTAATATTTTCTTTAAATTTAATCACTGTTCTTTTGTTACTCTTACCTTCATTACAATGTACACGTGCATATAGTACTGGTGGTTTTTTATACTTTTTTTGTTGTTTTTGGTCCCGTGCTTTTCTTTCTCTCGCTTGTGTGTATTTCTCGGAGTGGGTTCCTCTATCCATGTTGCTGTCTGAGGAAATCAGCTCTCAGTGAAGTTGCTGCCACCTCTTTGCAGGAAGGCAAGGCGAGCTGTTGTCGCAGCGTCTTTTTGCTTTTCCTGAGGGCCAAAGGGGGAGGCATGGAGCGGTTCCTGCAGTTCATTCTGGGGGCAGCTCCATAGGAAATACTTGGGAAGGGGAGGGATTGCACTGTCTCTACTTGTCTCTCGAGCCCTGTGTGCACAGTTTAAGCGCTGGCTATGGAAAATGCTGGCTGCTTGCTTGCATTATGCAAGGCTCAGCAAACTGCAATGCACATCTGGGCAAATACCGTGGAGGAAAAGTAGAACGTGGCCCTGCCCATCACTTTTTACAGTGCCTTTATGAACTTGGGGGAAATCAATTCCTGCTGATGTGAGCGTTCAGGGAAAGCTAATTTCATCATTCGTATACATTAAAGCTTTTATTTATAAAACGTGGATATAGGAGCAGCATTATGTGGCGCAACTGACCAGTCATATAAATGGGTGCACAGCTTCCACTGCTGAAAAGTTCCTCGAGTACGCCCTTCCCAAGTAACTAACGGTGGTGGGATTTCTTCCAGGCTGGACGGCAGAGCGGTCCTAATGATTTCTAGGCCCTGTTGCTCTGGAGAGCGGGAATGTGATTTTCAGCATAAATTTGTTAAGAAAAATATGGTCTCTGAAAGTCTTCTGGGTAATATAATTTCTTTATATCTTACTTAGATTTTCATTATAATACTACTTTAACTGGCTCCTATGAAGGCTGGTGGTGTATCATCCAGCGGGAGAAAATGTGTTTATGATGTAGGTAATCATTTTTTCCCCATCACAAGCATCTTTTCTTATATCCTTGTTGATTCCTCTTCCTTTTGTGGTGTCATTTTAAGCCCATTACTCTTGCAGTCAAGGATGCAGTAAAATTAATTCCCTGTGGGCATTTTGGAAATTACTGCTCCGCTAATTTGGATGGAGGAGAGCGAAGGGATAAACTATTATTTCTTTTCTTTACCAACTTGTCTCAGATCCTGCCAGGGATGAGTCTGGCGTTTTCTCCCCGTACAGACAGCCCATCTGTTAATGCATAATAACCCTTGGTGCCTAATGACTGTTTGGGCCGTTCCTGCTAGGGTTTGCTTCCCTCTCCGAAGGGGATGAGGAGCAGCGTTCCTGCTGCACGTCTGGCCGTACATTTCCTGTTTTCCCCTCCAGAATAGCCGTGAGTTGACCACAGGGATTCCTAGCAAAGTGATCATCTCTTTTTTTCTGATTTTTTTTTTTAATTTTATTTTTTTCTGAACTTGCCTTTGGTTCTTTCCTTCTGTTCTCCTTGCGTCCCCATCCAGCTTGCATGGCCATGTGTAGCTCTGTGGTACCGACCGAGGGACTGCCTGGTTATCAGCTCTGCTGATATCCATCCCCTTCCCATGCGCTCTTTTCAGGGGCACGTCAAAGAGTTGTCATTTTAATCGCCTGCACGTGACAAGCATGACTGCAGCTACATCTGGGACTCTGTCAGGGAAGCGTGAGCCTAGCGTGCTCAGCCCTGGAGAGCTCACCTGCCCTCCAGCACAGCTTGTGAAACCAAGGTCAGTATAATGTGAGAAAAATGGCAGGGATAGGTATCCATCGTCGGAGTCCTGCTGACGGCAGGGATAGCTTGTCCTGTGCTCCCAGTTAGGTCCTGCCACTGCCCCGTCCCTGTCTTTTGCCGTCTCAGCAATAATTTTGCTGCTTTTAGTTTTGTTTCCTCCCCCAGTTATAGTGCCGTGGTCGTGTTTTCAGAGATAGCTGATTTACAGCCTGAGTAACAGGTGTGATGGCTTCCTGGAGAAGTGCTTCTCCATCTTGTACAGTGGAAGAATATACTTCAGCTCACTAGGCTGTTGTCTTTGGAAGTGGATTTTGAAGATGTTTATTCTGGCAGGCTTTTGAAGGTTTTCTAGTGCTTGCTGTTAACTATCCTATGTCTGGGTGATTTATCACCATTCTTCTGTCTCCTCGAAGCAATCAGTTGCATCTGGGTTGGAAGGTTATCCTATTTCTTTAACCGTCTTCATATTGTGCACTACTCCTTCCTTCCTTTATTCCATGTTGCCCAAATGTCCAGATTTTTTTTTCCCATCAGAAGGACCCAGTATTTTAATGAGGAGCTCCCATATTGCAAAGCTGAAGCGAAACAGTGTAGCACGGCAGCTTTGAAAACTCATTATTCTGTGGAAGAATGATATTAAGATACTTTTCCAGATGTCCAATCCACTGACTTTCTCAGTGATTAGACCACCTTCTTCAGCGAAAGCAAGGATCTTCAGTGAATCTGAGGGAGTTAATGCGTAGTTTAATTTCAACACAAATGAACAGTGTTAAGCCCATGTATAAACTAGTCTAGTTAAAAGGGGAAAACAATACGTGATCTCTTGAGGCAGCCCCTTGAAACGAGAAGTAATATCTTATCCATTTTTAAGTATATAAGAAAGAAGATTGAATAGCTGGCGTTGTTTGAGACAAAAGGCTGCAAGAACATCTCCAAGATTGGCTGACTGTGGACGGTGTCTAGTCCGGAGAGTCCTGCTTGTAACGGACTGGTTATCCGGGCTCCTAAAACTGTCATAGATAAGAGGATATAAAACTGTCACAAACATGGTTTTAAATCTGTATCTCCCGGGTTGCTTTCATTTGCACGAGTCTCGTGGCTTTGAATTATTTATTTATTTCGGTCGGGTTGGTGGTTGGTTCGTGCAGGAAGTCCCCAGAGATAAACGAAGAAAATTTCCTCAATGAGTCTTCCTTTGGGTTCTCGAAGGTGCGGGTAGCAGCTTTCCGAGTCACCGGCTGCAAAACTTCAGCTGTCTTCACGTATTTCAGACTCATGGAAGACTCACGTGCCTGGCTCTTTCTGGAGCAGGCTGAAGATCTGCTTTATCGTCACTCGTGAAAAGTTACCTCTGCCCAAGTTCCCCGGGCACAGCCAGTCTCCTGGTTACTCTCAGTTTAACTTTCTGGTGTGGAGCAAGCATTACTAGAGCTTAATAAACAGCTTGCGTTTGGATGACTGTTGCTGTTGTTACAGAAGTGGTACAAGGTTGGTTGCTCATTGATTTATGCTTTTTGGCCATCTTCCAAGATGAAACTAACTTCATTACACAAGACTTTCAGAACAGTACAGAGCTGTCCATTTATTTCCTTCAACTGTTACTGAGCTGACAACTTGCCTTTGGAGGGTCATATATTCAAAAGCTGCCAATTGGGTCTTACTTCATTTTAGCCAAACGTGGCACAGAGCCTGAAGTTCATTCCCCCCCCCCTTATTTTTCTTGATTTTTTTATTTTAACCTTCTGCTCTCTCTCCCCCTTCCTTCCACTTCTCCTCTTCTCATTTCTGCCTGCCGATAATACTAAAGGCCCAGGAAGAGAGACAATGCCACAAATGAAAGAAATTAGTTTTTTTTTGTTGTTGTCGTTGTTGCTGCCTGTAATTTTGGTTTCTGCTAATAAGACATTTGTTTCTCTGACTGCATCAGTTCTGCATTGTTCAGAAACGTAGGGGCTTCAAAAAGGGTTCATGAAAGATGCTTTTCATCTTGCTGTTTCTGCTAACCATGCTTCCATCTATCTCTAAGCTGGCTGCTGATTTCCAAATTGCTCCTTGTGACATTTTGTGATCCTTTTCATGCTTCATCAGTGCTCTCTGCTGCTCCTTTAGCACCTTTACTCTGCAAGTCAGCATTTGGAAGCCTGTGAGAAGTCATCATCTGAAAGCCTGCATACTTGGCTGAGCAATCAATCCTCTGGAAGGTGGAGAAATGGGGAAAAGACAAACCACACACACAGTACTTGCCTGGGTACTCGTTGAGAAGCGTATTTCTGTGGTGTTACCCAGAGAAATGGTTTCATTGCAACACTGAGAAGCTGTGATGACAGCTTGAAGAGTTTTTCATGCTGGTGGGATACACCTTGGATTCCTCTCAGTGCTTTTCACAATACTTGGCAGCTACTTTTCCATGTCTTTGTGCGTTCTTGGAAAAAGCGCATGTTTTCATAGTTCAGGCTCACAGAAGTGTTCTCAATAGCCAAGCAAGATGAGCTGAATATTCCGTTTTATAAACACAGTTTGCACAGATGTTGACCGTGTTTGCCCAAGGTCGCGTGGTGCAGCTGTAGATGAACCAGGGTCAGATTGGAAGGCTCTCAGCATATATGCACGTGTCTTCCTTGTGGCACATGTTGTAGACAACTTTATTTGGATCCCTCTGGCCTCTTTTAAATGCGATGTTAAATGCAAAGGATTAGAGTTTCAGTTCTAAAACAGTGCATTCGGAGAACTCTTCTCCAATTAATTACTTTCAGATTAATTTTTCTAACTAATTCCCAACTCTTTTCTCACTACACTTTTATGCGCTTGTAAACTAGAAAAATAACGTCATCAATATCTCTCAGATTCCTTCCCCTCTCAAGACTGATAATTTTTTATGGTTATTTTAACTTCTAGTTGTTTTTGAGTTCATTTTATAGAAGTTTGTTTTATAACTTTAATGGGGCTTATTTCTTAATTTCACTTTGTTTCCTACTTCAACAATATTCTGTAATTACCTGATTCACTGCGGTTGTGTGGAAATGAAACTATGAAATCTGGTGTCAATTAGCAATCAATATGAAATCTGGTGTCAATTAGCAATCAATGTGGTATCCATATTTTTAAATGTTATAAATTGCCTATTAGTGCTAATTTTACAGGGCATCTCTATCTCGGTTCTTAATGTAATGCAGAATATTTTACAATAATGCCTAGGTTAACAATGATAGTCTTGCTGTATTGTGCAAAAAAGGCTTCTGTGCAGACCCAGCTGGGTTTCAGGCTTAATTCATTGCTCTATGGTGGGATCACCACAGCTGCTGTGGGGCCTTTACAAATGCAAAAAAGCTGTCAGTGTTTGTTTCATCAGATGCATAAGTGATGAGGCCAAGTTGAGGAATCCATTCCAGTGCGCGGTGCGCATGCTGTAGGCATTATTGTTTACAGAATTAGTGTCTTAATGCTTTAAAATACTTTGTGCATATTTCGCCTCGGAGCAAAATATTTTAGGAGTAAGACACTTTCAGCATCCTATTCAGTTTAGTCCAGTCTTTTAACAGCGTTTGGCCTGAATCGTGTAAATGCACGTAGCTGAATTACTGTGTGCTGTACCTGTTTTTGTTGTGAGTAATTCAGTTCTCCTCCTGTCTTGTTTTCTTTCTTTCCTCTTTTTTTTTTTTTTTTTTTTTTTTTATTTTCTTCTAGAACTTTAATTATTATAAGGAAACACAATCAAATAATTGCAGAGCTTTAATGCAGATTTTTTTTCCCCCTCTTAACTGTCAACAGGATGAGTTGCACTAACAGTCTCCTACGGTCCCCAGAAGTCAGGGTATTTCTTTTGGCTGTCAAGCCTTGAACAAGCTTCCTTCCAGCCAATTAGAGAGTAACGATGATTGGTTTCAGAGGGTGCCTCTTAAGAATGCAAAGCATGCCTGTGCTGTGGGGCTGAGCACACAGTTTCTGCACCAATGCTGCCTTCCTTTGCTTGAGGCACCAGGAATGTAACATGGAGTAGGTCTTTGGCTTACATGATGCCAGTCTTTTTTTTTTTTCCACTTTTTTTTTTTGGGGGGGGGGGGGGGGGGGGGAGGGTGAGGGAGGTTGTTTGGTTTTTGAATTGTTTTTTCTTGGAGTGTTCATGTGCTCTTTTCCTCTTTGTTGCAGTCTGTTGGCTGCGTGCACGAGGTTTCATTAGGGCACGCCACTGTTCCCTGTATCGTGTAACTCCGCTGATAATAGGCATTGCAGGAATTTTAACTAATGCGCTGGTTAAGCCGTTGTCGCCACGATTTTATTAAATGTGCTTGCAGCATGGAATTTTGCTAATGCTGCAGTGATCTGTTATGCAAATTGAATGTAAAAATGGGCTGGTGGGGATTTGTTTGTTTTGCGTTGGAGCTCCTATCTCTTTTCCATTTGGAAATGAAGTGAGTTAAATAGCGGTGTGGAAACATTCGTGCAGCCTTTGCTTTCCTGGCTGGGGGGGTGATATTGTCATTGGAGGGGCCGAGCTGGGTTTGTAGGGAGGCACGTTTGGCTGCAAACGTGCTCGCTGCTTGTCAGCGTTTCAGCAGGCATGTGCTGGGTGAGTCGCACAACGTGAGTTTGGAGTAGCTGAGGCACAGCCGTGCACAAATTAGATTATGAGATTTATTCTGGCTGCTTGTCATGGGCCAGGCAAAGCCGTGGTCTTTCTCAGTTCGGCTCCGCTGCTGGAACGTGGGCAGTTGAAATGCGTGTCGAGAGGATGCTCTCGAGGCCCACAAGGGGTAGGCGGGCAGCTTGCTTCCTCTACAGGGCTGTGGCCTCGTGCAGCAGTGGAAGGAAACCCCTGGCTGGCTGCTGAAGCCCTCTCTCCATCCCCTTCTTGAACCTCATTTACAGGAGCTGCTGTTTATTTCCCTGGGAGTGCCTGCTGTCATTCTGCTATTCCACAGAGGTGGTGCAGGGAGCTGGGGGAGCTGAGCTCTCAGTGCTGGGTCCATCCCTCCTGTTCATGAATTTGGGTTTCAAACCTCAATCGATGAAACCACAGTGTGACGTCTTCTGTGGACTTGACAGCGATGGCAGAAGGGCTGGATGTTTTTCAGAAGGAAAAAAAAAAAAGGCAAAGCAACCAAAAAAAACCCACCTCCTTAGCAAAAGGTTTCTCCCTTTCCTTAACATCAGGGCCCTGTTCTTCCTCCCGTTAGGGTAGTTTGGCTTTGATTGCATGGATGGAGGTAAGCTGCCTGAAGGCATCGTGGGGCCTCTGTGGTTTTGGGGCACAAAAATTCAACAAGTTCAAAGTGCTTTTTAGCTCATGTGAGGCTGAGCCATGAAGCTGCCATTTCAGGCACACCGGTGCCATGGTGGATAAGCTGCTACTTGGGCCTGGTCTTTCCTGATTGTTTTTTCATTAGGCTTTGGTTACCTAGAAAGATAGCAAGAAAAATTGCAAATACTAATGCAATTACTCACGTTGGTGCTGAGGTGTTACCATCTCAGGCAGATTTACATGAAGCGATGTCACGCTGCTGTGAGTGAGCTGGAGCTGGTTCATGGGAATCTATTTCAAACAAAACCAAATTATCTACAGTGTAATTTCTTCTTAAAAGCCTGTATTGTTGTCTAACCGGGCTTCAGAAAAACTCAAATTTTGAGCCAAATCAACTTTGTGGTTTCCTGTTGCCCTTTGGGTTGCTGGTGCCGTGCCAAATCGTGTTGGTAAAGACAAGGCTTTAGTAGTTACATATAGCCTTGGGTTTCGCTGTCCTGAAAACTGCAGGAGCGATGTTTTAAGTATAGTTAAAGCATTTTTATTACTATTTATTAATATTCCCCGCTGCTCTGATATGCGAATCCACTAATGAGAAAGTAATGGGGATGGGGATTCTGGCTTTAAATTCAGACTTGTACTTGGAAAGCTGATGCTTTTACCCTCGTCAGCTTTAATGCTGATGCTTGCTACGGCGGTGTCTGGAATGTATTTCATCATACCAGGCTGTGTTAAGCAATTGTCCCCTTGTTGGTGAATTGGCTCTTGGTGGAGATTCAGAAGAGCTTATTTTAATTAGGCTTTGTTTGAAAACATGGCTCAATCTACTAATTGAGGTAGGTGCTACTTCCCTGTGGACTTCTCCCCGTGTTCATTCAAAATGGCTGGATGCTTGCTCTTTAAGCATACTCTTTCTTCTGTCCTGCTTGTGTAAGGGAGAAGCAACTGCGTAGGAAGAAATTACTATTTTCTTCCCAAGATAAACTACTAAAAAATCTTAAAGAAGCACGCAGTATTTTAAAATGCTCTACTGGGAAGATGGATTTGGGATGAGCAGTGTGGAGGTCACGGGGTGTTACCAGCTAAGCACCAAGGCTTTGGAGACAAACTGGCCTTTGGGGGGTGGTACTGAGCACAGAGAACACCCATGTATGCTTTCTACAGTAATACACTTTTTTTTTTTTTTTTCCCCCCTTGATTCCCACCATCACCAGTGTGCTCGCCCCTTTCTTAGCAATTTCAGCGTAGGAGAGCGATTCTTTCTGTGGTTTGGTTGACAGAAAGCATGTTCGTACGTGGCCGCGGCAGCTGCTTTTCTGCTGTACAGCTCAGCCAGCATTCAGGACTGAGGGAGGCACAAAACAAAACGAAAATCTTTTAGATGTTTTAATTAAAAGTGATGGAAGTGGAGAATTAGAGCCGCTTCTGTGCGAGGACGGCTTATTCAAACACGCGGCTTAACCAGTTAGACTGCAAGGTGGAAAATGCTGGAGATTGTGTATCTGAATTAAGCAATTTTAATTTGGTCTTTCATCTGTGTCATTACTGAGGGATATCCTGCAGGCTGGTTTAATGAACTCAATCTAGAGGTGTGTAGAGGCACATCTCTTTGCTTGACAGCAGCAAGATGGCATGCTATGACTGGCAGACATATCTTCAGCTTGTGTAATTGTCTGCTCTTGTCATATGATGACAAATGGAGCGATGATCATATTAAACAACAAAAAAGTTCAAAGTAACACGAAGGCTCTGAATAAACTCTTGGAATCAAAGAGATTCTCACATGACAGCATGTCAGCATGGGTATTTTTAGCCTGAATTAATGCAGCTATAGGAAACTCCCCTCCCCCCCCGAAGCATCGCCGTGTGAAGTTGGATGTCAGGCAGAGTTTTTTAGCCTAAATTCCCCATTTCCTACAGGTGTGGGAGCCTGGCTCGTCAGCACTCGGTCTGTCGCACACATGAGCAAGGAATAACCATCTCGGGTCAGCAGTTTGGAGCAGGGGGGAAAAATATATATATATATAACTAAAGTTTGTCTGTTGACAGACAAATCTGTATTTTTTTTTTTTTTTTAAATGAGCCTCTTCCAAAACCAGATGCAATGAAGATGAGCTCATGCAGAAAAACTTCATCAGGAGCTGAGCATAGTTCGGAGTTTTGGCAAACACATTGGAGGGGAATAGAAATTCCCTTGTTTTCCCCTTTATCTGTCCAGCTTTCTGTCTGGTTGTGGAGACGAGCTAATGCACTTGTGTGCATTATGGTATGAGGTCATGGGGTCTGCTGAAGAAATAGCCTTTTTGATCAGACAGAAGTCAAGTATCCTATTAAGAGAAATATTTTTCCTTTTGCAAGTGAGAGGATTCTGCAGATGGGAAACACCCTTCTGAAAATCTAGGAAAGCTGTTTTGAAACAAAATGCACTTTTAGAGCATTGGGCAACAGGGGCTGCGAAGTCAAGAGCTAAAGGGACAGAAGCTTTGTCTTCTTCTACTTTTTTATTTTTATTTTTTCAGAGGAACTTGGGCTACGACAACATAAAAGGAAAAACAAGCGATACAGAATAACAGTTTTATTTACTTACTATTTTTTTTTCCACATATTGCTTCTTAAAGTTCCACTTTTTCAGAGTGGTATCTCTGACACAAGTTTAATTAAGATCCCTCCCTTTTTTTTTTAGGTAATCTGGTGGTGGGGATAAAATGTTTTCAGCAATTCAAAAAACACATATGTCCCAACATGTGGACAGAAGAAAACTTTCTCTTCTGAATGCTTTATCTGTAAGCTTCGGAGAAAATGCCTTTATTTTTGGATTGCGGTGCTCGTGTGATGGCCAGGCCCCAGCAGCACGTTTTAGCTGCTGTTCTCCAAAAAGCCTTTTTTAGGGCAGCTGCCCCAGAGCTGGGCGCTGGAGTTCCCAGCTCCAAATTCAGCAGCAGCGCTCATGTCAAAACTAGCCTTAAATACAGCCTTTTTCCTTGGGCGTGAAAGCTTTTCCCATTGTTGATTGTGTTCGTAAGTGGCAGGAAAACGCTTTGTCGTCCGTGCTTTCTGAAGTATCCTTCGTTTACTTTGTATTTGATTTTTTTTTTTTTTTTTTCCTGTGGTTCTGTAGCGGTTTAATTGCACTGAGAGCAGCGCTTTGCACATGTACACCTCATTAGCTGGTACAGCTGGGACTCTCAATTTCAGCAAAAAAGTAGTCTTAGTCAAAAGAGTGCCTATGTAAAAATAGCGCCGTGCTGCTACTCAACAGTTAAACTTGGGTGAAAGATGTCACTTCACTACGTCTGTGTGTATTAAGCCTCTTAACGCGTTGACAAAGCTTATTTTTATTATCTGTTTTATTCTTACCATGGTACTACTTACACCTTCTGCAGAAATTCATGTAGCCACTGCTTCGGTACAAGTAAGGCTGCATCTGTATCAAGAAAAATACGCTCTGTGAAGTTAATTTTAACATTGCACCAGGTTAGTTTTTGCCCAATTTTTTAAAATGTGCTAGCACAGTACTTCCTGATATGGAAGAGAAGGAAAAGAGCAGGAATTGGTTTTGGTAAATACTCATTTCAACGTTGAAGAATCCTGAATTTTAGAATTGTAGCTCTGAGATGAAGCAGTTTTTCCTGCAACAGAAAAAATCATTTTTACTCTTATTGTACCTGAATGTTTTGATACAAAGGGCTGTAAGAGAGAGCTGGTAAAGCTGGACTACACGTTGCTGCCAAATGTGTGTTTGGTGTCTGAAGACGTACTGCCCTTCTCAAAAGTCTGAAGACCTTGAGAAGAGGTCTTTGCCCTCTTCTCTTGTTTAATAGAGAAGAAAATTTAGGACTGGGCTTGAAAAAGCCCTCAGAAGAAACAAAGCTAACTGGGTCTACGTATTTCTTGTATGGCTTGAAAAAGAGGTAGTAGATTAATGAGAGGTGTGGTTCAGCATCTGGATGCTGAGGTGACAGGGAAGTCGGGAGGGAAGGAGGTAGGATGTGGAGGGCTGTAAAGTGTGAAACATCAGGGAAAAGGGAATCAAGCAAGAAATGCAAAGATTGAAGTGGCCGAGCCAAAGCAGTAGTTTATAAATGTGATTTCTCTGAAATATTCTGACGGGATTCATCAATGTGAAGTGAAAGAATATTGCAGTAATAGAGAAAGAAAACAGTGAGAGCCTCGCACAGGGTGTTGCAGCTCCAAGGAAGATTTAGAATCGTAGTCTGCAATGTTTCGCAGGAGGAATTGGCAGGACCTGTCCCTGGTATGAACAGCAGTGTTTCCAGAGGGGTTTGAGCCACCTGAGAGCCGTATCGTGTGTTGCGTGACAGGCAGTCGCTAAGTTGCAGGGTTTTACAGAACTGTTCTCGCAGTGATGTGCAGTGAGGTGGAGGCTGCTTCTGTTATGACTCTCCCAACAGAAAGGGTAAGAGATGGTCAGCTCTTAGGTCACCCGTCTTCACTTTGACTACAGAGAGAAAACATTTGGAAAAAGTAGAGGCATCGTCTCCTGGGACACTAGAAAACAGCACGTTTAGTATGATAATTTTTTTTTTCCCTTCATCAGGGTTACTTTAGCTGTCTTCTACCCTTCTGTCTCATGTTCTTGCTAATCTCCTGTCATACTGCATCTTTTTGTCTTTCTCTTTTCTTCCATTTTCTGCCCTTACCCCTTCACAGAAATTCTCTTTCACAATTTCAGTGTAAAAATGCATCTCTAGACTACTGGGCAAGGCTTGGGGAATCCTTATCCCTGTAGCTGACACGTTATTATGATGCATTAATTATATATTATTGCCATTATTTATTTTATGGCAGCTCCCAGGACTCCCAAAGCCTTCATAGGTTGCCTGTCGCTCCTAGGCTAGTTGCAGCAGCTGATGTACTGATTTAATATGAAAACGTGCTAATTTCACAGCACTTGTGAAATCCTGAAGCCCTTTATTTGTAATGGATTCGTGTAAATATTTTGGGAAGGGTCTTTTTCTATTCTGTAGGCAGCACTATTTGACCAGAATGCCAGTAGGTGATAACTAGGGGCAGGATTAGTCCCTGCCTTCACCTGCAGAGGGTAGGTTGAGTGCCTGAAGGATAAAAGCAGTACAGCCAAACGCCTCTGCTACCTACTTCAGTGTCATTTATAGAATTTTGAATTGTGTGCTAAGGAAGAATAAAGAGAACATAAATGTATTATTGGTCCTCTTATAACACTTCAGTAGGATAAAGAGAGAGAGAAAAAAAAAAACACCTTCAATAGCTCTGATGATAGCCTGCCAGAGTAAATGTTGGCTCAGAAGCAACTGTGGTAATGTAGCTTTTTCTCTAAATCTGTTTGCATTAAACTAGAGCAGGGCCAGGCTGAGAAGTGAGTTTCTCTGCAGTGGTGTCTCTGGCTCCAGAGCAGGCTGGGTTGTGTGCTTCCCCCTTCCTCAGCATCCCTCTCAGGCCCTTGGGGCTGAGCAGATGAGGTTGGATGCTCCATCAGTCTTTCGGGTGGCAATAGGGCAATTTATCTCGTGCCTGGTGCCAGGGTGAAGAAGGGCGTCTGCACAGGCAAGATTTTGCACTTAGATGTGGAGCTTACTAATAACGTGGTAAAATAATGATTTTAATAAAAATAGGTGGTGTGAAGCATGCAGGCTGCCATGTGTCTTGGTCTTCGGTATCTGACATCTGGCTTTACTTCGGGATTGTTGGGCGTGAGTTCAGCGTTTGTCTGCTCTTACAGCTAAGGCGCTCGACTGCTTTTAGGGCTATATAAATAGAGGAGCTGTTTATAGGCAGCGTCTGAAATACATGGGGAAGTGACCATTTTTAGCATTTTAATTTGAAACACGTGTAGATGCAAGCTACCGTCGTATTTATTTAGTCTCTTTTGGGATCAGAGGGAGAGAAACATCTTCGCTGTGTGCAAAGGCTTCCCCAGTCTGCAGAGAGATGTTCTCGCTGCCAGTGGCTGCGGTGGTGGCCGTGACATGAACGTCGCCCAGCGGGAAGCGTGCTGCTGTTCTGCAGTCCTTTTAAGCTGGTGGCTGAAGGAGAGAGAGACTTTTGGTGTGGTCTTAAAACTGCTCAGCGCTGCTTTGTCTAGCTCAGAGGTATTAGGTACGAGAGGAAGGTGTAGATGAAAGGAGAAAACGTGCCTCGAGAGGCTGGCAAACATGAAGGTAAATGGGAAATGGCTTGATTTTGGGGGTTAAATCGTGATTGTTATGGCAGTTTCCTGTTCAGCTGTAGGGAGAAACCAAAAGACCCCTGGAAATAAAGCAGGTACAAATACAAGTTTTGGATAGGAAACAGCCAAACTCACATTTGCAACAAGCCTTGTGAGCACAGACCCACAGAAGTTGCATGGGCTTGACCTGAGCTAGAAGGGAAATAAAAATACAAATTCCAGAGACGCCCTTGGTCTTGGATCTTTGCATCCATTGAAATTTCAGTTAATCATAAGGCTAGGTTTCATACGATGGGAACTGGCAATTGAATTTTAATGGATCTCTCTGGAGCAAGTTCCCCCTCATGGGATTCTTTAGTTGCAGTCCCACGTGCTAACTGGTGCACGCAGCGCTGCGGCAAAATTTGGGGGGAGGGAGAGGGAAAGATGAGAAGAATGAGAATGGATGGGGCAGCTGAGAGATGTATATGCATACCAAAAAAAAAAAAATATTGTGGGATCTTTTAAGGTGAAGGGCACTTATTAAATATAGATGATTAAATCATTTACCCTAGCATTGTAAAATCTTACTGTCTAAGAATCAGTTTTAGCAGAGAGGATTTGTTGAGGCTGTGCTGTTGTGGTATTGTTTAATTTATATACACTCCTCCCTAATAAAACGTGTCAGTACTATTGTATGTTAGTTTGGTTTCCTGCCTCCCTCTTTCTCTTTAAGTGTTCTAGTTGGAGACAGGATTACAGTCTTGGGAACCTCTGTTTTGCACATGTCTGTGCACTGCTCACGAAGAAGCAATCACTGTAACTCATAAATATGTGCACTCGTCCTCCAAAGACATATAAAACATATTTGAGCTATAAGGCTATACAAACATTAAGCAATTCTGATGACGACATGCAAACCACAAGGGGGAAGCTTGACTGGCTCCATCTCTTTAGAACCTGGAAATGTTTGCATAGCCTTGTTGCTCGGCTCTGTTTCTTTCTTGGTAGGTAGGTAGGTATAATAGGCTTGAGTGAAGCACTTTCTGGAGATGTGTAATATAATAAATCCTCTCCTGTTGGCCAGCTTTTTAGTTTAAAGTCTGTTTTTCCAGTTACCTTCCCCTTGTTCCTCACAGCTGCAGAAAAACGGGTGTAAGTAGTGGCCCGAAGATCAGCACGCAAAATCTGGTTCTCGGTCTGCAGAGGTTCTCCTGCTGGAAAGCGTACAAGAAATGCTGTGTAGCTGAAAAGAGATGCCTGTGTGTTATGTGGCACAAGTCACATGTGGCTTTATGGTCATCCCATGCCTGCGCCAGAAGCAGTTTCAGGAAACGTTGCATGGTGTGTGGAGTGAGGCTGAACATGATTATGGCCTGAAAATATATTGCTGTGCTATAAGGAAGACATGGATTATTTTTAATTACTATTTTATTTTAAAACCAAATTTCAAATTGAATTTCTTTCCTTTTATTCTACTTCCTTTTTCAGATTTGCTTTATCAGACTGGAGAAGGAAGTAAATTATTTTAATTTCTTTAAGCATCTTTCTTTCTGTATGTTTTGCATGCTAAAATGACTCTCCTATACTTTAACTGCAAACAGCAATTTTCCTGTTTCCTATCACTGTAGGAAAAAAATTGTAGTGTTCTTTCCTCTCTCCTCTGTCTTTGGATAATTGTGAAAAAACTGGCTTCCTAAAGCCAAGTCTTTACATAGGTTCAATTAATCAGGAAATGCTGTTTTAAAATTTTGTGAATTTGAGATGCTTTTTGTTGGGACATCTTGAGGCTGCAGAGTGTAGCTGGACTTAGGACTATTCTTTGGTCAGACTGGCAAGTTGCTTAGGCAGAATCAAGCTGGTGTTGTTTCTACAACCAGCCAGGAACTACATGTACGTAGTTGAGAGTATGTTATCAATTAACATATCATTAAGTAGACGACTTAAGAGCACATGTTGTATTATCTGTGATTTCCTGTGGTAGGGGTGCCGAACTTCATTTTGCCTTCAGCAGCCAGATGGGCTTAAGGTTGGTCCTGATTATGTCTTAAGCTGCAAGCCTCTGTCTTGGATAAAATATCAACCCCAAAGATTTCCAAATAGAGTTGGAGTTTCTGGCCTGGTTGTGCAGTTGAGAGAGGAGAAGCTCTAAGAAGAATACCACCTACCATGCAGGGGATGCGGGATGCATGGCATGCTGTAGGTTGGCAAAACTTGTTTGCTTGCTTTTGTGTCATGTAAAGGCAGGAGGATTTTTTTCCCGTGAATTTGAAGCAGCATTTGATCTGCTTGTCCTTTCCGAGTCTTGCAGGGAAGTGTGACTGAATCTTTAATTTCCCCTGGGCACGACTGCCAGAAATAACTTGCGCAGCCTTCCAGCCCCAGAGCTGCCCCTCTAACCCAGTTCCCTGCTCTGTCGGATTACAGTGAGCCGTGTCTGTGTGTCAGCTCCTCAGATGAGGTGCAGCTGGAGCGATACCTGAGCCCTGCTGACTTAACCCCTCTTCTCCGTGACCGACAGGCTCCTAGATTCGGCTGGTCTGGAGACACACTAGGCCGGAGTGGGCCGGACTGTCAGCCATGGTGGTTTTCTTTTAATTATGTTTTGAAAAATGTTAGCCTCTTGCTCCTTGTATTTGTGGAAGGAGATGGCTACTTGCATGCATCACCTGGCAGATCTGCTACAAAATAGGTTTTAGATTATTTTGGAGGAGGTTTTGCTTTTGAGCCATTTGCATCACGAGCTGGTAGTAGGTAAAGGAGGCTGTTTACTTGATTTGTGCTGTATATCTTATACGTGACTTGTGGAAGTGTTGAGAGTGAGCAGAGGCAGGGAACACAGAGTATTGTCAAAATGAGTGAACTGGGGTGTTGTAGGAGAAGTTATATTGGTGTTTGGTGTGTGCTTTGTTTGGGTTGAATCAGTACTTGCAAAATTGATAACTAGCTGGGACTTTTCTTCCTGTGAGACCTGCTTCCTTGTAGCAGTTGGATTAAAAAAAAAAAAAAAGCACATTGTTCATTTGTTTTTTGTTTCTTCCTATATAATGAAACATAGAATAAGTTTGTGCAACTGTCCTGGGGAAAATCTTGTTCGGCCTCATACCCTCTAAATTTAGCCTAGAGAGCTCCTCAAGCAAATAAGGGATAGATTTAAGGGACTCAAACCCTATACGTTTTCTAATGGAGGCCTTTTCATCTTAGAATACAAAGAATTAATTCCTCTCAATCTCTAAAGAAGCGCAGTATTTGCTCTTCTTTCCAACTTGGCAGCTAAATGAAGGTGGTGCAGTCCAAAGGAAGTGGCTACAGAAAGATGAAGCGCATTGGTTGCAGATCTGCCAAAGGTGGCCAGCTGTATTGCTATTTTCAGCTAATTCTATGCACTTAGTCAGAGTTTGCGCTTAAATTAAAGGCTAAAGGTATATTTAGTGATCATTAGGTTCTTCTCTATAAAAGGTTTTGTTCCATGGTTTAATAATGAGGGCGGTAGATAAACACGAGCTGGCCAGCTAACCATTACTGTGTCTTTTTCCTATACCAAAATGTATTGGGTCCTTGTGATCTTCTGAGGCTTTAATTTGTACGTCGTGATAATTGCCTGTCTTGGTAGAACCACATCAGTCTGATTCTTGACTTCTTCTTCTGTGGTGGGTTTATTTCAGGAAAGGGTAAGTGACAGGATACATGTAAAAGGGAAGCACGGTAGCAATGATCGTGTCAGAGCTGCTGTTAACAAGGGTTTGAGCCTGGTCTGGATATCCCAACTCTGTTTGAAGTGAAGCTTTTCTGGAATTTAAATGCTTCTGATCATGCTTCTCAGGCTTTTGGAAGTGCCCTTTACAGAGCTGTTTCTGAGAGGGGAAAAAGAAAAGGGAAACCAAAGATATAAGGGTTTGATCTAGATGTGCAAAATTTTGAAGTGTTTCTGAGACTTAGGGGGATTAAAAAAAAAAAAGTGTTAAGCAAGAAGTGAAGAATGTGTTAAGTAATTATTATTATTATTTTTTTTTTTAAAAAAAAGGCATTGACACAGTCACTTTTTTTCCTTCCCTCTTTTCATGCCCATATCATTGTCTTGCAAGAGAATTTAGTATTCTGTAAAGGAATGCTTTCCAAAGGAAGGCTGGTGGGGAAGTGCCTCCTAAGTTTTGGGCTCTACAAAACATTGGGCATTCACAACAACAGCAAGGTGTCTCCCAGTGCTCAGACAAGGTCAGTTTGGCGTCATGGATTCGAGGCTTCTGTTTGCAGCCTAAGTAAAGCCCCAGCCAAAGTGCAGAATCTAATCGGGCTGTTGGCATCGATCAGGGTGAGTCATGGAACCCTAATCCTGCAGAATTAAGTAATAGGTTTTTGACAGTGCCCTTGCATTGTTCCTGCTGCTTTCCATCAAGTGGCTTGTCCTCAGTTTAGCGTTGGTGTGTGTGCTTTTGACTCAGTTCCCACAAGTTCATGTGAAAAAGGAAGCCGCCTCCCCTGTGCAGTAGCACACACAATATCCTGGCGGGCCTTAGTCTGTGAACTCTATTATAATCTTGCAATTTATTATTATGCCTTCTTTTGTCAAGAAAAGCACGAATGAATGTTTTGTAAAGGAATGGGAAACATTAAATATGGAAGTGCAGAAACACTGGTGCATTTCAGGACAATTTTTTTTTTTTTTTTTTTTTTTTTTTTTTTGGAGGTTTGTAACGAGCTCAGCCTTGCACCAGAAGTTGAAATGGGTGATCTGCGGTGTATTTGAAGCATGACTGAAAGCATTTGCACTCTGCTGATTTATTCGGTGTATATCCAGGCTTGGCTATTACTCTCTTAGTGCTGGTGCAAGCTGTGGTGGTGTGTTGCCATCTTAGCAAATATTCTGTGACCCTTGGTGTTGCTCCTGGACTCGGAGGGGTCAGGGAGTGGGACGGTGTCTGGTGGGACAAGGCTGAGGGAATTGAGTGGCCTGCTAAGTGTTCCTGCACCACTGCCCCATGAGACTCGTGTTTAGTGAACTAGCACATCTATCACACGTTTTTGATTATGGATACATCTCTTGAGAGCATGTAGGATGTTTGACAGCCCTGCTGGGAGACTGAGCACTGTTGGGATGGTATTAGGTAAATCTTGCAGCGCAGATGCACTGATACACTTAAAATCAGCAAGTAAAGTGTGTGTACATGTATATTTGTTTCTTAGAGTTACCACTTCATTTTATTGCAGAGGAACTGTGTTAGACAATTTGGCATTCTCTAATCGTTGGTTAGCAAAGTCTTTTCCTCCCATCAAAAATATCTTTCCAGTTGGATCGCCTTCTGTTTATTTGTTTGCTTGTGTTTTGATCTTGAAAGACAAAATAGCTGTTTGTGCACAACAAAATAGCTGGATATAGTTTCATGAAATGTGTGCTTCGAGGGTAATATATCTATCTTTCTGAAGTCTTTCCTGGGTTTAAAGCAAGAAAGAATACCAATAACAAAACCACTGTTAACGTAGGCAAGCCAGCCTCTGTGGACAAGCTCATACGAGCTGGAGGTGGTTCTGGGAAGACAGTGTTTCTGCGAAGCAGCCCTTGAAGCAAATGGCTGGATGTGAGACGATGGACTTTCTTCCTCTGCTGCAGCAACTTGAACTGAAATTAATTTTAAACAGCTTCATTGCCTTTCAAATCTCTGAAGTGTCTCTGTTTACTTAGAAGATCTGAGAAAGCGAACTTCAGAAAACAAAAAGCATTGTTCCCAGTAACGAACTGTCAATTGGTCCATCATGGTTTTCAGTTTTTTTCCGTGATTATGCTTGTGAAAGAGATTAAAATACTTCGCCTTTATTATCAGCAAACTAAATTCCCTTGCTGCCCGCTTCTAACAAAGCCCATATAGTGTTGCTCTGATGTGTCTTGTACTTTACTTTCTGTTCCTCACGTGCTTATTCCTGTTCGGGCTGGCATGTATATGGCAAGATTTGTGCAAAATCGATATTTTCATGGTGGATTCAAATCTGTAAATTTCTTACTTCCACAGGGCTTGCTGTAATCATGTGAAAAGCTTAAGGAAAAATTGCTGCTTCTGATTTTATGAATAATTTTTTTGAGCATTTTTCATGTTAGTAAAACCACACAGTACATAGGTGAAATCTTGCTCTGAAATGCAGTTCCTGGGTTGCTTTTTGTCTCTTAGTTGTTGTTAACATGTTTCTCCTATCCTACTCTCAGAAAGCAGTTCTGTGGTCAGAAATGCTTTTTGCTTCTTGTTTGCGTCTGTCATTTGATTGTTTAAACACAGTTTTGTGTATGTTGTTGGGAAGTAAGTGAATGTTTTTATCAGTCCCTCACTGCACACGTATTTCCCATCTGCTCTCCCTTTTTTTGCTCGTTCAAAGGAATGTAAAGACAAAACGTGGCCCTGATGTTCCTTTTACAATTATTTTAGCATACTCGCTGCCCATGGCGCATGCTTATTCCCAGTCTGTTGAACCAAGTGCGTGTGACGTGTGGTACAGTACATTGAAGCCAAGGACGGCGTACCCCTTGCATCACTTCTGATTAATTCATGATTGATCCAGGCACCGTGGATGCAAAAGCTCTGTTTGCAGAGGTGCTGTCTGTGCTTGGCCTGCACGGGGCCATAAACTACACCAATCGCTCAGGCGCAGCACGAGGCTCTTTTTAACTGCTTGCAGGCAGGAGACTAACGACAGCGTTTAAAAAATACAGATAGCTCATTTCACCCCCTTCCCGTTTCAAGTTGGGAATGAAATTTATGAGCCTGTTAGAGGGGATGGAGGGGCTGCGTGGCTGTGGGGTCTCCTTGTGGATGCTGGGCAATTGTGGCTTGTGTTGGTGCTGCCGAACCGGCTGGGAGTCTGGCAGTGCCTCCTGTAATTAGCAGCACAAGGTCCACATTCCCAGCTCGGGACAGTTTTTGAGGAAAGGTTAATGCTGCCCAGGCCTGTAAACTTGCTGCTAATGAACTGCTTGCAGTAATACAGCCAGCAGCTTAAGCGTGTGGGTACAGCAAACAAAGTACGGCGGAAGGCTTATATAATTAGCATTAACGTCGGGTGCAAAGCACCACATCTCCAATATCAGCTGACTTATCTCATTATGAGCTATAGCTGTTTCGTGAATCTAATAAAACGTGGATTTTTAAGATGGGGTAGCGAGAGTAAGAGGAAGGCGTGAAATTAGATTACAGTCTATAAACATAAACTGCGGCTTCCCTGTGCCCGTCCAAAGCAGCATTCAGGCTTCTCCCTTACGTGAAATACAGACTTTGGTTTTGAGTAGTAAGAACAAAAACAATACCATCCTGGGAAAGTCCTCCTATCAGTCCCTTAAAGATGCATACTCTGAAATTTCCTTTACTGAAATCTGGAGCTTCTTAGTCAACGGTAGCGAAAGATTTAACTGAGTGATTGGCTGGGTGTTTTGAAGTACTGAGGTTTCTTCTCTTAAGGGACACCCATCGATCTGATCTCTTTTGCTTCCATAACATATTTCCGTGATGCACATGCATAATCACGTGGCTGCTGTCGCCTTCTTCCTGTCACTTTGGAAGACAAAGCTCAAAGGTTCCTCTGTGGAAAGCAGCGGGGAAACCACCGCGAGCAGCGGCTAGCGCAGCAGTCAGCGTCAGGCGTTCAGCTGCAGAAGGATGAGGAAATTCAGCAGTCCTGAGTTTGGATTTGGCAGCGTGAGAGAAGGGCTGCAGCAAGAAGCTGCTGTGCTGCACGGTGTCATTGAGGCTTGCTGTGAAAGACGCTACTGTACTGCCCGCTGTGACTGCGGCGGGGCAGAGTTAAGTTGCTTTGGGAACACTTATTGTTAATTTCCTGACTCGGGTGCAATTTCAAATCCCTATCAAAACAACTTTTTTTTTTTTTTTTAATGGTATTTGTATTTGGAAAGTAAACAAAACCACAGGCAGATTAAGGAATGCTGCTCGCACCACTGGAAGAAATGAAATAACTTCTGAAATCTTGAGCACGAAATAAAAAAGTCGATGATAAGACGCAAAGTTGGTAGGAGCAGGAAGAAGGGATTGGACTGATCCCTGCACTGTCGGTCTTTGAGTCGTCAGAGCCTTTAAACTAGGCAAGAATGAACACGCAGCAGAATTACAGGACGTCTGAGGTTACCTACAGTGAAAGAGCAGATTAGCATGCTGTGGTATTTTGTTTTGAGGTTTTAAAAAATTATCGCATCCGGATAGCAAACCCTTTTATAGAAATATACTGCCATTTCCTTGTGAGGTCTTTTCCTCCATCCTGAGGCAAACGTAGCATCTCTCCTGAGAAGGGGCATACTGAGAACCATCTTCATTCATAAAGTGAAGAAATTTTTATGTCTTTTTTTTTTTTTTTTTTAAGCAACCTTGGAGCCTGTAAATCTTCGATGTTTTCACAACATCGGGGAGGATTGACAGATGACTAACTGGATTTCCCCTTCACTTCTTACAGCATTTCATAAGTGCTGCATAATTTCCATAGGATGAATTGTTTTCATGCTGCTGAGCATTTCAAATGGAAAAATGCTTACCGTCAGTAACTACACCAAGTACGCACACAGTTCCTTGTAATCTTTTGGGTTGACTATTTAATATAAATGCTGTAGGCCCGTCATCCTCCTGTCCGTCCTGGCTGTCCCTTAGGCAGTTCCTTCTGCCATGCAAATATCCGTTTGGCTGCCAGCACACTCTTAATTCACACAACCTGGTGTGTCCTAGACGCAGAGCTGCAGGCACAAAGCTCACTGTTTGTTCTGATGCTCCCCTAACATGCTCGGGGAACAAGCCGTCCCCTTCAAGCCCAGCCTGACTGTTTGCTTTCGTTTGAGTTGGGGTTATGGGCTTAGCTGCCTGGCTTCTTACTGTGAGGTAGTGTCCTGTTCATCATTAATGAATTAATTAAAATTTGCATATATATGAATTTTAGATTGTTTTTTCAGTCATGCTGAAAGTCTTTGCAGTAGTGCTGCTCAACAACATGATTTATCGTTTTGCCCTTCGTGATATATCAGCTATGTGATGTAGAAGTGTTCTGCTTGCATTTCGTGAGCCAACTGTGTTTGGCTCGCAATGGGAGAGAATGAGTTCTTTCATCGTTAGTGATGTAGCTCGCAGTAATGGATGCTTTGTGAGTATTTCTGCTCTTCGCTGGCTGGAGCACTTCTATTGTTTCAGCAGCACTGTTGCAGTGGTAGGTGCTCTGTTACATGTGGAGAACACGCAGAGAAACTTTTATTTTCTTTTTGCCAATGCCTGGCTAGGAGGGAATGATAGCCGGTGTTTGCTTAATGCATTTTGCTAGCAGGTGATAGATACCTTCTGTAGCTGGCGCTTTTCTCCTGTGGGCCTAGGTAGTCTTAGGGGATGTTGTCAGTCAAAAAATGCTGCCAGGAAAGGATATCTATAGTAACTGAAGTGCAAAACAAACACAGGACATGGTTGTAGCTGTTACAGCTCCATCATCTCTGTGGTGTTTTGCTAAGGTAAGGGAGGAATTGTACATGCCCATCTATTTGTTTGCTTCTCAGTACTTACTTGGGTTTCCTAAATGTGTTATGTTATTCTGAAAAGGTGGAGTATCTTAAAGTGGTGGTGTTCTTGTGTGCATATGGTGTTTCTTTTCTTTTTAATTATTAATTCAGAAAATGAATGTTACTGAGTGAAAGTTAAACAAGTTAGCGTGTTCTGGAATATTTGTTAAGCATCGTATGTGCTATAGAGCCTCCAGGCATTTTAGGAGTGAGCTACTTTCCAGGACCTCTGATGACATCCAGATAATACATGATATTGGCCAGAGGTAAAGCTGCCTCTTTTTAATAAACTGTTGCAAATTTCCACTACTTGCCTTGGAGAAAACCTGTCCTTTGGGAAATGGAAATTTATTTGGGAATCATTCCAAGATACGGTTACATTCAAACCTTTTCTTCAGTCTGGAAAGAAACACAGACGGGAAGAATATAACTTTAATGAGTACAAGATGCCTGCGAAGTGCTCTGGGTTCATCAGTAAACGAACCTGTCCCAACCTCTACACCACTATTCAGCCTTTTTGGGCTTTGTGAAAGGGCCATCAGTAAACAAACCTGCCCAGAGGAGGAATGGTTTTCTGCCAGATGTGTGCATGGAAGTGGCTGAGAGCTGGAGGCACGGGGCAGAGGGTGAGCCTGCCCCGAGGCCAGCTGGGGCTGCTGTTGTGGAGGCGATGATTCGGTATTTTTGCTGCTGTGGAAAGGGAAAAAAATGTCCCATCTTCCTGGGTGACGTGGGCCAGATTAATCAATTACTTTGGCATATGGAGACATCTGGTGAGCGTCAGAGCCGGCCGCAAAGAGGAGCAGGACGTCCCAAGTGACTGGACTGGGAGGATGTGGGGAGGAGAAGGATGAGAGAGCGGAGGAGCCAGCCCCACTGCTGGGCAGCCAGGTGGTGGTACTGACCCCCAGCACCCTTGAGGAACTGCATCTTGTGACTTTTGTCAGGCCTGGATGCTGAGGGATGGCTTATCAGAGCCGGCTGGTGAGGGTCCTTCTCTGTGTCCTCAGAGAAGTGAATCATGTCAGCTCTTCCTGAAATCCCTGCTACGCCTCTTCTCCTCGCTCGTGGGAGGAGGCCAGGTTACCGCAGCCCTGGGGGCAGGAGGGGGAGGATGCCATGGGAGGACTAGCAATTTCCAGTTGTCAGCTAGAAAGGACGAGCAGATTAAGGACAGAGGGGAAGGCAGAGCAAATTTTTGTTGCTGTTGTTGTCTGTTCGCATTAATAAGAGGAGCTGAGGCGTCTGTGTGCGAGTTTAAATTTTGCTAAGCCAACTGATCTGTAAAAGCAGAGAGTAAATCCATTTTCCCCCACTACTTTAGTAATTGGCAGAAGGCAGAAAGTCATTGTTGACTGAGAATAAACAGATTTCAGGCATTCCTAGACTGAGAAACCTGCTTAGCTTTCTAAAATCAGTCTCCCTGGTGCTCTGCTAAAAGCTTAATTGGCTGACATTTTGTATGTGAGAGATTTACTCTGCTGGCCTAAATTGAGTTATTTTGTGTAAATGTTTTTGTGGGGTTTATAAAATATTCTCTTCAGAACATATATGTGTGTGTAAACTCTGGACTGTTTCTTTTGAAAGAGTAATAACTAGTACTAGATGTTGTGGCTTTGCCATACAGGGGATAATTTAACGTGGAATTCAGTTTACACTTCTAGTTAACCTCATGAGGGATTTTGTTGGTTAAAAACTAAATATCTCATTTTTTTTAAAAGAAAAAGAGAGGGGGAAAAAAAACAGCTGTTAAGATACAGACTTCATGTAATTCCAAAAGAGGATGATCATGCTGCTCATGCCAGGCATTGGGGATGGATGGCTGCTCTTTTTAAACTCTGAGTGTGGGGGCATTGTGGCAGCAGTTTAAGATAAAAGACCGTAGGAAGGCGTGGGTCCTTTGTGAGCTGCTGGGTTTCCTTAGGAAGGAGTTAATGCCATCACAAAATCAGGCCTCTGTGCGAGGGGCTCTCCTTGCACACCCGTGGTGTGGGTTTCGGCAGGGGAGCACCCGTGGGCTGCTGGATCGTCTCCTCTCTTCCTCACGGTGCTCGAGAGTCATCTCGCACACTTCCTTGTTCTGTTTTCGGTACATTGTAATTAGTATTTTCATTCAGGCTTTAAAATTCCTTGGAGATTTGCCGAGGAGAGGGCTGTGCACTTTTAACCCAACTGCAGAAAAGGGATCTGCGTCGTATTAACCGTGAAATTTGCAGGTCAGCCTTGGAATTTCAATATTTGGTGTTTATAACTTGCTGCCTGGTTTGGGCTCTTTCGTTTCGCATTAATGTCCACCTCTTGTGCTCCCGAACGTGACTGTGTTTCTCTTTTTTTTTTTTTTTTTTTTTCTTCCCCTTTCCATTGGATTCGAGAGCTTACTCCGTCCAAATGGATAAACTTTCTTGGCGGGGATGAGCAGAGCCGCAGAGTCGCTACTTGGGGCTGCGCTGGTGATCTGGAATGCATTTTAAACATTAAAGCATGTTTATTTTCGGATTTGACAAGGGCTCCCCTCAGACATTTTTTTCACATACCGCTAGCACGCTGGAAGTTTAGCGCAATAAGGCCCTGGAGCTATGGGTGTCTAGCAGGCCAGGCTGACGGACTGAGGATGAAGAAGCTTGATTTCTTAAGGAAATGGGGCTTACGTGGTGGTGTAATGCTGTCAGCCCTGCTGCCCCACAGCCCAGCTGTGAGGGCAGGCCTTGAGGGCAAGGCCCTGTTACTGCAGCTGGAAGAGCTTTGGGAGCAAAGGCCATGCAGCGTGGGGAGAGCCCCACTGTCCTCATGGTGCCTTTTCCCCACCCCGCTTCCAAACCTTCGAAAGCCCTGTGGGATTAGAAATGTACAACGTGGTTCAGTGTGGTCATTTTCTGTGAGATTAAGGCAGCGTAGGGAAACACCAGTGTCCCAGAAACTGAGGTGCCAGCTGTGTAAAAGAGCACTGGTTGAGTCAGAGAGGCTGAGCCCTGAGGGGAGAGGCTCTGGTCTTGCTCCTGACAGGCTTCCCTGCACAGCTGGTGGGGGGAAAAAAGGAAGAACTTGAGGTTGTTCTGCTGAGAACCTCTTATGGTCATGTTTGTCTGAAGAAGGTGGTCGAGTAGGCACGTTTCATAAACACTTGAGTGGGGTAGTGCCTGCGTGCTGTGTGCCGGGCTGTGCCCTCGCACAGTATGCTGATCTCCTGTACTCCTGGCCACTTCTCAGCCCCAGAGTAACACAACCAGTCCTGTCAGCCTTTGGAGCTGAGACGTGCAGAAAAAGAAGTAATCCAAGGCAGAGTCTTTTCTGTGCCAGAAGAGCCAGGGGGACACCGTAGGAACTGCTTGTGACTTTTGTGGGGAGCTGGTTTTCCTGCTTTGTTGCAAAAGTGTGCTGCAGTGCCTGCCCTGGATCCCAGCCATCTCTCGAGTAGGAGCCCATGAACGTCGTGAACCTGTGGCTGCTGTAGAGTAGCTTAGATCAGGAAATAAAATACGTGCCTAAAGCAGGGCAGCCTTCTGGTGTAAATACTGTGTTATTAACTCCAGAGGTAGTAATTGGAACTGCAGATAGAAATGAGATAGCATCTGTATATGAAGACACTAAATCCAACCAGAATATGGAATGCACGTCTTTAAAGTCAAATGGTATGGGCTAAGCCAGTCTGGTGGCTTACTTCTCCTTAAAGCGACCAGTTCTGCTCCCTCCTCCTTCCTCATCGGCTTCCAGTTGCAGGCGTCGGCCTGTACCCCGTGTCTCAGCTCAGCCCTTCATCTGTTTGCATGGTAAACAAGATCAGTTTGCTAATTTGTTAGAAACCTAATAAAAAAAAAAAAGTAAGGAAAAAGGAGGAGTGGCGATGAAAAGGAAGGAGTGAGACAGGCCTGTCAGTGCAGCAGGCTTGCTCAATTACATTGTCTAACCACACCCTTGGACAAATACGGCCTCTCTGGCTGCAATAAATCATCCCTTTGCGTTTTGTTTGAGAGACAGCAGAGTCCTCCTGAGAAGCAGTGGGCACGCCGCCTGACTCACAGGAGAGAACGCCAAAGCGAAACCTCCGTCTTCCCGTGACGTCGGTGTGCGAATGTGGGCGTGCACACGACGTGATTTTACTCCATTTTTCTTCCCAGAGCTGGCCAGCCCCTCTTCACCAACCGCATCTGCGTTGCAGCTAGGTGCTGGGTAAAGTGCCAAGCATCCTGAGGGAGCCAGCAGGGTAAAGGTGAACTCTGGGGCTTCTGCCCATACTGGTCACTGGTCCCTAGGTGTTAGTAGGGGCAGAGGTGAGTGCTGTGTAGTAGAGAATAATACAGTATAGAACTGGTGAAGTAACTGGTTTATTTCTCATCACAAATGAAGTGGCTTATATTGCAGAAAGAATGCCTGATAATAATTCAAGTTCACACTGTTAAAAACACAAACAAAAACCCAACATTTCTTGTTGTTTTACACTTTTTTTTTTTTAACAAGGGTTATGTTCAGTGACATCAAATAGAAAAAGACAGGGTTGTCCATTGAGATGATTTGCCTTGAGCTGGAGAAGGAGCTGTTAAGTCTGTCTTTTGACAGCATTTCCTTGTCATGAATTAGTTGACCCACAGCTAGACCAGAGAGGAGTCTGAGGGAAGGCTGTAAGACTGGCTAGCTGGGAATGTGCTATTACTCTGGAGGTGTTGCAAGGGCTTCCTTTACACCCAGAAAATACATGTACATCTTGCATTGATAACATGCTACTTCAGAAAAGTAGTAAACTGGGATGCTGCCAATTTGAGCGGTCTTGTTTCGTTGATAAGTTCCTGGATGCAGCAACTGCAAGAAAAATACAACAGCATCGCAGTTGTCTTAAGCTGGTCTGAGTCCATCCTTCCACCAAGTGTCACAAGAATGGTGAAGAGTGGAGGAGGACTTGTATTAGGAAGGGTTTTAACAAGTTGGCCCAGACTTGGTTTAAGTATTTCCAGGTTAATTCTGACAGTAGCTGTCACCAGATCAAGGTTTATTCCTTTCACCTGATGTTGAGGAACTTCTAGGAACTTTGTTCCAAAGTTTTGGTTTTTGTTACTTTACAAAGATTGTTACGACCTGGTATTAAACAATGTAAAGGTTTTGAGAGAGAGCAGACAAATAAGGCGTGAATTATTCTGGCTGGCTCTTAACTGAGGAATTCATGAATAGACAGGAACTTCGTTCTGTACCTGCGTTGTGTGCTGCAAGCAAGGCCCTTGGGGTTTACCCACCCAGTAAATCTGATACTTCAGAAAATCCACCTGTGTAGGTTTGGTCGGGTGGGTGGGATGGAGTGAGCTGTGTGGCCTCTGCTGTCACCAGAGCGAGATCTTGTAGGCAGCTGGGTGGAGGTGAGGATTTACTGGGGACTCCTTTTTCAGTTTGGGGTTTCACAGTGAACACTTGCTGCCTGCTCTCCCTTCAAAGCGCTTAACACTTTGAAGTTTTGCAGTGTCTGCTGTGAAAAGACCTTCAGGGATCTTCAGCCCCTCCTCCCCAAAATCTTGTCAGGCAGAAGGGAGTGTGATCTTGCTTCTATAAGCAGTGGGATCAGTATGCAGAGCAACTTGCCTGGAGTCATATGTGAGCAAGGCAAGAACATTTCCTTGGCCTGCCCCTCAGTGTTGGGTTTTTCCCACAGGGTTTTCTGTTCCATCAGTGACGGTGATGGGTCACCAGCATAGCCCTGTTTTGGGGATCTGGAGTTGGGCAGAGCCAGCCAGCTGTTTGCTCCACGAGGTGCCCAAAGCTGGGGTGCCATAGCTGTGTGAAAATAAGGTGTCTTCCTTCCTTGTGTGGTTGGCAGGTGATGTTGCAAGTAGCAAATCTGTCAAGGCAGCATTGCTATCCCCACCCTTGTCAGTGTACACAAAAGGGGACTGACGTGGAGGACGGCTGGGGGAAATGCATTCTGCTCTTGTACTGCATTGTATCTAATCATAAGCAGCAATGTCACGATAGCTAACAAAATAGATGCATCCTCCTTCTACTTCCTCCATAGTTCCTGGAACAGACTCTGAATAGCGTCTTGTCTCAGACTGCGGTAAATCAGCACTGAACAAAGGCTTTATGAACAGGACTACCCACGGATGTCATGGGAAGAAACGAAAAATTTCAAGGCTTTACTTCTGTGCTATTGTTGCAGAACTTCTTCTTTTTCTCTTTCCTTCGTCAGCGATTAAAAGCTCCAAGAAGAGTAACATCCCCTTTTTAAAAATCAGCTGTCAAAACAGAAATGAAATGTACAATGCAAACAAAAAACAAATTCTGTTTAGGTAACAATGACCTGTCTAAGTTGTCCATGGTGTGTGGTCCTCAGAGCCGAAGTAGCTTCTGTTTAATTTA
The DNA here is from genome assembly GCF_964035555.1 of Netta rufina. Taxonomy (NCBI): domain Eukaryota; kingdom Metazoa; phylum Chordata; class Aves; order Anseriformes; family Anatidae; genus Netta; species Netta rufina. The sequence continues at coordinate 52,470,136 of NC_140124.1, forward strand.
TAATGCGCACATGCTCTGCAGTGTGCATCAGGAGGAAGGGGAAAAAAAAAAAAGAAAAAAACCTTGTGGAAGAAGGGGGATTAGAAGCAAACTGACAGACTGTTTATTACGCAGCATATAACTTACCAAATGGCTTCATTTTTCTTCGTGGTCCAGACTTGTCACTTCCATTTGGCAAACTCCAACACTGCAAAGTCTGAAAGCAGCTATTATTGGCTTCTGCCTGAACTGTGCTCAGCTCATATAAATTTGATGTCTGATCTTTTATATTGAGATTAATAAATATTTATTTTAGCAGACCAAATATCGCCATGCCTTTCCTACAAAATGGGAATTTGAATGTAGTGCAGGATTTTCAGGTAGGCATGTGATTGCTTGAATATGTATAATTTAGCTTCACAAACTCTCACCTCTTTTTTGCTCAGTACCCCTCTGTTCTGCAGTGCTGCGAGTAAAATACACAGCCAAACATATAGGCAGGGACCACGATTAGATAATCACCAGTTAAAAATCTGCAAAACAGAGGGGTTTAGTGTGGAGGAGAACAAACAACACAACATGGTGCCATTGGTTTAGCAAAAGTGGTATGTAGAAAAAGATGTCTGGGGGTTGTCATGCATAATGAGAGTGAGAAGTCGCTTTTGGGTTGCGCTGACCTTACATTGCTCCCAGCTCTGTCATTTGGATTTGGGATCAGCCCCTATTATTTTCTGCCTGCCCCCTCATCCCCAGCCTTGTCTTTGGGGTGCCCCATAATGGCATAGTGGCGTTAGAGGTGCTGTTCCTGGAAGGACTCTTCATGCTTCATCCTCTGTAAAGCACCTTGGGTTGGTATTTGGGGGTTGGTGGTGGGAAGGGACCGCGTGCACGATGCTACCTTTCCCAGGCTCTGATCCAGAAGATGTTAAACTCTGTCTTGACAGTGGTTTCAACAGCAGGTGAATCACACCATTACTTAATACAGTTAAGAGCTAAAATTTTCTGCTGCTACTTTCAAGGCATCCTTCAGCCAGAATGATTGATTTCCTTTTCCTGTAGAAAGGCTTGAGAAATGTATATGATTCCTCTTCGTACTATCGGGGCTGGTGGGGAGATTAAGAGAGTACAGAGCATTAGTAATTTGCTGGTCTTTTCTTCTAGCTTTTAAGACACCTGTTCTGGTTCCTGATAAGGAAACTTATCTGTAACACCAGTTCTTCCAGTATTCATAGTTCTCTGTGGTTGTCCCCTGTTGCTTGTGAATTTTCAAAGATTTCCTATTGAAGTCCGGGAAAACTTTTATTTTAAGAGCTCTGAATTGCTCAGAAAGGCTGAAACTTGTGGTCTGCATGCGCAGAGTTTGCATTTGTGCAGTAGATGGCTATTAAATTTGTTCTTTATGCTGTGGTAAGTAGGAAAATCTATTTTGATTTTTTTTTTTCTTTGCGCTATTCTTCCTAATGTCTGATGCTAGGGGAGTCATATTTGGATTTCTCACCTTTCTGGAATAAAAGCAAATGAATAGCCACAAAAATAGTCCCCAAGCGTCAAGTCAAACTGATTCTTCATCACTTTTTCTTCAGAAAATGATGGGAGGAACCTGATGCGTATTGAAACCTCTCAAACCTTTTATGATCGCAGGAGGGATGTGGAATTGTCAGCTGAGGCAGTTGTACTCCTACGTGGTCGTCAGTCACTGGTGGAGACAGGAAAAGCAGCAAATAGCTGTAGAGCATGAATAAATGCCTCTTCCCTAGTTTGTACAGTCTCCCATCTGATACTGCCATTCTGTGATTGTATAATCCCCATGGAGCCTTTCAGGAAGAATGAGACCTCAAATTTTGTGTGTACTTTTTTCTTACTCTTAAAAACATGTACACAAAGCAAAACCCACCCAATCTGTCCTCAGAATCTTCTTGACAAGGTCTCTTTGCGTATTGTAAAGAAATAAAGAGCATAACTTCATTTTTCTATATACGCTGCCAATTTTGTTTTTCTATATATACTACCTTTAAGGCAGATTTACAGTAGGGACATTTTTGGCATCAGTCGGTGTGAGTCAGCAAACCCTTCCATCAGTTCACAAGTTCTGACAAAACCTGCTTTCAGATGCTGGTTTTGATGCACACCAGGACTCTGGTAAGGTGGATTTCTGCCTGCCCATCTCTGTAATCAGAAGAAGCCATCAGGAAGAGCAGTTTTATTTTCAGTTGCTTAAGGACAAAGTGCAAAACGGTGTTCTTTAATTTGTCCCTATAGATACGTGATGGTTCATCCTGACCCAGAACATTTCTTCCCTTTCTTCTCTTCAGTTCTGAGCAAGCGTCGTATCTTTGCAGAGCAGGATTTACATAATCTGGATATTAGAACTGATGTCAATTTTTTTTTGAGCGTGACTTCAAAGAATGGGAAAAACAGAATGTTCTTTCCCATATTTTGGAGCTAAAAATATTTATCGTTTTTTATGAAATCAGAATATTTAATCTTTCAGTTAGCAGTCCTCCTGGCATTATTTAAGACAATTTCATCAAATGCATGTTCAGTCTAGGTCAGAAAAGAGTTTTGTATAGCCTAGCAGCTGTTACCTGCCATTCATTTGCTGAATATGGGAGATTGATGTGCTTTATTGGGCCAGCACAGCTTTCAGTTGCAATGTTCTTGAAGCTACTTTCTACAGAATTTGACTTAAAATATGCATAACTAATAAAAGTGTTCTTGGAACAGAATACGTATTTAAAACCCAGGAATAATTTCTGTTTCTGGTTGGTACGCGTGATACCTGGCCTGTTTATCATGGCTCTTCGTTACTCGCTGCTCCCACAAAGGGAATTCTTATAGCACTATATGAGAAGGGAACAGTTATGGGAGAGGTAGAAAAGATTTTTGATTTCTGCCATTTTGGTCCTGACTTCCTGTGATAATGCTCCTTGTGAAAGGAGACTGCCTAAATTGCAGGGTGATTAGAGTGAACGTAGTTGTTTACAAATATTTTTGTTAGTTTCAGTGTGATTCTGAATTTCTGTTAACTAACGAGTTACATTAGTTGTTAATGTAATGCAGAAATTGTCTCTTGCCATTTGGAGAAACTGTGTTATCCATTAAGGAATTATCTGTTTTTCCTCTGGTACAAATAAAGGAAGGAGGACGGACTTTTTTCTTCTCTCTTTCTAGGTGTGCCAACCCAAATGGGATACATATTCCTTTAAAAATCCCTTTGGAAGAGAAATGCTCATGTGTTGCAAGTACTCAGAGACCAATACCACTGCTGTTACACTTTGGGGACTCTGGAATAAATCTTAGAGGCCAATAATAGCTCAGTGTTTCAGCTGCTTTAAGCAAGGGGTAGAAATGCTGTTGCTAAGCTTGGTATGAAACTCGGAGCTCTGCATGGGATGTGTTAGCCAGCCAGCAAAGCAGTGGCTGAGCAGCCATCCCATTGTCACTTCGCTGCCGAAACGGGGAAATACATCTTTTATGAAAGGGACGTGTGGGCTCGCATCATCTTGTGATCCCAGCATTGATGCTCAGGCAGCTGTGAGTGCAGACCTAGAGCCTCGTATCGCGGTAACTATCGCGTGTGAGCGTTCACGAGTCATTTTGCAGCCGAGCTGCCTGACCACCGAGGTGGCACGTCTCGCACACCGCGCGCCTGGTGTGCGCGTCCTCAGCCCCGCTTCTTGAAAAGCGGCTCGTGGAGGATGTGACGTGAGAGCAGCTGGCTTCTGAGGTGCTTTTCAGTGAGTTTCCTTTTGTTCAGCTCGTGGTATCTGCGTGGTGGGAGAAGTGTGGGTGTTAATTGCTAACGTACGTCAGGTGGGTGCAGGCCAGGTTGCACAGTCCCCACCAGCAGCGCTGTTCAATGAAGAGCAGTGCCTGTGCAGATGCAGAGGTGGCAGAGCTGGCATGTGATATAATCAAAAACAAAACAAAACAAAAAAAGCCAAAAGAAATAAATGTCATTGTCTTCCCAAGACAGCGCTGTGATTTCCTTTGCCTTTAGGAAGCCTGGGCTCCTGCTGGTGAGGCTGGAGCGGAGGAAGCAACGTGTGGGTTTTGGAGCCGGAGTTGGCCTACAGTCTTGGGCTCGAGTCATCTTCATATTTTAAATTTGGGAGTACTGACTCTGAATAATAAGCGTGCCAGACTTGTTGTTCTTGAGGTAATGGGAAGAATAAATTGTTAAAGCAAACAGAAAAGACAACCAGGACCAAGCATGTTAGCCAGACGCAGCGCTTCTTTCAAGTGGGGAGCTCTGCTAACTTTAAAAACAGTGCTTTCCCGTCATAGAGCTGCAGTTGGGGTAATTGGCACCGAATCTCTATTGTATGCTTTTTAACATTCACAACATTTGTTTTTTTTACCACAAGTCTCTTTCTGAAGCAACTTTCACGGCAGAGTGAGAGACTCTGTTTTTGGGGAAAGGTATGAGCTGTCTTTCCTTTCTACGCGCTGTGAGGTATGGAAATATAATTATTCGTGTTTACATAGGAGGAAGTGGAAGCACAGAGCCGGTCTGTGTGAGGCCAGCCAGCAAAGCCAGGGGCAGTCGGATGTGAAATTCCAGCGCCGACGCCTTGCCGAGCTCGCGCTGCCCCTTCCCGGCCGTCGGAAATGGCACGCCGGTGGCTGCCTCTGCGGGAAGATGGGGACAGGAGGGCTGGAAAGGTGGCTGGAGCAGGGAGAAAATGTATAGGCACTGCAGATGGTCTGCGTTGGTTTCTGCATCAGCAGTGTTGTTGATGCAACGCGTTATTTAGGGTGGGCTCAGGGTCTCGTTTTCTCTTTGCAAAGCAGTGACATGGGAAGCACGGAGATGCGCAAGGCTCCCTTCTTGCTGCTTTAAGCTGAATTTACCCCAACACAAAAGCATCTCCCCGGTTTTAAAAAATCAGCGTGCGTAGGGTTTTTTTCACATCTGAACAGTTGCGAACTTTAATGCTGAGAAACCTCAGCCTGAAAGGAAACCTTTTTATAGTCGCCACGTGAGGGAATATAAATAGATCTTTAGATTGAAGGGCTCTTTCATCCCGTGTCTGGAGCGGCTGGGACAGCGGTCGCTTGTGCTGGGGAAATGGTGAGTTTGCAGCTCAGATTCCTCTGGAGCTGGGGAAGCTAATTAAGAGAAAAGTAGTTAGTGCTTTAAAGTACAATGTCATATACGTTTTCAGATGGCTGTGCCCTCTTCCCTCCTCCCCCACACCTTTTTTGGTATTTAATGAACAAGTCTTGCACTTCGAACAAAATCGTCGCCATTCTCCTTTTTTGTTTTGCTTTTTTTTTTTTTTTGTGGGAAGTGTGACTCATAAAATATTTTAATCCCTGTTATTGAGCATCATTAAAATGAAGATTGTTCCCTGGCAGCATGTTTTTGATTTAAGAACCCTTCATCCTGCGAGCGCTCTCTCCATTGAAGAACAACATATATTAAGTTGATGAAATTAAAGTTTTATAAGGCAGTGTAATCATAACTTTTTTTCTTATGTAAATTAAAAATATTTGTTGATTTAAAAAAAAAAAAAGTCTTTGCTTTCATGCATTCAGACACGTGACAATACCTGAAGCATGTTAAACTCCTAGTTTAGCTCAAAAGGCAGATGAGAAAAAGAAACGATATGCTTGAAAAATAGGATTTCCTTGAAAAGTGTTTAATGTGCACAGTAGACTCAGCTTAAGAGGAGCAAAACGTGTTTCTGATGGACCATGAGGAAATTGCTTATCACCCCCCATTCATGCCGGTTAGAAGGGGGGGCAGCTCCGTGCCATGCCCTCGGCGATGCTCAGTGGCCCCGATGCAGCCCCTGGCTTTGGCCACGTTTGTGCCCCTCTTTATGTGAGCCCCTTATGTGAGCCCCTGCTTTTGTAGGGCAGTGTTTGAGGCTGCTCCTGGTGGAATTTAAGCACAGATTTATTTTGGGAGGCTTTATAGGGTCTTGTGCGCACGTGTGAGGGTGTCCCCAAGATTTGTAAATATCTGTTGCAGTAAAAAATGGGGAAAATTAGGTGCAAACAGAGCAGATTCTCAGAACATCCTGTGTGTTTAGCGAATGCTTTAATTTTTTTCCTTACCCTTAAAAACAAACAAACAAAAAACACTAATCTGATTTGGGATGAGAGCAACAGATTTAATAACCCCGTGGTCCTGGGTAGCGCATGCCTTGCTGGGAAGTGAGGGCAGACCATAAAAATTGCAGCAGCATAAATCTCTCCAGGTTAGTAATTAAGCATACCAAACAAATTGTATTGTATTTATTTTCCTTTTCATGCACTACCATTTTGCATGTAACAAGGTTAAGACGGAGATTTATTTTTCTTTATTTCATCTAAAATTCTCCACTCCTTCGCTCGCAGTGGTTATAAACTCATAAACGGTCGAGATTTCATTAGGAACCATCCAATTTAAAAGGGAACTGGGCGGGAGGTAGGAAACAATGCCAAGTGGACTCCTAAATTGCTCAGGATGTTGTAAATAGGGCTGCCGCCTTTTGATCTCGCCAAGGGTCACAGGGATGCCGTTAGTTTGACCAAAGGATGTTGGGGGCAAGTGGCAGAAATCACCTACCTTCCATCCTGTTTTCCACTTGCATTACTTTGCTCAGGGCTGGTGTTATTAAGAAGGTGTAAGGAAGCAGCTTAGACAGGCCTCCTTCCCTTTAGGGTCTTGCTGCCATTAGAGAATTAGTAAAGCGTGTTTTTTTTCTGGTCTGTTCAGATGTTTTATGGCAGCCTGTTGTTGCTCGCTGGCTGCTTAGGCTAGCTACCGAGTCTCATTAAGTGCAACGTCAGGCTGGTGCTTGGGGAGGAGAGGGGAGATGAAAGCCTGTGCATAACTGCCGAGCCTGGATGAAAAGTTCATACCAGCAGATTGCCTGTGTTTCTGCGTGCTGTGGAGAAGAACATACTTGCATAAATACCCAGTGAAGCTTAACACACTGCTGCCTCCCCTGCATGAGGGGGACAGAGCAGGCTTTGCCATGCCCCCATATCCATGTTTGCCCCCTGCTCAGAAACCTCAGCTCGTCCCCAGCTCATGCGGGGTGACTTCTCCAGCCTCCCGTCCTCCTGGGGAGAGCAGGGCTGGGGCACAGTCAAGCAATGTCAGGATGCAGAGCCTCCCCTGCCTGATGGACGCGCTGCCTTCGCGTGACAGCACGTGGGAAGCACGGCCAGCCAACTGTGCCTGCTCCCTCCGTGGTGCTCAGGAAACGGGGGCCGCTTCAGCCGCCTCTAGCGAGCAGCAGGTGGCTTCTAAAAACACACGGCTGCGATCAGAGGTGCATCTAAACCTTACGTGTGGTGGTGTCTCTCCTTGCACGGAAGGACGCGACCACCTGGATTTGGAGTGGGCTCTTGCAGCAGCGTGTGGACGCTTCTGTATACCAAAGTGTTTTTTTTTTTTTTTTTTTTTTTTCCTGCATTGTTTAGACAAGTGAATATGGGGGAAATCAGTTTATGAAAAATAATTGCTTCCTGTTCAGATAACATCATGTCTCTATGGCAAACGTAGTAAACTGGTTTCTTAACCGTTCCTGGTTATTTCCAGAAACAATCTTTTCAAATATCGGTCAGGTTGTAAAGTAGAAAATCTGATGCTAATCTGTGCTAAATGCCAATAAAACTGGGAGCAGAGGCTGGGGAAAATATTTTAAAGCATTTACTAGAAAGATACATATTTGGTACAATTAGTCATGTTCCGATAATCATGTTTTTTTTTTGTTGTTTTTGCGAGCTACTGTATTTTAACTTGTCTGGGGTCCATTATGGTGCGGTTCATAAACAAGATGAAACTATGTGGCTAATAACATGAAATGTTTCCTACTTTGATCTAATCAGAAGCCTGTCTTGAGCTGCTGGTTTAGATCTTCATCAGAGGAGAGGAGAATGTCGGAAACAAGTACTTTAAATGTTTCTCTCTTGGCAATTAGCCACAGGAGCTCCATTATTACTTTTTGCATGGATCAAATGAGGTCAGGGGAACGAGCTTCCTGCATGAGGTCGCTCTCAGAAGCTGCAGCAGACAGTAATTGCTAACATCTCTGTCCTGTAGATCTCCATTCTGGAAGCGCACATGGGAAATAGTCTAGAACCTCAGAGGGAGGTGTACGAAATGCCAGTGAATGGTTTCGAGGCCTCTAAGGAAACAGTAATTTGACCATGTTGTTTTGCATCGAGATAAATATTAATAGCTTTCTGAAGATTTCGACGGTGGTGGTAAAAGAACAAGACCCGTTTAAGCATAATGCCCGTCTATTTTTAAAAGGTTAAAAAAAAAAAGCACCAACCATCGGAAACTTGACTTATTTTTTACTGTGGCATTTTAAGAAAAGAAAATTGATTGCGTGGTGATTGAAAAATGAATGCATTAAAAGCAGTGTCTGCACATATATCTTTGTGTGGATATACAAATATAAGGCTTTTTCTCTGTATCTTACAATGAATTTCCACTATATAAATCTATGCATCAAAAATGTTTAAGGCTGTAATCTTAATCACAAATTTATGTGTAGGATATTTCTTTGAAGAGTCCTTGGAAGTTCCCTTGGCATAAGCCCATATCCTGATGAGGGATCTTGGGCAGGTGAAGGGACCAGCATCATCTCTTGTAAATGTATGTGTTCAGTTTTAATATTGGTGTTATCCATTGACTTTCAGCTCTCTAGAATGAACAGTAGAAACAGGAAAATTGTATATTTGGTAATGATCTATTGATGTGACAGCGTTAACCCCGTGACCTACTATGCAGTTTCTGCTATGCAGTATAATTAAGTTGCCTCATCAAGTGAGGAAGTAGCCCTACCAACAAGTAGCTTTTAAAAAATAATGTTCAAATATGCAAAATACTTTGATTTTAAACAGTATATTTTATGAACAATTAAAAAAAAGAGGTTTGTTTAGGATTATTATTAGTTTTAATTAAGTAAATCCTTACTCAACTTGACTCCATTCAGTCCCCCCTCCCCCCAGCTCTGAGACGTTTGAGTGCTTTTAATGGCAAAAGTGATCTGAGTTTTTTCCTTCCAAGTCAAGTGTTTATTTTTCATCTGTGTCGTTCTTTCTGGAGCTCTGATCAGGCCTCTTCATTAGAAACACTTCCCTGCATTGCCTTTGAATCCTAGGGGCAGGTGTTCTTGCTGCAGAGTTGGACAGGTTTCTATCTTTGTGCTCACCTGAGTTTCTGAGCAATGAAGACTCTGTGAACACAGCTGGGGACAGATGTTTGGGTTTGGGCTCCAGCATACTGTTTTAGCTGGTATGTTACCACGAGAGGTGCAGCTAAACCTTCTGTGGTTTCACAGGGCCTCGTCTATGCAGCAGAGCTCAGCCGGAGCAAAGCGGGACAGGGAGGGAGGCTGATGCCTCTGGCCTTCCCCTCTCTGGTCAACAAAAGAAATTGTAGCTCCAGCCAGGGCTCCAGTAACAGCTCTGGCTGATATTATGCACCTAACAAAGTATTTCCGAGCAGAGCTGAGGAAAGATGGTTTGTGGCAATCAAGTTTCAACTTTGTGCATGGTAGTCGTGGAGGTTTTCAGAAGTCTCTGTGATCCTGACAGTATTCTTCAGTGTAAGAAATTCAGATTTAACTTCGAAATATGTGTTTCTAGCTCCCATTGTTAGAGCGGGATGTTTGAAATGTGAACTGTGTAGCTGAACCAAAAGATTAAAAAAAAAAAAAAACAACAAAAAAAAAAACACGTGTGCAGAGCCTGGAGTATTTTCTGTCTTTAGGAAATTTGGAGATGTGGTATTAGTTTAGGAAGCTTGCTCATAACTAAGGAAACCTGTGAACAGACAGAACTGGTGTAATAAAATAACATTCAAACAAAGGAGGTAAAGAAATCAATCAGAAAAGCAAAATGTACAATAAAATCTCAGTAAAGACAGTAAAATGGCTTCAGCCTTTCAGTATGCTGATGCTGGTGGCTAGAGAAAATCTCACTTGTTGCTGAGTAGTGTGGTTTGCTGATGAGCTGATTTTAAGAAATGAGGATATGAAATACTTAGAGGATATTGTCTTCTGTCTCTGAAAGGAAAGATACCATCTCTCTCATATACACTGGTTGAAATTTTAATTAAACTCGAGCCAAAAAGCATTGCTGACTAGACTAAAGCAAATTCATTCAGAGACTGAAGAGACTGAGGGCGAGGGATTTCTATGCGGGGGGAAGATAAGGAACATTATTTAATATGTTTATGCCATGTTCATAGTTGAAACACTTGTATGCAGGAACCTTTCATTAAAAACTGTTTCGGCGGGGGTGTACTTGTCACGGATGTTCAGTGCGGAGGGGTCAGAAGGCAGGAAAGGAGAGTGCTTGGTACGGGAAAGGAAATGCTCATGGAGGGAAGACAAATAATCGTATCCACTCCTGCCATGCCTCGCTTTCTTCCTGCTGGGCCAGCAGACAAGTGCAAGCAAACGCTCTTTAATTTTCGGTTTGGTAACTCGTCCTTGTCCCACCTTGGGATTTTGGTGGCTGCGGGGCTGAGGCCGCCTCAGGGAAGCCTCAGGTGGTGGGGCTGGGCCTTGGTGCCTCCGCACCTCGGGTGTGCAGGGGCCGCCGACAGCCTGCCGGCTTCGGTGCAGGCAGCGACGCTGAAGCACGATTGTGGCGGCGTGTTGAAATAAACCCTGTTACGATTACGCTGCTGTATTCTTGGCAGGCTCGCCGTAAACCACAGTGTGTTTTTTGGTGTGTACGTGGCTTTTTTTTTTTTTTTTTTTTTTTTTTTCATACGGGTAAGCAGATTAGTTAATGCCTGCCTTTCATGAGCAGAGGCTTTCATCCTTAATACTCGGGTTAAACTGCATTCAAGCTGGCTGTAGCCTGTGAAGGTCAAACTACCATTTTGATTTCCTCTCCCCGCGCTGCGAGCGCTGCTGCAGGGCTGTGTGTGACCCCTCTCCCTGCCGCCCGGCCCCAGGGACGCCGTCGTGCTGGAAGCAGCCTTTCAGAGGGGGGATTATGCCCCCCTCCACCCCCTTCCTTCCACAGCAGGAAGGTTTACGTGTGCGTTATTAAATGCTGGGCTTTGAGAGCAGCAGATGGGGATGGGACATGCACATCTCTCCCCGCTGAAGGCGTTGCGGCTTGGCTCTGACGAGCAGCCAGCTCCTGCCTGGCCTGCCCGAGGGAAAGGGCTCGCCCCAAAACAGCCTCCTGCTCTGAGGGTTTGTGCTCTGGCTCGAGCAAGTATTAAAGCATACCACGTCCAGAGTAACCCACCTTCCCTTTTCCCTCCCCTCCCATAGGATCGTTGCTGTCTGAGCCACTGGCTTGCAGAGCACCCAGCATCTGGTCCCCAAACCAAATTGGAAGAGCGCGTTGTTTTAATTATTTTCTACTTGTGTGGTCAGGAGGTTATTTGGTCTGGTGAGCTGTACTTCAGGCCCTTTCGCTCATTAATACCACCTTGTACACATCCTGCGCGAGTACCGGAGTGGTTAAAGTTATCCACTTGTGTGGCCAGCTCTTGATACGACACAGTGGCCAGTATTTACAATTACAAGAGGAAGCTGTTATATGTGGATTATCCTGTATTTTTCTCCAGTGATGGTAATTACCTACATAAATTTCAACTTAATCCTAGGAATGAAGTCTTGCTAAAAATACACGCATAAAAATTCCATTATCCAGAAGTAAATTTGGGTCATTTGGATTTATAAATGGTATTTATTAAAGAGGCTCTTTTCTGGTTTGGAGGAATCCTGCAGAAATCTTTGGCTGCAAAAGCCAGTAGGCTTAGGAAAAAAAAAAAAAAAGTGCAGGACTTGACGGGAGAAGGGAGCAAAAGCTACAAATAAGAGAAATAGTTTTGTCAGCTTATGGGATGAGGGATCATTTTTCACTTTAACAGACAAAGCAAGTGCTTGTAGCTGGAACATTAAAGCTGGATATGCCTCTGCAAGACATTCTGCCTGACTTTTCTGTTTTTAATGCATCCTTCCTGGAGACCAGTGATAAAGGCAACAAATCAGACAATAGCAGGCAGTCAAACTCCTGCGTCTCCAAATCTAAACAGATAGATGGCAGCTTTAAAAACGCCATCCTTCAATCTAGCTATTGATGTCTTCTTCTAATTATTGATACGAGCTTTACTGCAATAGCTCTGTACGGTACAGAAACCTGGGCAGGCCGGTGTTTTGCTTCAGCCTGGGTTCTCCATTGCACTTCAAAAATTCAGAAAACAAACCCTAAGGGGATATAGCTGCAGGAAGACAGAAGGGTAATTAAGGGCACCATGCTCTGAATTTGGCTGGGTTTTTTGAAGCCGTTTCTGCCTCTAGACACCATGGTAGTGATAGTAGTTACTTGTCTGTAGCTTTAGAGCTGTAGCATACCTGAAATCTTGCCGAATAAATTCTTGTGTGTGTGAAGGGAACTCATGCTGGGGATCAAGAAAGGACTTGTTGCACCTGAGAGCAAGAATAGCCGTACATATTGGCACGGGATTAAGCTGACATGCCTCCAAGTCACTGCAGGGCTTCCAAGTGTCAGTTTTTAGACGGTACATGTAGTGATGGTCTTTTCAAAAGGAATAAATCATCCAAATGTATCTGAGAGAGTTCAGTATGGTTGTGTCTGGGTGCTGATTGCAATTTAAAACAGTGGCGATTCCTTTTATCTCTCTGGAAGCTAAATAGCTTGAACTCCTAGGGCTCCTTTAATGAAGAGACCTTAAATTTTTATATTTATTTCAATCTTTTATTTAATGGTAGAGTTCCTATTGGGTATGCTGATTGTATGCCTCACGTTACTCAGAAATGTGGAAGGGAAAAAAAAAAAAAAGTGAAAAGAATACAAAATCATAACAATATAACAATATGGGGAAAAAAGGGCCCAATTCCATGTCATCGGCGTGTCGCAGAGCCCTTCAATGTTGTGCAGTTGGTAGCAGAACATGAAAGAAATATGGACTTGCATATCTAATTTGGTAGTCCAGCCTGTGTGGCTTGCTAATACAGTGCAACTTCCTGCAGTGGTGCAAGAATTGCCTGACTGGTGTAACGCACCTACATATGTTACAAGGAGGCTTTAAAACACGTTCTTGGTAGGTTAATGGGGAGGTTTAGTGTAGAATTAAGCAGGCATTTCAGAAACAAACAAAAAAAAAAGTTTGTGGTTTCTGAATTCCCTTGCACAACCTCTTCGGATCTATACAATGTGAACTGAGTTTCAGTGAATTAATCTCTCCATCTGCAAACCACGTCACTGATAAACAGGGCACGGCTGAGAGAGGGGTGTGTGCATGTGTGGGAGTACGTGCATGAGTCTGTAGACTTCATGGATTTATGAATAACAGTTAATTCCTACAGAATAATTCAGGTGTGGTTTTTGACAAAGAGGGGCTCTCATTGCATTTCTTGAGTCAGTGTAGGTATGCTCATGTTTAAGATGCTCACCTGGTTGCTTTTTTTTTTTTTTTTTTTTGTAACATTCTATCTTTAATGAATGCTTCCAGTTACGATTTTTGTTGTTGTTGTTGAATTCAACAGAAGCTACCTCCAGCCATTCCCCTATGAAGCTGTGTTATATTCAACCATTCTTGCTCCAGTTCTCTCCTGCCAATTCAGTTCTTAACTTTTCCTTTCCTTTTTTATTTTGTGAGATGCTACAAAATATTTCAGTTATTTAGAAACAGCGTAGGTCAGGTTTTAAAGTATTGGGGGTATCTCAGCTTGACAGTTTTCCAAGGCATATTACAACTTGTTAGTAGTGTCTTTGTGCGTAGGCTCAGGTGTTCTGCCTTCAGTAGCTTGTGTAAGTGCGTGCTGCTGAAAGGAAAGCTACTTAGAAGTAATACATTTAAGTATTTGAGAAACGTCCTTATGGTGCTAGATAAGATACTAAACATTAAATGGGGAAAAATCTGTGTCTTCAGTAAGTAACTGATTAAAAATAATAGGTCTGATATCTTTAACATCAGAAATCCGCCATGTGGCTTTGTCAGAGGTCCGTGTTGGGGGACCCTGACAGGTGTCTTCACTTTCAAGGTGTTCTAAATGAAAACTATGAAAACAAGTATAACATTATAGTAGAATTATTTCATAGTATAATACTAGAAAACATTTAATATTTCTTATAATGTTGCTGGCTTATGCTCATGTATCTCTCCAGATGGACTGATTTTTTCCACCTTTGCAGCAGGCCACTATTGGGTCAGTAGTGGAGTATCGTGACAGCTGGTGTACAGGTATAGCCTCACACTTGAAAAGTAAAAACCTTTCATTTTCATGAACCATAACTCAGAAGTCAAATTTGACCTGAACCAACTCCAAAAGGTCTCTTAACAACTGTAGTTCATGCTATTTTCTGAAACTTTGGGCAGACGGACAGAGTAACTAGGGATTATCTATTATTTTTTTTAAAACACTGAAAGATTTATTATCATTCTTTGACACCCTTGAGCTGAGTAAACCATCGTCTGAAATCTTGAATGACGTGCTCAGCAGGGAGCAGAGCCCTGGAAATACAAGTTTTACAAGGGGAATGTTGGCACAGCACAAACTTTATTAATACTTGTGGTCAATCTGCTGTAATATTTAAAATCCCTGGTTTCCATGTTACTCTGTAAATACAGCTTTTCTTCCTTTGCTTGAAGGTTGACCCTTTGTGACTTCTGGATTTGTGCACGCTTCTACTTTTACCCTTGCTTTTTTTCTTCTAGGGAAAATACAGGAGGCATTGTCTGAGATTAGAGATAAGAGATGCTGGCTTTGTCTGTGTTGTTTTGATTGTCCAGAGAGAATTTGGCTGTATAGAAAGGCAGTGATAAAAGAGCTTTTTTTGGAGCCTCATCAGTGAGTAGAACATTTGCAAATCAGCCTCGGCAAGATATTGGATATTGAAGCACCTGATACTGTTTAGAAAACGCTACTTATTCTGAAAGATAAAACGTTTCATTAAGGTGATGGGAGGTTTGAGAAACAGGCTGGGGAACAGTTCAGCTGTGACAAGCTCAGCTGCGAGGCCGTGCACGCTTGTCCTGGCAGCTCTGGCTTTCCAAGGAGTGGAGGTGTAAGGGGAGAGGTTTTTGGTCATGAACAGCGGCTTCTTCCTGGGACAGTTATTCTGGTGCCTTTAACTCTTCACGGATCATGAGTGAATTAATCATCTGTATTTCTCTGTGCTTGAGGTATGCCACAAAACTGAACTCTGAGTACTGCTCATCACAGTCAATGACAAAAATGTTGGGGATCCTTTTGCCTTCCCTCCCTCGAATGCAGCGCTTTCTGTTCTGCTCAAGGATGCATTCATTCAGGGTAAGGTCAAGCCCACATCTTATCTTTAAGTCCTCCTTTCCTTCAGGGTATCATCAGGCATTCAATTTACAAATCCTCTAAATCTTCTGAGGTGTTTTTCTATGAGTGTTTAAAAAAGTTTATGTAATCTCTGTGATAGAGGCTTCTGCTAAGCTGGCACACCTTGTATTTGATTAAACCCTTGCCTCCTGCTTGAGGGACAGCTTGGCTAGCTCCACAAATCCGCCAGGATCCCCCGTTCGAGATACACCAGTCAGCTAGCGGGATTTTGTGTGTGTCTGTTTTAAGGTGTGGGGGAAAGGGGAGTCACAGTGTATGTGCTGTAGTGAAGTCATGCAAGAACCATCCCAGGATGATAACCAAAATTATTTTGTGCAAAATTATTTTCTGCCTCAATCCTCTAACATTGCAGGGGGCTTCATGTGCTTACATGGCTTCTCTAACCTTCTTTTGTTTTGACTTGGAGATTTAGCACTTTGTCTCTGGTCATATTTATGTGTCTTCCTCAGGATACTCATCTGAGGGCTGATAAGCCGTCGTGTCAACTGCTCTGCCCTCGGATCAGAGGTGGTGATGGCCGGGGAGGAGGAGGCCTGGCGATGGCACTTTCCTCACAGGCCAGATTAAAAGTCCTGTGAGTGTCAGGCAAAAAGTCCTGTCATGGCAAAGGGCCATGGCCTCGGGCCTACCCCCCGATTCACGTAGCTTGGGCTGGCTCAAGTTCGTTTTATTTTCGGTGGATTGGCCTGCCGCTCCATTTTGTTGTCCTTCCCCAGGGCTGGGAACTATAATGGTAATTTTGTGTTGCAGGGCAGGTGGTTTGTGCCCCCCGCTGTCTTCCTTCCCCCCCCCCCCAAATTTTCACAAGAAGCGTTAGCTTCCTGCGCCATGCTCCTGGTGCTGGCCTCCCTCAGGGCCTTCCTCAGTTGGACTTCTTACATGCTTTGCTACTGTTATTGCAGCATTACTGGTAATACACAGGCTTTGTAATACTAATACACATATATATATATATGATATTTTAATTCAAATCAAACCCTGGAATATGCTTGCATAGCTAATCTTATTTTGTGATGCTGGGGGTTCGAGTTTGAGGGGCTTTGTATTTGGACCCTGGGTGCTGCTGTAAGGAAATGCATGGTGTTGATAGGGATTGGTGGCGTGCAGATGTTTGTGATATTTGTTTTTTCCTTTCTGTTCGCTTAACCAGGAGCATGTTGCCTGGTCAGGCCCAGCTGTAAATGAAGTACCTCCACAGCTGTTTGGTAGCAAGGGAGCATCTCCTGCATCTGCCCTTGCTGTGAAAACGAAATGGTGGCATTTGGTCCTGGTGCTGTTTTGTGGAGCATTGACCCAGAGAGAATGAGCAGGCTGTGGGTGGAGTTCTTAAAATGTTTTGTGCTTTAATGCAGAGGGAGATAACAGAGGCATTTTAAAAACAAACCTATCTGCTTCTGTGTATTGACTTCATAACTGGCTTTTGCAGTGGTAACCACTGAGATTCTTACTATAAGTGATTTTGGCTACATCTACAAAAGTAAGTTTTCTGAGACGAAGGTTTTGGCACATGCTTAAAAGGAACTTATTCACCGCTGAGCCCTTTTGAAACGGCAAGGTAAAATATTGATTCTCGTGATGAATAACTCTGCTTTTTTTGTCCAAAGTTTGGGGTTAAAGTCTGGATCACTAGTAGGCGCCTGATCATGTAATATATAGCAGGACCATTCAACTTATTTTTTTCCCATAATGTGGGAATCTACTCAACATGTCTGTTGAGTAGATAACTGTGTACACAGAGGCATACGCAGAGTGATGTTTTAACACATGTACACACACTTTAACATTGTCAGCTTTCTCTCAACAGTTCCATGGTTGTGTAGTCTGTGTCGAGCCACCCAGATGTCTTCCTTTCGACAGCATGTCACTTCAGGATAGGACAGACCAAGGAAGGCTGCCTGCTCAGCATAGTCTTACTCTGGATTTTCCTATGTGATGTTTTTGTGCATAATCTGAGGTTATGGGAGCCAAAGCCTTGACAAAATACCGTTGCTTGTCTGTAGTTTTGGTACAAATGATCTGATTTAGCAAACAGCTGGCTGCTGCTGGAGGTAAAATTAGTGGAGGCGGTGTCAAGGTGCTGTATGAATTGTTTGGCGTTTCTTGCTTGTTGATTCTTGCATGTGGAGACCGATGGAATGGGCTATAAATAACATGACGAGGGGCAAGGATGGCTACGTGGGATTTAGGATGTGATTTCACAACTGGTGTAAGCCAGCCCAAGAGCCGTTTCTCCCCCTGTGGCTGGCAGCATGTCCCTCCTTCCTGTTTTATAGTGATCGTTTGGCTTCAAATAAATACAGGAATAATTCAGTTCAGAGAACAGGACTGCCACTATCAGCAATAGTCTGGCTTCAGATCAGCCTCAGCCAAGCATGAAACCGTATCCTGAAGTTTTATCGCCACTGAAAACTTTCCTTCCAAAGGTACTTATGTAAATAAATGAATTTATTGGGGGAAAACAAACAAACAAATAATAGTTACAAACAACAGTTGAAAACAAGTGGAATTTAAACATGCTTATTTCTGGAAGGCTGTTGGGTGGCTTGTTGGCCAGGGGAGGTTTGAATCACTGGCAAAAGCCAGCAATACTTGCTTTTTACCCTGCTCCTGCCCTAGGCTGCACAGCTCCTAGCCCGAATGCCTGACTTTGTGGGTTGCAGCAGGAGCCTGGAGCTCTGCTCGCTCCTGTTTTTGGTCTGCAGTTTTGGAGGCGTGTACATGCATCCTCTCTCTGCTTCTCATTTTCTGTCGACTCAGGTGCTCAGGCTGCAGCGTGGGTCCTCCTCAGGATTTCTCCAGCTTGGCTGAGGATCATTTGCAGCGCTCTGAGCTGTCTTGGCCCTCTCAAGAGCTCTCTTTCAGCTTTGGCTTTGTGTGAGTGTAAGGAGAAGAACATGCTTGGTCCTTATTTGAAACCTCTGGCTCCCCCAGGAGCTGTGTGCGTTGCTCCACAGCTGTGAATTTGAGCATTGCTGATGCGAGGCTCCTGTTCTTGCGCTTCTGTAGTGGCGACTCCAGTCGCGATGCACCAGGTTTTGCTCTGAGACAGACCAGGGCTTTTTATGCTAGCAGGCATTAGCCATCTCTGGAGCTCAAATTCCAGGGAGAGAGAAAAAAAAAAAAAGCGTGGTGAGCATTACAGTAGATTGTATGCTTGTTGTATTAAATTCAGGCCTTTTTGTGAGCATCATGCTTCACGCTAGTAAAAAAAAAAAAAAAAAAAAAAAAATCTCCTTTCTTTTGAGTTGCATAAGCACTGATTTTAAGTGCTTAAGTATCTTTTGACAGACACGGGGAAGTGGCAATGGTTTTGTTTTGAGGCAATACATAAAAAATAAAAATATCATGATATTGTGTAGGTTACGTTAATGTATGTTGCTGGAGAGGGATTTGAATGAGCTGGATGAAAGATATGAGTAGAAAAAGGGCAGCGTTGGTGCTCTGCTGATTGCCTCTGTTAGAGTGAGCATGCTTTTGTATAATGTGGAAAGATTGTATTCAGATATAAGTTGTCTCCGCTCAGCCCACTCATTCAGTTGGGGAAACGTTTGGAAAGCAGAAATCTCGCTCTGGAAATGACTTGCTGAGTGTGGTGGCAGCGACATGGTGGCTGCGCTGTGGATGGCAGGCAGGTGCAGGTTTGGGGGATTTTGTCAGGATCGTGGAGCTCAGTAAGGAGATGGAAACTCTCCCTAAAGTGCTCAGGACCTGAACTGGGAAGCCTCAGCGTCAGGCCAGGGCTGAGATTTGAGCGCAGGAACAAAGCGGAGGCCAGTGCACCGCGAGGAGCATGTGGTCTGCATGCTCCCTGCACAAATAACTGCTAAGTTAGCAGGCAGTTCCGCTTTACACTAGATGAGGTTTCAGAGCTAAATTTTTCCCTTTAGTCTTCATTATGTGAGCCCTTGTAAAACATAGAGGCAAACAATGCATAAATATGCTGTGTCCTGACGCCTCTTAAATTTATCCGTGAGTATTTGGGAATTGAGATGTGCTCAGTGAAAGGACCTAATTGGGCTAACGTTAACACGACTCGAAGAACAAAGCTCGTATGTTAGGGAAGTGCCTCAAAGATGGCTTATTTGTATTCAGATTGCAGCCAAGTGAGTGTTTTCTACTGATACACTTCAATAACGTGAGTTTCATGTTATCTAGAGGTCCAGACCATTGGGACTGCAAGAGCCATAGTTTTTTTTATTTATTTTTTAATGTCTAACCTACTAGATGGTTACAGATCTCCTGTTTTTATATTTCATTGATAGCGTTGCTGGCAGACAACGTGAGGGTTTTTTTTTTTTTTTCTGCTTAATTTTTTTGTGCTGGTCCTGCAAGTGGGTTTCATCTGACGTTTTAAGTAATGACATTTCGGAGTTTAACTTCATGCCTTGTCATTTGTCCCTCCAATATAGAGCAGATGTTCCGAAGAGTTAATGTCGCTTCTCAGTTATCTTTGACAGAAGCAGAGTCTGCTCAACATCAGAGGGCTCAGACTAATGTACATTGATCTTGGCAGGGAGAACACAGGCTCCTTGAGCTCGCTAGGCAGCACAGGCCTGCAAATTGTTGTATTAACAAGGCAATTAATTAATAAGCAGGAAACTGATGTAACCCCCGAGGCAGAATGTACTAATACTATATTCTTAGGTTTTAAAAATAGATGTTGCTTTCCTACATAACATGAAGCACCGTCCATGCTGATAAGGCCCAAGTCAGGAAAAGCTTTCCACCTTACTTCTCAGACCGAGCTCCTTCCGACGGTTCTCACTGCCAAAAATTGGTCTCAGAGCATTTTCTTCCTCTCCCATTTTCACGTATTTTCCCAATAAAGCAGTGGAAGAGATAAGGCTGTTTACCTGCTAAACACAACGGTATAACGAGCTGTTTCTCCACAGCTTTTATCTAGTTGCTGCTGTTTAATAGGCTTTTGCGTGTAATTTTGGTGCTGTAAAGATGCAGCATGAGAAATTACACAGGTGCTGGGAGAGCAAGTGGTGGGTAGCAGCTGGTGTGACCCCTGAGAAGCTGCATCCTTGCCTTGCCCTGCTGAAGGACAAGGGGCTTCTTCTGTGCCTGCATGAGTCTCCCAAAAACTCCTGCCTTGAGGTGAGGCAATACGTGGACGGGGGAGAGGCTGAAATACCAGATTCTGTTTCTGGTTTCATTTTGCTTCTCATCCTTGTCTTTGTTTGTCTGAAGAATGTGTTGGATTGATCCAACGCGTTTTTCATTCAGGGGCTCAGAGCTCCTCTCTGTAATGCAGTTGTAATAATTTTTGATGCGCACTGTGCGTCTGTAAGAAGCGAAGCTCAAGTTATGATACCCTTTGAATGAAGAATATTTTTCTATAAATGGCTCGTTTCTCTCAAGAAAATTTGCCTCTCAGTGGTAAGCAAGCTAATAGAAATCTGACGTGCTTGAGAAATAAATCATCTGAGTTTATAAATGGTCTTGGTAACTTGGTTTGAAAGAATTATTTAAAGTTGCAACGTTAGCCTTTAAACCTTCGGGCTTTTGGTATACCTTTCCAAAGGAAATTGACTTTTGTCTGCAGTTGGCTGACTGTTTCAGTATTTAATTGAATAGTCTGGGATTTTGAGCCCCTGATTTAGTGAATTACTTGTCTAAGAAATAGCCAAGGTATAATTTCTCACGAGGAAGAGCGAGTTCATATTATGGCTTTTCTAATTTTTCTCATTTAAACCCAAGCAGACTGATAGGGCTGAAGGAGAGGAGAGGACGGCCGTGCTGCAGTTTGGAGGCCAGGAGGCTCCAGGCAGCGCACGAGCGAGGGGCTTTGGTCTCACCTTGGGTTTGGGCTGCTGCCTCCCTCCTTCCCAGGCGGTGCCAGAAAGAAATTATCCCAAATTACTGGAGACCAAATGTCGGTGGTGCACCTCGAGCTGTGGCAGAAGCGCTTCAAACATGCACGGAGAAGTAATTTTGGAGCAAGCCTGGATGAGGAAGGAGCAGGATTTCCTGTTCCCTTGAAATGATAGGGGAGCCACCTTACAGTTAACACCAGTGATAAATGTCGGGCTGGTTTGTATTAAAAATGCTTTAATCTGATTTGGCCCCATTAATTTTTAAACTAGCAGAGGAGGTCATTAAATCACAAGTCCCTTTTTTGTTATAAATGCTTGCACCTCCGTGTTCCCTCGGCTTCCCGAGATCCTGCTTCTAATTAGAGCGGCGATGTGGTTCATGGCTTGTCAAGCAGATTAATGTGCTTTTGAAATGTTTTTTTTTTTTTTTTTTTTTTTTTTCTTCTTCTTCTTCCCCTATAGCTGCCTGCTTGTCTTCCTGGTGGGTTTTTTTTTTGGGGGCGGGGGGTTGTTACTGCACCTGTATACAGAGCGTATGAAAAGGTCTTAGCTCCCACTGTGCAGGCTTGGGTGAAGTGTCAAAGAGCCAGGGGGAGGGGACGAGAAGCGCTTAAAAGAAATCTCCTGCTCTTCACAAAATGACACATTCACTCGCATTTCCCCCCCCTGCGTTTGAGTGACATGCGTGCTTTTCTTGTGTGGGGCAGTCCATGCTTTTAGAGGCTCCCAAGCCTGCAAACCTCCCCCATCCCTACAGCCCCTGGTTTCCTTCTCCCTGCCCTCCACGGCAGCACCGTGCTTTCTGCTAGGGAAATGCACTCTGGTTGTGCCAGGGGTGCTGGTCGTGCCGGGGGGGTGCCCACCCGTGTCACTCCTCCCTCACAGGAGCAGGGGGCTGAACTGCTGCCTCGCCAGCAGCCTGAGGGTTGTGCTCGATTTGCAGGGAAATTTGCATAGGAGTTTAATTGGAGATAAACGCAAGTGTTTTTTTATTTATGGGGCTCTGCGAGTGTACACAGAGATGCCTTTTAAAAGCAATAAATAAATAAGTGCCTGCTTCACTGTAGTACGGGATTCAGGTTAAATGGGGCTTGGGCACTGTCGTATCGACAAGCCCCCAGCAGCCCTGGCCCCTTTTGGGCTGGGGTTTCAGCCCCTTGAATTTGCTGCCAGACCAAAGCCCCACATCCACAGGTTTCCTCCATCCATCGCTGCCTGTGCGGAAGCGGAGCACGAGGAGGAAGCAGCGTGGCTGTTTCGGAGCAGCTTCCGAGCTGACCCCACTCCTCTCCCCCTTATCTGTATGCAGCCAGCGCTGTTACTGGGAGCTTTGGTGGTGGAGCTCCGCGCTGCAGCCCCGAGACCAAATAAGTGTCTTCCTTCCTCTCTTCCGTGATATACAGCCGCAGTAGGGCTCGATGGGCAGCTTGCTGGAAGATAAAATTAATTTTTGAGTAATGCACGTTGGAAGGAATAATCTGACCGAGACATGCACGTTACTGGGTTATAAATTAACCGTAACTACAGGGGAAAAAAGACACGGGCGCAGCTCCTCGCAAAACCTCCTCCTGGTCTCTTGCAGCGTGCATCGGTGGTCAAACGGGAGTAACCTAAAATGGTGCAGAGCAGAATGGAAAGGGTGTTTTGAAGCTTCCCGGGCCCTTGTGTAATTGGGTGGCCCGGCGTCATCCCTAAAACTGTTTAATTTTGCTCATCGCTGAATGCTGACGGAATAAAAAGCCAGCCAGAAAGGAATAATGAAATGAATGGAGGACTAGAAAATCCCCCTCCCTCCCTCCCTCCCTTCCTTTGCCCCCCAAACAAAAAGTTGGGGGGATGGCATTGAAGAGATTGAGATGAAAGGGTAAAACGCTCCCAAGATGTGGGGCCCCGGCTCTAATGAAGGGATGTGTAAGCCACTTTACGCACATGTAGAAATTAATGGACAAAAGTGTGCAAAATAATAAGCAGCACAGAAGCTGCTGGGCTGCTGCTTTATTTAACCGGGCTGTACAATAGCTCGTCCCGGTTCTGTTACTGTTCCAGCCAGACTTTTGACACCGTCCTTCAAAAGGGCAGGGGCAAACACACAATGCGAGGAGGCCTTAAGTTGAGCTGCAAGGCAACATTCAGAAAGGTTAAGGGGAATTTTATTTTCCTGGCGAATAATTAAGCTGGGAGCTGATTGCTTTCTGTGCAGGAGCATCCGAGGCTCTTCGTAAATCAGTGTTCATCCCCTGCAACACGCTCTTCATTAAAATATACAAACAAACGCTCAAAATGTGCTCTAACCATTTTTTTTTTTAACCTCTGCTTTGGGATTTTGGGCTGTCTAAAATGGCTCTGGTAACTCCGTGATCTCGTGCTCCGAGCTGCTAATGGGCAGCAGAAGCTCTCACCAGGAAATTTAGTATGGCTGAGAGAGTGTGCAGAGAAAAAGAGGAAGATAAGATTGAGTCTGAAAATGCAGGTCTGGTTAGTGCTTAAATACGCAGATTAGAATCTAAAGAATGCTAAGGTTATGCCAGTGAAATGAGCTTTTCAATATATATATATATTTTTTTAAGGTGTGTTTATGCATTTCTCAGATAAATTGCCTTGATCTTTATCAGATTGCTCTGCAAAATGTTAACTCTCAGAAAATCCTCGTGCGTCTGTAATAAGTACATGCAAATCAGTAACAATATCGACTCGTAGGTTAAATGGAATTTAATTTGCCAGATCAGAGCTAAAAAGAGAACAAAGCCACAGCCCAAGAAACAATTTGCGCTGTTGGTCTCGCAGCTCCTTTCAGATCTCTCTCGCAGCGCTGATGCTGCTTCTGCGTGGGTTAGAGCAGCCTATAATGTCAAATGGCCCAATATATGGGAGAAGCTGCGGAGACCTAATGAGCAAAAACCAAACGAAGCCTTGCCCTTAGGAGAATTTTAAAAAGTACAATAAAAGTTCCAGCGGCAGCTTTATGAAATATTCCTCTCTATCATCGTGGCCAGTTTGACTCATGTTTGGCTACAGATATCTTCCTCCCTTGTACTTTTTTTTTGTTTGGTAACCTATAAAGTACTTTTTTCTCTTTTTTTTTTTTTTTTTTTTTTTTTTTCTCCCCATAACGTTGTACTGTGGGCTTTGGGTGATGCGTGAGCTGCACATCCTTCAGTTTGGGCTTGCATCTCTCGTGTTGAAGCGCAGGAGCTCCATCATCTTGTGGGTGGGAGAAGACAAGGTGGCAAGGGGCTGTGTGTAAGTGGATGCAGCCTGCGGGCAGGATAACATAACCCTGACACAGCCAAGTTGGTCCACAGCATCTCTCCCCATCCTGGGGAGATGTGGGCTTCCTGCAGAGAGCCTGCTGGTGATGGACACGTGTCCTGTCGCAGGACCAGGGAGGGATGGCAGGACGCTGGGGAAGGATGATCTACCCTTGGGCCCACCTGAGGAACTCCTGCTGTTCTCTCCTTTGGCAGAAGGACAGCCAAAGAAATTCAGCTGGCAGTGTCCCAACAAATGCCATGGAGATGCACTCTTCCTCCCTTTGTTTTACATCTGGTTTTGATGCTATGGGACAGGATGGCTTCGTGCCCTTATTTTATTTGAATCAGAATGGATCTGAATAATACCATTTAACGTGCTTTATATTGTTGTTGTTGTTGTTGTTGTTGTTTTAAGGCCCCCAAATCATCAGATGGAAGGCGATTTCTGGTTTTGATCTTTCAAAGGTGCTTCTTCTTCAGGCACTTGGCTGGCTCAGGGAGATGTCCCTCGGCTGTCAGGGCTGGTTTTGTTCCGCGCAGCGAAATATCGAATATTCGTGGTGCTGGCCTTCCCCGGTGCTAGCACGCGTGGAGGACTGGCTGATTAAAGGTTTGCCACATGTTGCTCATCTGCGTGCGTTGCCTTTGTTCTGCGACGCTGGGGCCAGCCCGTGTAGCTGGCAGCACTTCTGCTCTGCGAGGACGGGGGTCCTTCTTTCGTGAGCCTCTTGAAACGCCTGTGGTTTCTTTAATGTAGTGATTTTATTGAACAATTTTAAATGCAGTTCATACGTGTATATTATATGCGTATACTTGTTAAAAGGGGGAAAAAAAAAATTAAAAAAAAAAACACGTAGTAATTCTTTCCAGAAGGGGAAAGAAATAGGAAGAAACACATTCGAACTGAAACGCTGTTTTCCCAAGGGATTTTCATAGCTGTTGAAGTAATTCTTTCTTTGTGTTTTCCCTCTGTGTTACATGCGTGCCTTCTTTCTTTTAACTCCAAAATGTAAATTGCTGCCATTATGTTCTATATGTTTCAAGACAGATTCTTGAAACAGTTGTGGCAACTTCAATGCTAAATGGCCCATAGCCTCTGAAACTTGCTGGGAATGGTGACTGTTTTTCCAACCTCTCCAGTCTTTTCTATCAGCTGCGGGATTTTCTTGCCTTTATTTACTCTCAGTGCATTTGAGCAACATTAGGCCCGTAATGAATTTTCTGTCGCAGAGCTGCTGAGAATGGATAACTTTGTTTTAGGAAAATAAAAAGCTGTAGCTCGCCAGTTTTTGGTGCTTACAGAAGTTATTCGATAAAGTTGTCTTCCTCAGGAAGCCACTTATGGCATGAAAATTCGTAAAATTCAGCTATCGGTGTTTAATTAAGAACTGGTCTTTTGGAAGAAAGATGTAAAGAACCATTCCAGCCTGGTATTTTTACTTCTACTGGGGGGGGAGGGGGGAAGGGGGGGGGGGGAACAACAAAAAAAAAACACTGACAACAAAAACCCACCAAACACCTGTGTTAAAAAATCAATGAATGAATCTGAGTTCTTCCAGACCGGAGCACCGTGTTGCAGCTCTGAGGAAAGTCCAGCTGGACCGATAAGAGAAGCAGCTGTAGTGAGAGGAGAGGTGAATGGAAAGGTTTAGCTTCAGCATTTGAGGTGGAAGGTTTGGGGGATTTAAACACGCATACCACAACTTTCAGGTTGAGTGAGAAGTAGTCATCTACGTAGTTTGTCTCTTTGGGAGTGGAAAAATAAGTCGGTGTGTCATGGCTGGATGCGATGATGTCAACGTTCGAACCAAGTTTTTGTAGAAAGCAAAAAAATAAAATAAATTGAAAGTAGTTGTGATCTTAAACAGTGGACCCCCAAATATTTTTCTAGTAATAAGCCAAATGCGTTGGTTTCCTGGGCTGCTAAGGAAAGCGAACCACGTTGCAGAAGGTCCGTAGTGTGGTGCCCAAAATGAATAACCTTTCAGGTTGGCTGGATTTAGCTGCGGGCCATAAGCTGTGAATCATTAGGTTGAAATTAAAATCTATTTATCACGTTTTCTCCTTCCAACTAGTCTAGGCAGTGACGTTAGGTAGATTAGTTTGTTCTTTCAAGAGTCCTCAGTTACAAATACTGCATTTTTAAAAAATGTTTCCGTCGTCCAAAGTTAGATGGCTTAAAAATTACATGTATCCTTTTTCTGTGTTTTCTGTCTCGAGGATAAGTTATGAAACTGTCTGTAAAAATCAAGACCAACCAATCTTTTCAGAGGAGATACGGTAATTAATGGGATTTTCCCCATTTCTTGTGGTGGTGGATGGTTAGACATCATCTTACGAGTTCGGGGCAGCGCTGTTGCCTTGCAGTCTGCCTGCTGGGCTCTTGGATGCCCACGTGCTGTGGGGTTACTGGCCCCACTGACCTGATGCCAGAAACATTTGGGATAGGATTTCCTGGGCACCTTCCTGTGGCATTGTGCCGCAGCAGAAAATGGATGATAGGAGGTAACTTAAGGATTAATTTGTGCTATTTTTAATAAAGGAGTGTCTGGAGGTACTAAAGCCTGGGGGGAAATTCTGAATACTTCTAGAAGAAGAGGACCAATTCCAGATGTCTTTCCTTTTAATCCAGCCCTCTAGCTAACCATACTTTTCTGCTTAATTCCTCGTAATAAGCTACCTCCTTCAGTGGATCGGTGAAGAAAGGCTTTGCGATGAAATGTATCCTCTTTGGAAATATTTTTCTATTTCCAGCAAATAGTTCAATGTAAAGGCTAAGTTTAAACTAATAATAATAATAAAAAAAAAAAGTAGTAAAGTTGTCATAGAAATCAAGCTGGATTCTGGCATTTTCAGCTTTAGAAGTGTAGTTTTGGACAAAGTTTATAGGTTTTGGCTTGCTCGACATACGGGTGACTCCTGTGGAACAGCTGAATGAAAGGAAGGATACCATAAAGGGAAATTAAGCCTGTGAAGAAAATGCCAACTTTTTTTTTTTTTTTTTTTTTCCTGTAGACTGCAGCTCTGTATCAGCTAAACAAAGAAAAAAAAATGCAAGTGACTCAAAAAGCAATTTTCAACTTCCACCTCTGGTTTTAATCTTGTGCATCCTTTTGTGCTTCCTTGCCAGCATCTCGAGGTTTTTACAAGTACTAAAGCGCACAGGGTTTCCAGTGGTTGTAATCTCTGTAACAAAGTTCCCTTGATAAAGCAGTGGTCACAGAGACAAAAAGCATTCACAGCTTTGCCTACGCTGAGCTCCTCTTTGCCCTTCTGGCTTCCCGTGCCGGGCTAAGGGAATCACGGCTCCTGGATGCGAACAGGTAAAGCCGTGTGAGAGATGGTTTGGAGCATCCTTGGCAGTAATTAGGGTTCAATGTGTTGCAATCAGGGAGTCATCCTAGATGCGGATGCGTTTATCTGTGTGTGCATATCCATTTCTGATCCCCTGTCTGAGGAGGGAGTGCTTTCCTTAGCCCAGCGCTGGAACCAGGTTGGTTCCTACCTGCCTCTGTTGCTGGGGTGGGAGACTCAGGCAAACTGGTATTCTCTTAATTCACTACTGTGTTTTTTTTTTTCCCCCAAAACTCAGCTGTGTTACCACCACGTTGTAAGTTTACAGGCAGTGTAATTCTTGGACTTCACCTGCTTCCCTTCAGCCTGATGTTCTGCTGAAACCCTTCAGCGTACCCCCCCTTACCCACCTCCCTTGACATCGTGGGAACAGCGTTATGTGCTTTTAAGTGAAATCACAGACTTGATTAAAATGTCCCAGGCTTATACCTTTGACTTCCAAAGAGTCTATAATTTCATACCCCGTGTCTTTTTGGATGTGCGCACCTTCTAATTTTAACAGGCTACAAAACCTCCCACCCCCCCCAGCTGTTAAGGTGATTAGTGTGTGTGTGTGGTAGTTGGCGTGCCTGTGGGTTTTTTTTTTTTTTTTTGTACCACATACAAGGATTTGCAGAAGTATTAAAGTGTAATGGCACAGAATTCATTGAAGCGTGTGTATGGATTTCTGTTTTCATCTACGGATCTGTGGATCCCACCTATTATTCGAGCACTGCCAGCGCTTGTGCAGCAGGAAGGTCCCGGAGAAACCACGCCGTGAAATCCCAAAGCTGGCTCTTAACTTCTCATGCTCCTTCTTCGTTCCTAATATCGTTTCCACGATCAGAAATCTCTTTGTGTTGCCATCACCGGGAGCAGGAACGTTAATCAGATTTGCAGACGGGTGCGTACGCTCCACAGCTTTTCTCACCGCTCACGCAGCTCCGGCTCCTCGTGTGTATTTTGGCCTCCTCTGAGCACCTCTGCGGCCCATCTGGTTTTCATCTGCGCGTGAGAGGCGATCTCCATTCTCCACTCCTTGTGCTGGAGCCGGAGGCTCTCCTCATCGGCTCGGAGCACTGTTGCAGTCAAGTGGGGATGGGATCTTGAAAGTGTTTTTTTTCCTGAGCGTGAGGTTGATTACGGGGCCTGATTTACAGTCCTGTTTACACCAGAGATGGGGCTGTTGTAACTGCATTTCCTGGCTTGATTGCATTCGTAATGATGTGTTTCTGTGCAATAAAACGAAGGTGGGATTTCAGCGCGGGTAGGCGGTACCTGCTCTGCTTTTAACCAAGCAGCAGAGGTTGGAAATAGGTGGAAAAAAATAAAATCCACGAGGATGCAGCAGCATGGGTTGCAGCCTGGGCGAGCAGCTAGAACAGAAGCCCTGCAGGGATGCTCAGGCTAGGTGGTGGCTCAAGAGCTGAGGCCGAAGCCGGTGCCACCGCAGCCTTATCACAGCTTTCGTGTGAATTGGTTAAAAAACTTTGTGATGTTATGTGGACGTACTTGGAGATCTGTCTCAAAGGTTCGTTCAGCTGAGCATATGAGGGGGGAGTTTACAGCTGCTCACAGCGAGCAGGAGAGCGCTTTTTCCATCCAGCTGCCTTTGGTTGGAGGGAGCTGGAGCTGCATCTGAAAGAGAAATTAGCTCAGCTCTCAGCCCCCGAGCGCGTTGGCTTCTGCTGGGATGTAGGGCTCAGTCCCCTGCTCAGGCTGGATGATGTTCTGCCTTTTCTTAGAAGTCAAGTACATTTCCAACACGGGAGGAAAGAAAGCTTTGCCATGAACTCTCAACTCCATCAGGAGCAGCAGCGTGAAATCAGCTTTTGTATTTATTTTTTATTTTTTTTTAGCAGTTGCTGTTTGGGGCCAGATGCAGTAAATGGTTAGATAGTCCTGTCCAGAAGCAATCTCACCACTGCAGCTCTGAAATTTTTGACAAATATATGTGAGGAGAAACGTGTCTGTGACAGTGGTCATCTTCAAGAAGGGATGCGGTTTCTCTTGTGCGTGTTACTGGTGCTACCTGATGGACGCTCTGGTGGCTTGATTTAATTTCCAATTCCTTCTAGATATTAGAATAAACTGCAGAGCTTCTCTCTCTGTGATTGACCTGCTTCTTTGACTTCTGAACGATGTCACATTTTAAATTGGGTATCACTTGCGGTGAATTTTTTTTTTCATTTGGTTTATTAAGGGAAACAAAACTCATTCAGAATAATTTCTTCCGACAGATGGAGAAGAAGCAGGTCAGTGTTGGTTTATCCGTACACCCTAATTCATATTTGTTGTCTTATTTTAGAAGTTGAGCTATGTGCTCTTGATTGACGTGAAATCCTAGGATTCACTGACATGGAAAAAAAAAATTAAGTTGAAAGTCTCGGGTTGCTCGTGGGTATGGCAGCATCCTTCCCTAGTTTCTAGTTCACGAAGAAATCTGTGCAAAAGATTTGTTAACCCAGACGTAACCCTGTGCCCTCTTAGGTGAACTGAGATGCCCCAGCCGCTTGCTTTCTTTGCCTGTGAAGGCGAGGAGACAATACCACGGGAAACATTGGAAAAGGAGCATCTGCTTTTAAACATTTGCTTCGTAAGATTTGACTAGTTTGCTCCTGAACTTGGTCTGATATTTTAAAAGGTGTGTTCTCCTTCGTGTTGCAAAATCTGGGGAAATGATGGCAAAGCTGAGTTCCTTTAGAGCTGTCTGGAACACCCTCCTTGGTGTTCCTCCTCCTACCATCCCCAGCAGCTCCCAGACCCATCGGCAGATCTCGAGGCTGTTGGAAAGAGGGGAAGGAGCCTCAGAGCTAATTAAATTCCTGCAGGCTGAGCCGAGGAGCTGGTGGCCCTTCCCGGAGGAGCAGCGGGGCGCAGATGGGTCAGCCCCGGGCTGCCGGGGCGGGCGCAGGGCCCCGGACTCTCGGGTCTCGTTAATTCAGCTGCTGGCGGAGCGACTTGTTTTAATTAAGTCAAATTTACGTTTATGAACGCGGTGCGTAAGATAAATCTTGGGTTTGGGTATGGCTCGGTGTCGCAGGCGCGGAAGCTGCCAGGAGAGCATCGCCTGCCTTCTTGCAGCGCGAGCCCGCTTCTGATAAGCGAGTAATTAACCAAATAGCCCCGCTTTTATTGCTCCGCCGCAGCAGCTGGGCCCCGCGAGCCGCTGGGCGAAAGCGGAGAGAGAGACTCCTTCCATTTACTAATTGATTTTGCTCCCAAACTTCCGCAATGGTGTTATTTTCAGCGACACGTAGCAAGAGAGATAAGGGAGAGAGGAGGGGGGGGGGGAACAAAGCAAAAAGCCACCGAAGCCATTTTGTCTCCTTCTTCCCAGACTTGTTCCCCTCCTGGCGGCTCGGATGTGGCTGCGGGCAGGGCTGTCTGTGCCCGGAGAGCTCCGTGCTCGGTGCCCTCCTCGTCTGCCTTCGCCATCCCCAGGCACTGGCCGCGGGGAGCAGTGCAGAGGGGTGCCCCTGGGACTGGGTAGCGGGATGGGTTTCTGGTGCTGGACATCCTGGTTTTTGGGGGCTTGATGGCCCTTGGGGCTTGCAGCCTGCTGGGGAACGAGTGTGGAAGTGTGAAGAGGTGAGCAAGTTGTCTGTCTGTGAGAAGAGAAGGTCGCCAGTGTGGTTTGGCAGCTTGTGTTTTCGCTCAAGCGCTCCATCCCCAGTCCTGGGGACAATTTGGGAGTCCCTTGTTCTGGATGCCCATTTCCATGCCCAACAAATTACTACGTCTGGATGCGGAGCAAAATCAAGGGGGGATTTCTGCAGAGGTGGGTAAGCAAGCGCCAGCTTCCAGAAAGTCCACGTAACAGTGATTAATTGTAAAAAGTGGGTGAAACTGGACGTGGTGTTCGGCAGTGGCTGGCCATACATGTGTTTTTGTTAAGCACTGTAATGTGAAATCCTTTGACATCTGGGACTGCGTCAGGAGTTTGGCTGCGTCCTGCACACCCAGGCCCTCGCAGCGAGTTTCCCCGTGCTCTGCTGGCCCTCTGTCAGTCCTCACCCCCTCTCTCCTCCTCGCTCAGCGTGTTCCCATCTATAAAGGCAGCGTCGTCTGGTTATGGTTCAAAGGTAAAAAATGCTCCCCACTTTGGTGTTTTGCCTAAAGCAAAGGCCCTGGTCGGACTTCTCTCACTCCCAGATCTTTTTTCCCCCTCACATGTTCTCAGAGTATTTCATATTTCTCACCAGGCCGAGGCAGAATAGCTTCTTTGTGCATCAGTAACTTTGTGTTTAGCACTAATATGCTCACTGCTCTTCCCTTCTTATTCCTCTTTCTTTTTTTTTTTTTTTTTTTTTTTTTTTTTTTTTTTTTACTCCCCTGTCCTTCTCCATTTCCCAAACACCAGCACTTTTCAGGTCAGAAAACAGTCCTCCGACAGGAATGAGGGTTTTGGTTTTCATAGGATGCAGACTTTTATTTTGTGGGGATCTTCCTTGATTGCAATCCATGGCAAGAGTTAGAGGGTAGAAATGCAGGAAAAGGGAGCAAAGGGAATGACTGCTTGCAAATTTGATTGTTTTTTTTTTTCTTTTTGTTATTTTCGATGCCTTGATCTTGTGTGTAGTTTTGGTCTTTGAGCCAAATGGGCTATGCTGCGAAGCGTAATAGATAGAGAAAATGAAAACCCAAATGCTCTGAATGGTCTTTCATTAAGCTTTTTTTCCCCTGTGTTTCAAAATTTACCTAATCTGTAAATCAGTTTCCCTCTCTTCGTGCTTTTGGCACCGTACCTTTTTAGTGAGCCAGCTGAGGAGCTAAAGCAAAAGCATCGCGAGCATAGGAGGACGTTTTCCCTTGCCCCATGTGAACATACCAGCTTTATTCTTGTGCTTTTTTCCCCCCCCCCCCGCTATCCGAGGCTGGCTGTGGATGTTAAACACTGGGGGAGCTAAATAAGATTACAGCATTGCTTTGGTAACCTTTCACAGTGAATGGGCAGTTGATCTGCCTATAATGTAAAGCACTTAATGTATTGAAGCATCTAAGAAAGCAAGCTAGTAGTTCACCACTTAAGAGTTCAATTCCTGGATAATAACATTTATTTATAGGGAATAAAGAGTGAGCTCTGCGATGGCAAAGGAGACGTTGTCACTCAGAGCGTGGTCTTTTTATTAACCTCAGATTTATATGGTTAAGTAATTGGTGTATTAGTAACGTTTCTTGAGTGGTAAGGAGAGGAAAAAAAAATAAAAATCCAGCAACAGCTGTCTCTGAACAGCGTGCTGCTTGTTTGTTTGTCTGTACCAGGCTCAGGCTAGCAAATGGACCACCGTAACAGGTCGGTGAGCTGAAGCTCAGTAGCCAGAAGCTTGAGACGTCGCAGCTCACGTGCACCACATCCTGTATTTCTTCGCGTGTCTGCATGTCTGTCCTTCTGCAGGCAGAGCAAAAGGAGGAGGAAAACCTGTAGGGAAGTGCCGCTTACTGAATCTTGCTTTCTTTGAATCAGTCAGCGGACAAACATTGCAGCTTTCTGCAATTTGTTGTTGTCCCTGGCTTTCCATGGAAGTGGGACATATTTCTCCTGCACAGAGATTTGCATGTCATTAATGCACAGCTTGCTGGTAACGTGCAGGCCTACTGTCGTTGGACCTACTTCGTGTTCTCAGCATGATACTGTCCAGATTTTGAAACGAAGGAAAACTCTGGTTAATATTTCCATTTGCACTTTGTTTTTCCAATTTCCCTAACATTTTAAATTAGGAATGTCATAAACTTGGTATGAGGCTAAAAGCGTGTTACAAAATGAGAAAGGAGGGTATTTGTAAAAGGAAAAATATTTAATCCGTCTTCTTCATGGCCGTTTTCGAAAACCGAAGGTAAACGTGGTGAAATTGAGTGAATTTCTATTAAGCAGCCTCCTCTGCTTTCGTCTCACGTACTGAACAGACAATTGATGGCATATTTCCAGCTGGCAGAGCTGTCGAAAGGTAGCATACAACTTCAACTCCATTCCCCCCCCCCTTTTTCAACATATGATTGTGCGAGTCTAAGTAAATTCATCGGAGAGTAAATATTCATTCAGTATGTAAAATAAAGAATAAATCTGCAAGTTGGATTCAGCGAGTAAACAGATTATCGCACTACAGGGCTTTCTTCAGTGAGGCAGGCGCAGATTTTTCAACGCTGATGTGATGATCAACTTGCTATCCACTGCTACTTGCAGCCCTATAAGTCTCCTTTTTCTTTGCTTTTT
The DNA here is from genome assembly GCF_964035555.1 of Netta rufina. NCBI lineage: Eukaryota > Metazoa > Chordata > Aves > Anseriformes > Anatidae > Netta > Netta rufina. The sequence continues at coordinate 52,504,055 of NC_140124.1, forward strand.
AGGTTTTTTAGGGGGAGGAGGAGAGAGGCATGAAAAGGGGTTAGCACAGCAAGTGCCACAAGCCATCCTGATGCATGCGTGGAAAAGCAGTCCATCTCCATTTGCTGTCTTTTTTCCTAAGTAGTGATGAAGTTGACTGCATTTTGGTGGTTTATGTTTTTTCCACATAAGACGCTTTGTTTGGGACGAACAAGGGCGTTCTGCGTTCGCTACTGGTTACGTCTTGATCGTGTTTTTCCAAGCACTGGCTGCTTGTCTGAGCGTTAGCAGCTTCTGGTGGCGTTCCCCTTGTAAAATAGTGGGAGGTGATAATCTGACCCAAATAAACAAGCGACAAACTCCTCTCGCCTGCCCGTCAAACGGGTGGCTGAAAATCCTGCCTTTCCCATCCAGCCCCACAGCGCTGCTCGTGAGGACCGTTGCCAGTCCTGCTGCCAGCGAGGAGGCGGCGTGCCCTGGCTGAGGCCAAATTCATGGTTTGGACCAAAATAAGGGTGCAGACATCCCGGTGTCACTGCTACCCTTGGCTGTCGCCCTGCCCTCGGGCATCGCAGCACATGGGGGATGCTCCAGGGGGCTGGGGCCCCCTGGTGTGGCCTACTCTTGGTGTAGGCCACACCGACCGTAGGATGTTCCCAGATCCAGGTGCGTTTCTCCTCGTGCCAACCCCAAACAAGCCGCGGTGCTGCCTGTGGTTTAGTTTAGTCACACAGCAGCGACAGAAATCGTTGAATTGCTCTTTCCTGACATGTACTCGTGGAGTGGAGCTGGTGTAAATTTAGTCAGTTCACTTTGTTGAGTATCGGGAGCAGTGTGATATGTAAATAAAGCTTTATCAGACCAGATAGATTTAAAATTCCACAGTTGGTGAGGAAGCGTTAGCAGCGTAATATAATACAAATATTTACACAGTAACTTCTAAGTCTTCAATAAGTGCTTAATATTTGAAATATGTGTTGTGAAAACATTGACTGATTAAGCCATACCATTGCCGCTACATCTGTATGCAGCGATGTGCCATCGCTGGGACGCGGAGGGAGGAGCAGGTCACCCGCCGGTGCAGAGGCATTTCAGCCAGTCACACCTTTTTTTTTTTTTTTTTTTTTATTTTTCCCCTTTAAATTAGGATGTGGCATGATGTGCTCTCCCAGGGACACTGGGCTCCAGCCCTCCATGCTGTTGGAGCCCAAATGCTGCCTCTTTTCCTATCACAGGCTGATGCAAAGAGCTGCTCGGGATGGTTTAGCAGGCAGGTGATGCTCTATGAGGCTCACCCAAAAAGGTCCATCCCCAAGGTGAGGCTGCAGCACCTGCCCATCCCAGTGACACAACCGGGACGATGGCAGTGACCTTCACTGTTGCAAACGGCGAGGTGTTGGGACTTGCAGGCAGATGATGCAAGTCTCGTACAGCTCATGATGTTTTTGCAAGGCTAAGAGCAAATAATCTTGAAATGAGCTGGCAGTTTTATGATTGGGTTTTACGAGCTTTTATGATGTTTATAATCTGACATTGAACTCACGGTTTAAGAGGTGAAAGGTTTAAAGGAACACAGCAAAGGCGTGCCACTAAATTTCTTCTGGGTATAATTTTAATGTGCATCTTCGGTGCTCCTTCCCTGATGTGGTGGGTTTGCTGAAGTAGGAGCGAAGCACTTCACAGGGCTTGTCACTGAGAAAAACCCACTGACTCCATCCTCACTGCAAGTTGAACAGAGGGAGGTGCTTGAAGAGGAGAAGTGGTTTGGTCTCCTGTAAGGAAAGGCGCGGACTAGAGGCAGCTGCCTTGTGTAGTGTGACTGCTGTGGTCCCCAAGCGTTTCCGCTGAAACCTCAGCCACAAAAACCTTGTATGTTGTTCATGTCCATTTGTTGTCTCGTTTTTCCCTGGTGCTAGTAAACACCGGGTCCCTGGTGAGCTTAAAACTCGAATTCTAAAATGATGACGGTTTCCCTCTGGTTCTTCTGGAGAAAATGATTAAACTGTGCCTCTTCTTCATCCCGAGGCTCTGCTCTTCTCAGGGATGTTTGCTTTGGAGGTCCTGCCTACAGAAGACCCACCGAAACCTGTGATGCTTTTTGCACCCGTGCAGCACGAGCCCCTTTGTGCTCGAGCTGGCCGTTCCCCTTCTCTCATGTTGCTCTGCAGGCTTGCAGAGCAGCAGGTTTGCTGTTGGCTAGCTTTTTGAGGTTTCTGCCGTGCACAGTGCTGTATTTGTCTCCTGGTTCTTAGCTTTGTAATGTTTTGCCTTTGCTTGCTGCAGAAGGCATAAACAAGCCTGTCAAAAGACTTGTTTAGCACGCAGATTCTGTGGGGGTGGCTGGCAGCCTGAGACCCGAAAATAGATCCAGCAATGAACTGAATGGCTCGAAACCCTGCGAATTTAATTTGATCTCTCCCGTTGCCTTAAATATTGGGACTGAATGAGGATTTCTCTAACAGAACAGAAGGTGAACATGTTGGTATGTGACAGTAATAGAAGAAGGGTCCAGACCTGCTGTCATTGAGACAGTCTTCTGCGATCGGAGGCTGGGCTTGGCCGCTGGGTAGCGGCTTTGGCGCTGCAAATCACAGCACCTGAGTGCTGTGTGCTATGGTTTTACAGCAAGCAGGGGGTTCTGAAATGCTTACCTGGGTCCCGCTGTGGGATTGTCACCGTAGGGAAACCTAGAGCAGTCACTCATGGGTTTAGCTTCCGTTTTGTGCTAACTTTTGCAAATGAAGGGAAAAAAAGAAAAAAAAAAAAAAAAAAAGCTGCAAAATCACTAGTGGGCTCATTTTTTTTTTCTTTATTTTATTTTTTTCCTTCTCCCTCCCTCCCCCTTTTCCTTTCCCTTTTCATGTAGCACCATGCCGTTTGTAATATCATAGCTGGGTTTTTCAGTTGTGGTGGTGTGAAGGTAACAATGATTTGGCTTCGACGTGCCGTAACAGCTGCAGAATTCATTGGAGCTTAGAAGCCTGTGAGTTATAGCTGTGATGCCATTTACAGCTTTTATGGAAAAGCTCTTAAATTTGTGAAACGTGTTACTTTTTGAAGTGCATTATATTTGTAATTTGAATTCTCTAAAATCCTCTCTGCGAAAAAAATAGCTTTGAAAATCTCCCTCTCCCCGCTAAAAACACGGGGAACTCTTAACAGTCGGGGAAGCGAGTCTCTTAAATTGAGTGATAGAACACAAAGATGGATTTGTAAGTGCTAAAATGTCAATTAGTGCACTTAAAAGCTTAATGGTTGTCTTTGATGTGCTTCTAATATCTTCTGTAAAGTTTGAATGTTGCCATTGATCAGGGAGCGGAGGAGGGATGAGGGAATTGAACGCCAAACAAAACAGCGCTTGCCGAGCCGAGGGGCTTGTTCTGTGCTGTGAGATGCTCACCGAGACCCAGACCCCGGGCAGCAGGAGCTGTGCCAGCCTGGGCACCGGTGTCACCACTGCCCTGGGCTGTGCCATGAGAAACCTGCAGCAGAGAGAGAGAGAGAAGCGATTGTGCCACCACGGTGGAAGTTCTCACGCAGATCTAAAATAGGAAGCCAGCAATTTTTTTTTTTTTTAATATTAATAATGAGGGGAAAAGATCATGGAGATCATGGAAAGGTCAAAACTTCATTATGTTTTTCCTTATCAGCTCAACGTAGATCCTGTTGTTGTGAAACACCTGTGTGTTTAAAAAAACATGCTGTGCAGTTAGGAAAATCTGCTATCTCCATAAAAGTTTTTTTTTTTTTTTTTTTTTTTTTCCCAAGAAAAAGCTCCCTACCTGCTCCTTACCTTCTTATTTAGGTGTTCAGAGAACATGTAGTGTGGCTTCACGAGTCACACAAGATCTTACAGCTACCAGGAGCTACCTGCTGTTCTTGTAAATTTTAGTGGGAATTTGCACGCGGCAGAATAGCGCGCTTTGGTGTTTAAAATTAAAAAAAAATAAAATAAAATAGCTGCTTAAAATTCTTGGCTGCGGTACCCCGGGCAATGGGCTGCAAGTTCAGTTCCAGGTAACGTCCTTTACCCTCCTCTGGCAATGATTAAAATGTTTTGCAGACCTTCGAGGAAGTTACCCACATGCATTCATCTGATTTGTTACTGACCGATAGCTTCATGAAGCAAATGCTCTTTTTTTAAAATTATTATTATTTGCTTTTCTGCGCTGCTGAGTAGCATCATTTGTTTGCCAAGGAGTATTTTGGAAGTCAAATGCATGTAATAGTGAAGGATGAGATGAGCTTGGGAAAACTTGAGAGTGCAGCCTGTCTTTCATTATATAGCTTATCTTTGTGCTGAAGATTTGCTGATGTAACTAAACTAACCCAAAAAATACACGTAGCTTCTACCTAGAGAGTCTCCTCATATGTCTTCTTTAATTGGCTTCTGAGTGGAGGGTACAGGTTCAGTTCACTTCTCCCGGCCCTAAAGGATATTCTGCCAGTTGGGAATGTAAACAAGGACGAAAGGTGTCTGATAAAAATCTTGCTTTTTGGGTAGAACAGCAAGTAAAATCAACATGTCATGCTCTTAGCCCAATATCAGCATGTCCGTCTTAGGAGCCTCTGTCAATACAGCTGATTTTTTTCCCCGTCCGGTTGAGTAAAATTGATTCAGTCCAGGCAGGCGTGCAGATCAGGCCTCAATATCCTGAGATTTCCTGCCAGGAGGTTCAGCACGTCTGTCTCTGCCGTTGCCCTTTCTGGGTGTGAGGGCTGATAAAAAGGTGGGGACTTTTTTTTTTTAACTCTTCTTCTAAACCCGGTGAGGGTCCACAGGCCCACGGACACATCCTATTTCCGATGGGTGCAGCTATCCTTAAATAACGTAGCTAAACCTTATAGTCTTTGGACTGTGTATTTATTTCAGTGTAGCGTTTATTTTGGCAGATGCCCTTTTTGCTGTGATGAGCTACTGTCCTCTAGGTGAGCAAACCTTCTCCTATTGTTGGCTTCATCATCCAGGTGCTGAATTCCTCCATGGAAACGATGGAGGCACTGACCTCGTGTTGTACTGGTGTGGGTAGGCAGGATTTCTGCTGGACATGATGACAGTGCTCCAGATCCTCTAAAACCTGTGGGATGCCAAAAATTAGATCTCTTTGCCTCTACCCTTTCTACAAGGATTTTAGGTTAAATTTGTAACGTGCCAGTTGGCTTTCTCTCTTCCTTACTACCAAAACACTATTTTGGCATGCAAAAGTGGTTAGGATTTCTCAAGTCAAGGATCAGCTTTGCTGTTTAAGGATGGGAAAAGGCCTTTAGATAATTAGTACTGTGCAGCAAAATTGGATTAGCCATATTAGAGTTCACATCTGTAGGTCCTATTACCCAACGTTTAAACTGCAAAAATCACTTTTTATTGGACCGTATTCATGCGGTTGCATACTGGAACTTATAAAAATATGAACTGAATCAGAATGAAATTAATTAGAATATATTTGAATTTAATTATCTCGAGCTGCTGAATGCTCTTTGTGCATACTGGGTTTTATATGTATATCTGAAGTGTGCTTGGTGGAGAGTTTTAATTAGAACTGGAGACAGAATATTTGGAATGTGAAATTTATAAATTGTATTTTTAACTAGGAGCGCGAAGGTTTTCTGGAGCTCGCTCTCATTCCTCGCTTCTCTCTTTCTCTCTTCCTAATAAGCTACTTTTATGTTCAAATTAATACCAGATCCTTAAAAAGCAAATCCTGCTGTGGTTCTCGGTCTTCTGCAGCGTGATCAGAATTGTCAGATCAACAGCTGCAGGAGATTTTTTACCTTTGTGTTTAATGGCTCGTACCGCTCTGTTCTTCCACTGTGCCATTTAACCATAGAAGTACAGGACTGTGGATGTCACAGTACATGTGGCTGCCTTGACTACTGTCTCAGATGTCTGACATGCCAAGGCTCAAAGAGCTGATTTGGCAGCTGCCCAGCAGATTTTTATAAAGGCTCGGTTGGTGGCCAGAAACCCAGGCTGTCAGAGTTGTGTTATGCAATAAATTGTTTTTCAGCAGAAGTTTCTAATCCAATTTCAGCTGTAGTTTCTTCGTTGTCTGCAATCAAAGATAAGTATGCATTATTTCATGGCGCTTCAGAGAAGCTGAGACGTGCCGTGTGAGTGTCCCCCAGCAGGTTGGTTTGTGTGTTTTTCCTTTAAAAAGGATTTAGACATGTTCACCTACATGGGAGAAACGATGCTTAAATTATTTTGGTTTCTACGGGGGAGGCGTGCGTTTGTGTGCAGCATACACTTTTGAAGATGATTCAACCTCTTTTTTTCTCTCTCTGTTTTTTTTCCTCAAGGGAGTGCCAAATAAGGAACTGATTTCTGAAGTCAGAGCTTTTCGTTTGGGTGTAAATTGGTTGCAAACAACAGACCGTACCTTGTCAGGCTTCGACCTATCTAAAACGTTGCAGGTCGTGTCCCTCTAACAGAAATACCCCACTTTCACTTCCCTAAAGTGAACTACTCTGGTTTCCACTTCAGCACTGTGGGAAAAGCTGGTGTGGTTCATCGGAAGGCAGCCGGATCTCGGGGTGCACAGCACAGATTGCTGCTAAATTGTGCCCCCGTGCCTTCCCCTGTGCTCCAGCAGTATCTCCTCTAGGGTCGGCAGTGAGGGAGCTGATCCGGCTGGAAATAATCATTTTTCTTGTCTTGAGGTTTTGATAGTTTCCCCAGTCAGGCTGGTCGAATGGCCACGTAAGGGCTGGCTTTGGCATCGCACCCCAATTTGGGGCAGGGTGGTGTTGCTTACTGACCATGAAAACCGCTCCCCGAGTCTGAGTAACACCTCACGGTGTTACGCCTTTCTCCCAACTCTCTGCCACCCTTGGCTGTTCACAACTTGCTTGCGAATGCTGCTAGGTCCCGTCGGAGCCTGAAACTCCATCCCTATGGATGCCAAGTGATCGATCAGCTTCTTGCTACGGCCCTGCAGGGTTGTAACTTGGGAGTAAATGCTGTCACTAAGAGATGATTCGAGGTCACCTTCTGCTCTACGTTGATAAACGAGGAAACTTTAGACCTGGATTTGCTTTGAATTTGTTTGGGTTTGCTTTTTTCTTTTTTTTTTTTTTTTTTTTTCTTCTCTCAAGTGTTTATCTTGGCAGACCAACAAGGGAAGCAGTTGATGTCTTGTAAGCTTTCACTAGTTTCATATTGAGTAGTGGTTTTCTAAAGGTGCAGACACACAGCTGAGGCCTCTGAGTTTATGTAGAAGAGCCAATTAACACAGGAACCCCACACTTTTAAGTATCTTATTTTTAGACCTAAGACAAAGTTAAGTATTATTTTTTTGTGCCTCAATTTTGGGAGCCTGTATTTAAGTCACTAGTGACTTATGTTTGGATAGAAAACATCGGCTGTATTTCCTCTACCTTCGTGTGTTCTTGCGAGAGCAGGTTGAAGCTCACTGGGCTCAAAAATGCCTGAGGCCTTCAGTGACCCAAAAACAGAGCATTTCTCAGCCATGCTGCTCTTACAAGAATTTGGTCTAAAAGGAGGAAACACAATCCCCAGTGCGGCAGGAGGCAGCAAATTTGCGCTAACCAACAGAGACTGCAGGGGTTGAAAGCTGCAAGGGGAGTACAAAAAATGGAATAAGAGAGATTTTTTTATTTTCCTTCGTCGTTTCTTTGCCATGTTAACATCAGCTCTGCAAGTCAAGAGCTATAACGTAGTACGGGTTCTTTGGGGAAGTTGTTTGGAATTACTAGGAAAAACGTTGCTATAATTATCAGATGCACTTAATGCTATAACAGAACCATTAATAAAGAAAATTTCCCCTTTCCTCATGTTAGTTAGCACATTTTTAAAACATGACCTATTTTCCTAAACTAGACAGAACAGATTACATTTTCCAGAAGGCATGAGTCACTGTGCTATAAAGTCTCCAAGCCGTATCAATCTTCATCAACTTAAGCCATTCATGAGGTTTTATTTTTTCTCACTGAATATAAGCAGTTTGTTTTAAATGAGAAACTGCTACATCCTCTCCGGATAGTTAAACTTGATTAAAAGGTTAAATATTAAGTAAGTGTGAACTTTATTCTGCGGGGAGGAGGGAGTGGGGGGACCTTGATAGTAAGCAAAAGGCTGCAAGGATGCTGCTTAGGATATGTATGGGGATACCCAGTTTGCACGGTACTGTGCTGGGCTGTGAGAAGTCTAAGCTGCATGATAGCAGCCAGAAGGAGTAGAAAATCTTTATTTATACCTCTTCATTTGAATAAATTAGTCTGATTTTAAATTGTTGGGCTGAAAGCTTGGAGTTTCGGCTGAGAACAGTTTCTGCCGTCTGGTTGTGGAAAGCCCTCGTGCCCTTGCACGTTGCACAGAGAGGGAGTTAGCACCGTTGAGCCGAAGCAGGGGTTTTCCTCTGCCAGTCGGATGCTGATGGGAGCAGATGCACGTTCAGGGCGATCAAAAGGCTGGTGGGACTTTATGATGCAACGGAGACCTCTGCCAACGCGACAGGGGAAGTCCGTGTGTTCATCGAGTAGTAAGACTTTGCACTTTCTCAAGAGGTTCACCCTGTGCTGTTCGTGTGCAGGGGAAGTGGGATCGGTAAATGAATAAGCATGCTAATCGCTCGCAGCGGTGGTAACTTGCCCAAGACTGCACGGGAGATCTCTTTCAGTCTTGGAAGTCATATCTAGGTTTTCCACCTATTTCTCTTAGGTCTGCTTTCCCTTTTAGAGAAAAACAGGTCTAGCTGTTTTCCATAGATAATATACAGCCAAAAGGCAAAATCTGTTGCAGGTCTTGAATGTAGTAAACAAACATTTCCATTTTGGTCCTTCAACTGAAAAGTAATTTATATGATCTCTGAAAATGTGTTGTCTGTTTTTCATGCAAGAGACAGATTTTTGTTTCATTGCTAACTAAACACAGGAAAAAAAAAAAAGAGAAAAAAACCCTTTGAAATAGTTTTCCTTAAAAAATATCCTTGAGGAAAGGGTAGAAGCTTGTGGTTTATTTTTCCCATTGCTTCAAAATGACCTTCTTACGTCTGCGGGAAAGACTCTCTGGGGGCTGTTGAACCATGAAAGCATATTCATTTAGGGCACTGGGTGCCACAGTGATTTTAACTGAGCATTGGCTACAGTGCTGGAAAAAGAAAAAAGAGAGGGTTTGTGTTTTGTTGTTTTGCTTTCTGCAACCTGGCATGAAGAAATGGGGTCAGGAGATGCGTGCTTGGGAAAGACCCAAAGAGGGAGCTGGAAATATGCCAGCCGCTCTGAGTCATAACACACATGCTTATAAGTATCTTTGTACCTTACAAAGTCCTGACTTTTCAAATAAAACCATCACTGCTGTTAAAGTATTTACATAAAGTAAAACAAATAGCTTTGAGTGCTCAATGCATTCTCCCTTGTTCCAGCCCTGTTTCACCCTGTGAACTGTGGCTCCTGTTTGCTTAAGGCAAGGCTGGGCCAGCCTGGAGAATGTGATACCTGGTGATGAATGAATGGAGAAACGTGTGTCATGTGTATGCATGTGCTCAGGATGCTCGTTGCGGAGCAGCACAGCACACTACAGTGCATGCTGCTTCAGGGTGACACCTCGCCTGCCCGGGAGGTGGCACGAGGCCTGCCTCTCCTGTCTTTTTTTGGGGGTTAACTTCAGAAATAGGAAGCCTGCATGCAGGCCACGTGCACGAGATAGACAGCTGAGCTGCAGTGGGCAGATGCCAAGCAGTAGGTGAAGGGTGAAAGATATGGGTAGTACACATTTTGATCCTGTTTCAGATGTACACACATATATATTGATTAATGTTATTTATATGTGCATTTCTATAGTTACATTTATGTGTATTATATATTAATTCACACATATTTATATGTACATGTATATATACACTAAAATATATATGAGTGTTATATGTCTTAAGTATTTTACACATTTAATATGTGTATAGTAAAAACACGCAGATATATAGAGTTCTTCGCACATTAGGAGTCTGTAGAGATGCTGTTCTCCATACATCATCTCCGAAGCCGTGGAGCTGGAGGCAAGCTCCCAGTCAGGCTGGACAGAGGGCTGCCCTGCCATCCATAACAGAGTCCTGTGCACGAGCATACCACGTAGGTCAGTGGAGGTTGTGCTCATGCCCGTCCCCTCATATTGAACTTGCTGACCTGTCACTTGGCTGCCCTGCTAGCTGAAGTTCAGATATAAATGTACGACATGCAGTTTCCCAGAAATGGCATAACAAAGAAGGTGGCATGGTTGATTTTTTTTTTTTTTTTAGAAGTTTAAAGGAAATGATGCAGTTTTCTTTTTTAATTCTGCCCCAGGGTTTATTACCTGGTTGTTTTCTTCTTTTTTTTTTTTTTTTTTTTTTTTTTTTTTTTTTTTTTTAAATATCAAGTCTATGAGCTAATCTTGCAACCAAACCAGGAGGTAAAAATCTAGACTGTCCTGCACAACAAAAGCTATGAGCTTGCAGTGATGAATATACTGTTTAAGATGCTATTTGGTGCTTTTTTGGGTCTAAGTCAATAACAGGCAATCCATTGGTTCCCCATAAGTTGTTTCAGTGTCTAATTACTTGCACAGTTAAATAAATTGTTCTGTAATTCCAACTTAAATTTTTCTGAATTCGAGTTCCAGCTGTTGGATGATATTATACCCCTCTCTGTCAGCCTCGAGAGCCATCTATTATCAAATTTCTGCTCCCTGTGGAAATGTTTAAAGGCGGCGATCAAGTCAGTCCCTTTGAGGGTTGTTGTTGTGTTTTTTGTTTTTGTTTTGTTTTTTTTTTTTTTTTTGGTGATGTTTTTTTATGGGGGGAAGTTACATACATTAAATTCCTCCAGGCTTTTACTTGAGGGTATTTCTGAAGAGTTCTGGGTGCACGCGCGTCGCTTTGCTGCGGTGAGGCAACTCTTCCAGCTGGCTGTGGGAGCGTGGAGCAGGGCGCGCTGTGGCTCTCCCTCGGTGGTGTGGCGAGGCAGAGACGATCTGACCCATGTAATTATGGTTAAACGTGTCGGGAGCCGGAGCTGCTTCTCTGCAAGAGCCCAGCTGGGTGCCGAGTCAGCTGCTCTCCAGCTTGTGGCTGCTTTTGTGCTGCACGCTAGAGGGGTGATGCAGTCGATGATTGTGAAAGATTTTTATTGCTGCTACGTATGGAGCCACATAAATGTGGGCATTGGCACTGGCTTAGCCCCTTATTTTGCTGACCTTGGATAACACAGTGTTGGAGAGCTTGAGGTCTTTTTTTGGGCTGGGCAATGGGAGCTGGGAAAGCCCACAACAAAGTGGCGTCAGCAGGATGGAGACTGCAGCCTCGGCATGGCTGGGATGGCAGAGGCTCTGATGTGGAGAGACTCCTCTGTAAACAGTTGTGTTGAGACCGCTGCTCTTACAGATGTGGGGATGAGGCCGACACGGTTCACCCTGGTTTTGCAGCCCCACGACTTGGGAGCACTGTGAAATGTGGCTGCGTCACTTCAGGGGTTGCCGAAAGAGGTCTTTGTTCCCATCTCCTGGTGACACCACGGCCCTTCTTCAGGCACCACGGAGGTTGTGTTGTCCCTCCAGAAATCAGGTGCTGGCCACATGCTGTCCTTTCACACACACATCTGGGGAGAGGGAGATGACCTTGGGCTGTTTACAGAAATATTTCAGGAAGGTGGCTGAAAGGAGATTGTAAAATCTCTCGTGTGGTGGTCGTCTCCTTGCCTCCTGAGTGAAGGCTGCAACCAGCGTGGCCCAGGGACTCGGTTGTGCCCTCCAAAGGTGACTTGTCCCTGCTGCCACCTGGTCAGTGAGTGCCCAGAGAACGGGCACTTTGGGGGAATGCTCCCAGAGAGGTGAAGGAGCGGTGGTTGTTGGTGGCTCCCCCATTTTGGGGTAGGCCTGGTGTTTTGTGGGGAGACACCTCAGGCTGGCAGAGGCTGAGAAAGGCAGCACGTCTTCCAGTATATAGTGTATGTGTTCTGGACTGGAGAATTACAAGCCTATTTCTTCTGTCTCCCTGGCTTAAAGTGCATAAAAACACAGGGTGAGGGGGGTGGTTCCTCTTGTCGGGGCTTTCTGTGTGCCTCACGTGGGCCTCAGGTGAACGGCCAGAGGGTGGTTAATCCTTGTCCTCATGTTTGCTGCCCCTTCTGTAAAGAATTTTCTAAAAATACACATGAAGGGAGCAAGAGGCGTCCTCAGGCTTGCGTCGATAACGTGGACAAATAAATGCCACAGATGCTTACACATATTTCCAAACCAAGCACAGTTTCCTTAAGGATTCAATTAGTAGTTACCTCGTAATCTGTTGTAAAACCAGAAATGTGTGAAGGCCAGCTAGGCCCCTGCTGTTAGGCGCTCTCTGCAGATGGGTTTCCTTTCCTGGTTTCCTTTCAGTACCTACTAGCCTATGGTAACAAAAATGTTGCCTCCTGGGCAACTTTTGTTAAAATCGAGCAAGCTGTGACCATCCATATCCACCATCCATTCTGGTTAGGGCTGAAGTTGTGTTGGCAGCAAAATGGCAAGCCAAAGTTGTTTGTTTTATACAAATTGTCAGCTCTGCTGACAAAACAACAGGATGTACTAGTCCATTTTAAATTCCTACCTGGAGATTTTTTTTTTCTTTTTCCTTTGCCATGGATGTTCAGTTACCAAGCTTTCTTGGCCTGGAGGTCCCTAAGCACTAAAGCTCTCTGGGCATAGCTCAGTGCTGGTCAGTGTGGGAGCTCTATGCTCCCTAGTGCAAAATGCACATCCTGCTGCCAAAATGGTAACTGCTTTCACTGCAATCATTGTTTTGTCCTTTTTTTTTTATTATTTTTTTCCCCCCAAGTAATTTGTTGTACAGTTGGGGGGAAAAATGTTTTTGATCACAGTTCAGCAGCTGAATGCTAGCGTCGTGCTAGAGGAGCAAAAGAAGAGCTATCGATGGGCACCCTAAACTAAGTTTATTTTTTAAAAATTGGTCGCGTTGGTTACTTCTTTTACACACGGGATAGTGTAAACTCTCTTGCTGCCTGGTGTGGACAGCTAATGTGGGTGTTGTGGTTTTCCAGCGCTGTGTGGCAGTGTGCTGTGGTACGCTTACCTAAACAAGTCCTGCCTGGAAACATAATTTTTTTTCTTGTCAGTGATGTAGTCCTTGAGGAATTCAAGAACCAGAATGCTCAAATAACGGTATTAAAGGCACTGAGATAATAATAATAGGGCTTATGAAAATGTGATATACATTAAAAAAAAAAAAAGAAAAAAAAAAGAAAAAGAAAAAGATGCACCTGATTTCACTTATGTCTTTATATCAATTTGCTGACTTAATTTATTTGAATGCTAAAGGCTTTAGGGAAATGCTTTTCCAGGGAATTAATCTTTTAAGTAAAGCAAGTACTAAATATGACATACGCTAGTATTCTTTTTGACAATATAGCATTTGTCTTCTAAAAATGAAGTGGAAAACATATGCCCCATGGGCCAAATTCCACTTGGCTTTACACTGAGATAAATTCAGAATAACTTCATTGTTATCAGCGACATTGTAATGCTGCAATAAATATAAATCACCAAACCAGAGAACCAATAATGTAGTATCAGTATGCAAAAATCCTAAGCCAAGGGGCACAAAACAAGGCCACAATGGCCATAAGAAAGGTTGGTTCGCAGAACTGAGTTTTATGCAACACGGAAATTAATTTTATCTTTATTTTTTTTTCCCTTTCTCTTATTTGTCTGGAAGAGCAGTTCCTGGTTGTGATAAATTTATCCGTAAGGCAGAGGGATTCATTATGAGAATTTTAACAAATGAATTTTTACCTGTTGTCTAACACCTAGTAGACAGCTACTGCTGTTTGAAGGGTAAGGGATTAGAGGGACTAATGGTCTGATTCGATGATGATGGTTATGTTTCTGTTCTGTGTTAGTGCTTCTTGAGTTTAGGTTGCGTTTTGTTACCCAGTATTTTTCTTCAGCATATCTTTTTCTTTGTTAATTAAACATAATCTGTCTAGCTCTAGGTTTTGGGGCTTTGTTTGTTGTTGTTGTTTTTTTTTTAGTCGTCGTTCTTCCTGATGCATGCACTTAACGTCTCCGATCTGCTTCCATCTTTAGGACGACAGCGATGGGATTCCCTGGTCAGAGGAGAGGGTGGTGCGGAAGGTCCTTTATTTATCTCTGAAGGAGTTCAAGAACGCACAGAAGCGGCAACATGGCGATGGCATTAGCGGAAGCCTCAAGGCAGTGAACGGTAAGCTGCCTCCCTGGTATCGCTGCGAGGATGCAGTTGTTTCGGATGCAGCTCTTTGCTGTAGCGAGGAAGTAGACCGGCGTACCATCTGGCGTGCACTGTGCCCTTCTGAACTACGCAGAACTTGTTTCTGAAGCGCTTAAAATGCCTGGTTTGAGCAATCCATGCGTTTCTGGTTCTGGTGAACTGATGTAGATAGGGATCAGGGTGGAGGGTAGGTGGTGGGCAGGAGGCCCACCACCTGCCCCTTTGCAAGGGCAAAGCTATTTGGTAGAAGGCTCCTCTGGTCTGTCTGCTCAATAATGCGCCAAATACATCAACAGAGAAGGTGTCCATTTAAAGGTGATTGATTTCTTACAAATGCAGTGAAAATTTGTGAGCAGAAAAATGGAAATGGTCTGAATAAGTTATCTTGAATGTACCTGCCTGTTCTGTGTCACTTGTGTGCAAGAAACTGCCTAACCAGCACCAGTAACTCTGGAGAGGTCTTGGTCTGTGCTGTGCCCAGAGGTGAAGTGACCTTGGACCCGTGTAAAAAGATTTGTGGGGGCTGAGGACGTACACAGTGGGATGTCGGCTTCCTGCAGTTCAGTTGTTCAGGGAGTTTAAAGGTTTTATAAGGAAATGCAGAAAAAACTGTATGATAGGGGCTTTAAAGGAGTTTAATTTGATTTCCGCAATCCTTTGACACTGTCCAATTGCTGCTGCTGTTGTTTATTATTATTATCATCATCTGTTTCTCATCCCTTCCCCTTACATCTTGCTTAAAAAAAAAAAGCTGTGTTTCTTAGAGGTGAATACAGAGCGCGCCTCTTTCAGATTGACTCACTGACATAGGACCCCTTCTTGAAAAGGCTCTGTCATGCTGGCTTGAGCCTTGAAAGCGATGAGTAGCAGGACTCAGGTTTCTGAGCAGGCTTACGGCTCTCTCTTCACTCACAAGAGCTTATTTGTTTCTTTATGGAAGTTTATGGCGGCTCCTTTTAAGCGTGTGTATAATTATACATGCGCTAACGCGTTAAAGCAGCAGCTGGGTGCTTACTGGGTAGGTTATTCATATTTATACGTAGCTTGTGTTTTTGACACGGTGAGTCAAATTTCACCGTGTTTTGCCTGAGTGTTATTGCCGACGAGGCAAAAACCTGGGGGAATGGCTGAATAACTGCAGGCAGCACGATAACGTTGCTGTATTGCGTAAACTCCTTAACGTGATTAAAGAAGACCTCAGACTTCGGAGTTCAGTAATAATATCAAATGCTGATCTGATGGGAAGGGGCATCCAGCTTTAGCAGCAAGCCATTAATAAGCTTGGAGGTGTACACAAAACAGTGCTGGCTTTTTTTTCCCCCTCAAACACCTCTGCATCATTGATCTTCTGTCAAACACAATTTCTCTTGGAAAGTTTCTTATTCCATTGTGGGGATTTTGTTTAGTCAAAGGAAAAAGTCTAAAGGCGTGAAGCACAGTAATTGTGTGTTAGGAGGCTTTGATGGCGTGCCAGGTTACAGGATGACTGAGGTTTTTATGGTGTCTAGTTTCTCCAAAGGCAGCTTAGATGAAAAGTGAGTTGGCTGGGAATGCTGTAGGGATGCAGGTACCAGACGTGGAATATGCCACAGGCTTCCTCTGGTGATGGCATGGCTCACATCTTCAGAGCTTGCCTCTCACATTTAGGATTATATTGTTTGGTGCTTTTGCTTCTTCATGAAAGTAGGTGATCAATTCTGTGGGGGTTTTGGCTTGCTCGCTTATTTACTTATTTTGAGATAGAATTATATTCTGTTTCACTCCTTCTGTTTGTTAATTGATTTGTTAAATGTCCCTTCTCAGAACAGCTCTGTTTCAACATCATTGACCAAAAGCTTTTTTTTATCCGCTAATATTTGGAAGAGCGTGTGTCATTATATAGAGGAGAGCTTTGCAAAAGGGAGGAGGACTGATATGGTGTGGTGACATTAATAAAATCTATTAAAACATGGAGTTTGCTCATTACATCTTTTGAAAAAAACATAGCTATGTATTTTCAAATCCACACGTCTCTGTGGACAGAGGAAAAAGCAGGTCATCCTAAGAACATACCAAGCTATTTTAAATTTGGGAGAATGCAGTAATTTCAAGGTTAACCTTAGATTCATGATTTTATACTGTTAGAGTTAAAAACAAAAACAAAAACAAAAACAAAACAAACAAACAAACAAACAAAAAAAACATTTCCTTGCACATGTCCTTTGCTCAGTATGAAGACCACAACCAGCGTTTCTTGTGTGTTACTCCAAAAGGTACTATTGCAGTTAATGAAATCTCTCAAAAGAAACATTTATTAATATTCAGCACCCATTGCTCTTGTGGGGGAAAAAAGATCTGCTGAAATAATTTAAATGTGTTTCATGCCTCCTGTTGTGGTTTTAACCCCAGTAGGCATCTAAGTGCCACACAGCTCACTCTCCCCATGGAGATTAGGATGTGGGAGAGAATTGGAAACCTAAAAGTGCAAGAACTCATGAGTTGAGATGAAAGATGGTTTATTAGGTAAAGCAAAAGTTGTGTGCACAAACAAAGCCAACCAAGGGATTCATTTGCTGCTTCCCATCAGCAGGTGGGTGTTCAGCCCCTTCCAGGAAAGCAGGGCTGGTCATGTATAATGGTTTCTCAGCAAGATGAACACCATCACTCTGAATGTCCTCCTCTTCCTCCCTCCTTACCCCAGCTTTTAAAGGTTGCATCCATTTTGGGGTTTGTGCTGCATGACCCTGTTGCTGTCCCTAGTGACCTTTAAAGGGTATTGCTCCTCCAGTTGTTGAGAATTGAATTACAGGTTGCCTTCCAGTACCTGGCAAATTTAACCATTTCCAGGAGGAGGAGGAAGAGCCCTGCTTCAAGCTCTGAGTTCTGTGCTGCAGGTGGAAGAAGAGCCTGGTCTGGTGTACTTCTGAGAGCTCAGAGGACTGCACGGTTTGATCTTGGTGCCACCATCTGTAGGCAGAGTTTGTTTGTTCTGGCTTTATAACTGTCATCCCCTTATGTTTATTTACAAGCTTGCAATCTCTAATTGTTTCCTTAGAAAGTACTGGCTTCTGGTAATAGAGGAAGGTAAAATATCCACTAGCCCCTTGCAACTGGTGTATTTAAAGAGTTTTTGCGGATTCAGAGTGGCTGATGTTGCGTAAACATGCTACAACTGTTGTTTGGCCAGTGTTCTCCAAGCCACGGTTGAACTTGTGTGAAAATTATTATCAATAGTGTTTCAGCTGCTGAGTACAGAGGTACAGTTAACGATTTGGCAGCTGGAATAGTGGTGCCTTTTTAATTGATAAGTGTGAAAAGCAAGTTCAGTTGAAACGTTGAGAGGTGAGCCCGTTAATAGGAGCCTTCTCTGTGCTCAAGTTTCTGCAGGCTCGAAGATGGACCAGCGGTGGCACAGAGACAATTAAATTCCAGGCAGAATAATGCAGACTGCTGCAATTAATAAAACAAAATGGAGGAATTCAAATGAGTTTTGGAGATTAACTGTGTTATAATAACTTGGCAGTCCCTGCCTCACAATTAAAGATATCTGTTATCCTGAAGGCAGTCTTGCACAGTTTGTGCCTGAATCCCTTTTACTTATTTGATTATGAATAAAGTAGAGTTTCTTTCTTTGGGGGGAGGAGTAAAAGGGGGTGTTTGCAGGTCTCCCCAGTACTACCTTTTTTTTTTTTTTTTTTTTTGTATACCCTTTTCACCTGATAATTTTTGCTTATATGTTTGTGCTGCTCATTACTTTTCCATCCTGCTCTGGGTTTCTGCTTTCTTGAGTCTTATTTTCTTTTTGGTTGGTTGTTTTTTTTATTACTTGCCCCAGCAGAAGGATTTCAGAGGAAGAAGAGCGGGTGTATGTTGGTTGTGGTATCAGTGGATGTATCGCATGCATGTTTATGTTGGCTCCAGGTATTCAGAGTACAGAATGCCACCCTACAGTACGCCGTTGTTTGCTGTATTCTTCTCCAGTACTTGGGAATATAAAATCCAAAGGAGATGTCTCTGTAGGTTGTCAGGAAACCCTTTGTAGCCCTAAATGGGATACTGAAACTCTGATTATGGAAACAAGGTCGTAGACTGGAAAACCCAGAGGGACCTCTTTAGTGATTTTGATTACTGCTGCCTGTCATTTGCGTTCAGATTTTAAGAATAGGGATTGGTGTTTGGAATTGTGAAACCAATTTTCAGAGATCCTTGTCTAAGAGGAAAGCTAATTCCCCTGGGAAATAGTTTTCTTCTTGCGTAGCTTAGAATGAAAAATAAGACAGTGTTTAAAAAAAAAAAAAAAAAAAAGGCAATAAAAGCTGTAATTATCGCTTGCATTCTTTTTATGAGAACAAAATCAGTACCCTCAGAAGAGTACATCAGAAAGCAAAGTTTTATGACACAGATTTAAAATTTTATTTTTAGAAACGGGTGATAAAGAAGAAGTTTGTGATGCAGAAGTGTTGGCATTTCGTAAATGGAGAAAGCGTGGAAGTTTGCGTGTTGGTTTAAGGTACTTTGTAATTCGAAAGAAATAGCAAACGAAACAATAGAATTATTCAAGCATATAGTGTGCTGCTGTACAGAAGGTGTCATGGCAATTTCCAAACATGCCAGCGATATTAAACTTGTGGCAAACATGAGCTCCTTGGAAGTAGAATATATGAGACAGAAAACATTGGGAAAGATATGAAAGGGAAACCTTGTAGACAGTACCCCAAGCATGGCATAAAAATTGCGACAGAGATGGTGGAGATGCTTAAACACAGCTAAGCTGGGAGATTCGGCTCAGTGCTGTGCCTTATTTGCAAAAAGCCAAATACGTAGGGGGGGCAGCAGCTGCCAGAGGGGTGACCACCTCTTCTCCAGGCCAAGGGCACGGCTCTGCTCTTGATGATTCAGACCTAGTAACTTCATCTCTCCTATTTTTGAAGGCTTCAATTAAATATTGGGAGAAGGTTTTACGCTAACGTTTGTCTAGGGAGCTTTTTACTCCATCAGCGATGTGAAATTGCATTTGTTGACAGTAGGCAATGTCTGTCTGTCTGCCTCTCCTAAGCTTTAGTAGAAGATTGTAAGTGTGCCAAGGACCCTTGTCAGTGTAAGTGGATTTTAAAAATGCATTTACAGAAACAGAAACACCTCTTTCAACCTTGCAATATTTTCCCTTTACATTCAGCGTAAGCAGCCTGTTTGGCTAGTTTTTAAACTGTGATTAAATATAGATGTTTTCAACTAAAAGGTTCAGAAAATAAGCATTTGAGCAGATTTGTCATGGCACTCAACATCACTTTCACTTTGGTACTTGCTGTCAAGTCAATTTAAAGATTAACAAATAAATAACAGGATGTTGGGGTTGGGCTCCGCTGAAAATTTCCAAATCTCTTTTCCTTTCTTTGTTTTTAGAACAGAATTCATTCTCGAGCCTGCCAGGGACTTGCTTGTTCATCAGCTGACACAGGCTTTTTTTTTTTTTTTCCTTTTCCATCATTATTGCTTATAAAAGTTCCATAGGCCAAATTACACCCTGTGTGATCTCTACGCTCTTCAGTTATGTCCAAGTTGTGCTCCCATGTTCATGTGATTTCTATATTTTGCAGGACTGCCAGAAAAATTTCTCGTGCCTTTTCCCTAAAAGATAGGAGGTGGACATTTTTCTACAAGGGAAAGGAACAGCGGAACTGCAGAATTCATTTTCCTAAAGCTTCATTTCACTGCCACCTAAAAAAAAGTTGCTGTTGTCCCTGTGTGTATTTCTAGTCGAAGTAATTCCAAAAATAATTTCGTCTCTGCATATTTTTAATTGTAGGTAGTGGAAAATTAACAAAAAGCAACGAATTATCTGCAGAAGAGCATACACAGTCTGCAGGAGACTGAGTTATTGTAGGCCTAAAATAAGTAAGGTAAGGAAAGGGATCAGAAGTGGCTGAGGGTATGTTGACTGAAAGCTGGAGGAGGAGATGGGATTAGTGCCACCTGATGCTCACTTGGCATGGTCATGTTTTCTAACCACAGCCTTAGGACTGGTGCAGACATCTTCTCTAACTGCAGCCTCAGTGCTGGAAGGGGCAGCAGTTGCCAGAAACAGGAGCAAAGAAAGATGCAGTTTAAAAAACTGGAGAAAAACGTTTCGCAGTCGTAGGAGTTAGAAGAAGGTATTTTTAAAGCAAACTAACAAAAAAGGCACCCCTGATGTAGTGGTGAAATGCATTGCATGGGCTGGCTGTGAAATAAAACTTTGCCTTAACCCCAACCAGGGGACAGCAATTTTGTTTTCCTTGGTTCTGGGTCTTTTCTGCATAACTGCTGCCTTGGGTTTACTGTTTGTAGCAGCAGTAAAGAGAACACCCTTGAGTGTGGACAAACAAACAGCTTCAGTCGGTTTTCTGCAGCCATAAAATTCCAGGGTCTGGATTTAGGCTGGCAATCTCTTTGTCTGGCACGTACAGCTGAAAGGACAGCGCTTTCTCAAATACCTTGTACAATTGGCAGCTCTGTCACAACTTGGACCCTTTGTCAATTCCTGTTTGCTTGTTCTGTAAATGAGCGTGACATAACTCGCATGAAGTGGCTTCTTTGACGAATGTTAAGTCTGTACAGATCTGTACCAAGATATGCATCGGGTCTTGTGTTACTTGAGCTGACTCTAGAAACGTTATGTCAAAATATACAGAAGTTGCTGGAAAAATAGGTTTTTATTGGTACTTTCTCTGGTGAGATGCAGTGCCTGGTACTCAAAACCAACCATTTCCCTGGTTGGCAGATAAGGAATTTTAAATTTCTAACTATTTTTTTTTTTAGATTTTATTTTTTTGGACTTTTATGAGGGGGTTGAAAACCAGAGAGATCAGATCCTCTTTAGAGCATTATTCTTCAAACTCTGGCAGGTCGGGGCGGATGAAGAGCCTGCTGGTAATCCGCTGAGACAAGAAGTGGTGGTGCTGGCAGCTTTCTCCAGCTGTTGAGTTGCACCAAGAGGCGGTGAAGAGTCAGCTTGTGGCTCGCACAGAAATCAAATCAAAATTAAGCAGCTGTTAAAGGTAGCATAAATGATGGAGTTCCGTAGTATGATTCGCCCAGCGGATCAGAGGGGATGGAAACTTGTTTGCGTGAAATTTGGACGCCAAGTGGAGATGAAGGCAGCGATGCAGCGGTGCGCTCAGAAAAAGTGAGCAAAATGCTTCTCTGTTTAGGAACAACGCCTGTCTGGAGGCATGGGAGCGGGGAGAAAGATACTTTGGCCTTTTTTGTCTGTCGGATGCCCAGTGTTCATCACTATTATTATTTTAGTGTCGATTAAAATGTTCCAGTGGAGACAAAAGGTCTGCAGGTTGGAAAGAGGGTTTAAATTTCAGTCCTCACGTTGCTACCCCATTACTCATGAATGGCAGAAGGAAACCGTGCACTAAATAACTGGTGTTTTCAGTCTGAAGGACAGACAAGAGGGATGTAACCAGTAAGGCAACAGGGAAAGAAAAATCCGTCATTGAATTAGAATGCTCTGTTTTATTAAGAAAATAGCAGTGCAATGGGAAATAATGTCACAAGTCAAAGTGGAGAGGAGTTTTGGTCAAATGCACGGGCTGTGTAGAGCAGTTAGTGTGGACAATCCTAAGGAGCTGTGTTTTTTGCTCAGGGCTGCCTGGGCTTAGCTTTGAACAAGGTTTTTGTTAATTATTGTTACCGTATAGCTTTGTGGTATTAATGCAAGACTGTATCTAACACTTCCAGAGTGTTAGAGAGAAGACTTTCAGTCTTCAAGGGCTTTATAACCTCCACAGAGGCTTTTGCTTGACGTGGGGGGTGTTTTAGAAACGGCTCGCTGTCTGAAAGAGGGAAAACAGTTTGCGAGTGTTGGTCCAGCAGGACGTTTTTAAGGCCATTAGGCTGTGTTTAATCAGCGCAGATGTCATGCGTGCCATAAACCTTATCATGTCAACGCTGGCAGTAAAGTGGTTTTAGAAGAAAAAGTGGAGATCAGTGACAGATGGCTGTAACTAGTGATGGGCACAGTAAGTATTCCCGCAAGTTGCCAGTGCACCTACTCCCAACCTCAAAAAAAACACCACCCCATTACCTCTGTTCCCGGGCACAGGACCTTCAGCAGATTGATACTGAGTTCTCTTGAGTCATCAAACCACACTTGAACGTGGTATTTCTGCTGTGAAAAGCTAGAAAAACAGTCTCCTTTTTTAAGCAACAGAACCCAAGAATTAGTCACCTTCATTTTACTGCTCAGAACAACCTGTGGTATCAGCCTGCTCCTGAGCTCATGCCTCTGCAGTTTGGTTTGGTTTTCGTGGGGTCTTTTGGATGTTAAAATCTCCCAGAAACTATTCTGAACTAGCTGCTGCCTTTCGATAACCAATGCTGGTGAGGCGTCGATCACACAGCAGATATTTCTCGGTGTTTGTGGGTGAATGTTTTCCGGAGAATAAATATAGCTTAGCACGTTCACTGTTCAGTCACAGCAGATCGCTCCACGTCGTAATGAATGTGCATGCATTTTTTTACGTATCTTTTTTTTTGTGTGTGTGTGTGTCTGACTAGCACAGATTTATTACAGGCAGTTAATGTGCTTTTGTATCCAGGATCAGATGAATAAACATTTTCTATAATCTGCCTTTGATGTCCTTTATTTCTCGATTTAAATGACTTGAATACTTTGAAGTGGGGTGTCCGTTCATGGCTGCAGATGTACGAGCCGTGTGCTTAGGTGGCGGGGATGACAGTGACAAGCCGAGCACAGATTTGACTCGCAAGTGTTGCCTCCGGTACGTCCAAAGGAGTTGCCTGCTCCAAGTGCTGAAGGCAGTTGAATTTCCACCCGTACTCATCCTGTTTGCTCCTCTCCCCAGACCATTAGCGAGCGCTGCAATCGCAGTCGGCGTGTTTCAGATCTGTCCACTAAGAGGCTAACTCGTTCCAGATAAGCCTCGAGCAGACAACATTCATTTTTTACTTTGCTCAGAATTTCCTGTGCTTTGTTCTGCATCTGTTTGTGAAAGACTGCGTTATCTTTGAAAGCCTTCATCTTGTTTTCTTTATTCAAGCTATATGCTAAAATGGAAAAAGGGAAGAGCTGGAAGGAGCCCAGCTGGAGCAATCTGCTGAGGATCCCACAGAGAGACAGAGCTGGCAAACTCCTGAAACCTCTTCAGCTGACCTGGTACAGTTTGGGAAGCCAGGAGATAAAACGCTTTTCCTGCAAAAGATGTGGCCCCTGCCAGCCACTCTGAGTAATGCCTGAAGACTACAGCAGCATTTAATCACATTTTTCTCCTCCTTTGCTTATCCCTCACCTGTGAAAGGCGAAGGTGCTCATGGTCCGCTACGTTTAGAGGTGTTTTGCTTACTCTGCCTGCTAAGCACCCCAGTGTTTTTATGTTGTGCCTGCGGTGCGTGGAGAGCCTGAAAGATGTTTAAAAGTGATAGAAGTGGAGGAGTACAATTTTTCCTCTACTTCAGAGAGGAAATGTTGTCACAAAGCTAGCGAGAGGGTGTTAGGGCAGTGGTAGAAGCATGTCCTCTCAAATAGGACATTGGGAAAAGGCATCCTGGTTGTACAGAAACATTTCAGATGCAGGTGGGGTGGATGGAGAGGGCTGAAGAGAGGAATTTCATCCCCGTCTGTTTTTTCCTGACCCCTGCTCTCTTGCTGTGATGTTGGGATTTTGTTTCAGAGCCTTGTGCGTGCTCTCACGCTCTGGCCTCACATGGAAGCATGAAGCAGGAGGGTTGTGCAGAGCCTTGAAATTGATGCATACGGGGATGGTCTGGGGGTGAGGAGAAGCATGTTTCTGTTGCACAGCATGCATGAAGGACTCGATTTCCCCTCCCTTCTGCTGGTTCTTATGGTGCATCCATCCTGGAAGGTTCCAGGAAGAGCCCCAGCACTTCCCTGCAATGTGACAATCTACTTGACAGTAAGCAAAGAGCATTTTAGTTTTTGCCAGCATAATAAAAGAGTGCTTTCTACCTAGTCATTCTGCCTCTACATCTCGGGAGGTCAGCAAAGATTGCCTTCAGGTAGAAGCTATGAATATAGGATAGAAGTTGTTAGAGTGTGGCTTGAATTCCAGATCATCTTGAAGCAAGGTTGTCACTACTCTTCCCCATCCCTTACATCAATTGGAGATGGATGTTTGTGCAGCTGCGGCTGGGGTCCCTGTGGTTAGGGACTACTTGTCAAGTGTTATTCGGGTGGAAGCCTGTCCCAGAAGATTTGCCTTATCTCATAGTCCTGCAGAGATGGACTTCACATGCCAGTTTACGTTTGCCTAGCAATACATAAACCTTCTCTAATAGAAAAGGACAAGATAAGTAGATAAACACAGCCCACTTACAATTGTAGATTTAAATGCACTCTTTCATGGATCACTTTTGCACAGTATAGTGATGTCCTTGAATATTTAGAGTCTCACTAACAACAGACCAGAAGTGAAGAGTAAGAGTTCTTGGTGAAAGAGAGGTTTCTGAGCCATGAGCCGATGTTGTAGGAGGACTATTCGTACAAAGTTCCCTTTATGGCGGTGTGGAAGACACTCCAATAAAACTGGCACATGAAGTCTTTTGAAGGTTGATTAGCATCCAGGGCATAGTAGAGGATTATATACAAGCACTCTGTTCATAAAACAGGATAAATAGGTCGTTAGTTAAGGCATAGAAACCTCCCGTTCTTTCTGTTGTAGTTCTAGGCATCTGCCACTAATAGCCTGAAAAGCAGACTTCCTTAGACTGTTTCTTAGATGTTGAGGTGGTGCTGGATTACCATCTGGCTGGATCGACATTGTAACTGTGAACTAAATCCCTACTTAAAGCTTCTCAAATCATCTTGGACTCAGTTGGGGTAGTCTTATGGAAACCGTGACTATTTTCCCTCCTGGACAGTAGGTTCACCAGGTTCTTCCTCAGGCAGCAGGAACCAGCGAGCGGACTGATGGAGAGAGTGCTATCCATGCACACTGCTTCTCTTCGCTAAGGTCAAAAAGCAATGGAGAAGTACTGCTTGTCACAGAGACTTCAGCTCCCTAAAGCTCTAAGTGTGACAGGAAGGACCTTGTTACACTTCTAGCTTGTTTGTTTTATGCAGAAATTAGTGCTGTTCTCTCTGAGAGGAGAGGTATCTTCTGCCAGGGTGCGGGGTTTTTCCCTGTGGAACATCCTTCCCTAACCCAGGTGGGGGAATGCCAAAGAAGAGTACGACTCCAGAGGAATTCGTCTGCTAACGTATCACAAATCTTTCCTGATAAAGTTGCAAATGCGCCCCTTCTCCCCACATCCAGCTGATGACTGAGTAGTTTCTTCCTCCATTTGGAGGAAGAAACTGGTTATGGCCCTTCTGACTGAGACCTTGAAACAGAGCTCGTGCCTTACTTGGCGAGGAGACGTCACTGCAGGAGCTCACACCTCCACTGGAAAACTGAAAGAAATCTGCTGGCTTAGTTTTCGGGCTGAAACCGTGGTGAAAAACAAACTGCGAGAGCCTTGTTGGCTGAAGACCTTCCTGCGATGCAAATTCCTTCTTCCCAAAGCCCACTCAAGTACTACGCATGTTTTAAGACCATGCGAAGTGCAGCGTTACTTGACGTACTAACCAGTGGTGTGCAGCAGATGTTGCCAAACACGTTTTGTGCCATCTCTAGAAATAGAGCATCTCAAACCTATTTCGGGCTCTGAAACAGCGATGCATGGCTCGCTTCCGAATCGCAGAAAAACCGTTCCTGGTCCAAATGTAGCTGCCTTCGCTGCCGAGGAGTGTTCAGAGGGATGCTCCTATTTATACCTCTTTGTTTCCATGAAATGTAGGTCAGGATTTTTAACTTAAGATTGCTCCTAGGATAAATGATTCTCTAATACTTCCATGTTAGCAGTGGACAATTCGGAGTACTCCCCCTGCTCTCTCTTTGCTTTTGTTTTGTCCTTTTCCCACCCTTCTAATCAGAACCAGGAAAATGTGTTCTCCCGTTTCTCTGTGAGCTTTTCCCTTCCCGCTACTTGTGTTTTCCATTCTTTGTCCTCTACTTTCTGTGCTTTCCCCTTTCCAAGTGGGGTCTGTTCCTGCATTTTGCCATGCTGTGAGGACAACTCCAGGCTGCTTGCTGCGGCTCAGCATTACAGCCCTGCAGATCATTGATTTCTATTTTTTTCCCTCCTCCCACAAACTCCTGGGCCATCCGGCCTAATGAGAGAGCAGATTGGCCTCAGTATTTGGAGAAAAGATCTATAATAAGCACTGGGGGCATGCTGGTAAAAAGCACCAGCATGGTATACCCGCTCAGTTGGAGGACTGACTGTACATTAATTCTCTAACTTATAATTAGCTATATTAAATTCCAATTTTCTGAAAGGAACCATTATCAAATAACACTCTGTTTGAAATCTCAAAGAAACATAAGGAATGAAAGCTTAGTCCTCTTACGCTTTCATCTTTCAGAAGCAATCCCTATCTTAACATCTTGACCTACATTTCCTTTTTACCCTCTCCAAGAGATATTGTGTGGATTTAATGTCTCAGAAGGGAGGTAAGGATTTTATGCATGTGTATGTGTTGACATACAAAGTTTGGGGAAAACAATGAGGCCTTCATGTCCCCAGTGACTTTTTTTTTTAAACTTGAAAGTGTTTTCCGTAATATCTCTAAGGCAGATTTTAAGTTCAGAAAGAAATTAAAAGTAAAAAAAATCCACCTCATTCCTTTACAAGTGGTCCACTTTTATCTATCCAGCTCCTGCCAAAGCCATTCTTGATTTTATATGTCTGTAAAGAAAAAACAACAAAAACCCAGCTCTGCCTTCTCATATCCTGCTCACCACTTTGGATCCAGTCATCTGTTTTCCTTTTTCCATTAAATGAGAGTGCACTTTTTTTCTTTCCTTTTTGGTGGGTATGTATTTAAAAGGCTGTTTTTGTTGTCATTTACTGCCGTGCTTGCTGCGTGGCCTCTCTGAGCGACCACACTGTTTCACTTGGGACCTCAGCCTTGACCTGGGTGCCTGAGTGTGCCAAGAGGGAAGAGCACGAGGAGTTTGTTGGCTCCTCAAGGACCTGGAGCAGACTGTGGGTTTCTCCAGGCCCTGGCTTTGGCTCCTGCCCTGTGGAGGCTCCTTTACCAAGAGGCAGAGCGACCTACCTGTGGCCCTACTCCTTCCCCCGGCTGCTCCATCGCCCCGCTGGGAGGGCGGCTCCAGCACCCGCTGCGTGGCCGACGCCGTCCTTTCTGCCTCATCCCACCACATGGGGCCGGGGTTGTAAAACACGCCGTCCTCCCCCGTGGTGGGACAAGCAGGCTGCTGGAGCAGACCCCATCCCGTGTCGGGGCATGCAGAGTTATTCTCCCGTTTCTTTGCTGCGCGAGTTCTTTGGTTTGAAGCAGTTGGAACACACAAAGGGCGAAGCATGTGCTAAGCATTAATGCCATTTAAGGGTCCTTGCAACTTGAGTTTGACTTGGTAGAGATGCCTTGACGTGCAGGGTAGGGGATGTTCTGACTCCAGGAAGATTTCTGTTGCCTCGACTGTTTCAGTTTAATACGTCTTTCAGCATTTTATAGAGTACTGTGAACATAGGGAGGGATTGCAGCCTTCATTTTTTTTCCTCTTTGTTTTTTCCTCTTTTCTCTTCTTTTTTCCTTTTTCTTCTTTTTGTTTTTCCTTCACTATTGTCCCATCATCTTGAAATAGAGTCGTGTTGGTTTTCTTTGAATTCTAGTAATGTACTTTGGGCCCTAAATCAATTTCGTGTGTTTTATTGTAACAAGGCAATGAGGAACTGTAGTACGCATATAACCTCTCAGGTATTATTTTGAAAGCTCGCTTACAGTTTTCACCCTGTATTTCCATGCTGTCCAGTTGGAAGCACCTCCTGCTTCTGCTTCTCTGATGCTGAGGCTAGCAAGAAACATGCTAAGGTTCGTTGTTTTTTGGTTATGAATCATTATTCAGTGAATATGAATATCATTATTGCAATAAATTATGACATTGTGAATGGATGCAAGGAAAATTCTGTGCAACCAATTCTTGCCCACTTCATAGTTTCCCAATTTGAGGGAAGAAAACAGTATTCTTTAAAAATGACAGGATAATATTTTTCCTCCTTTTCTTGCTAAGATGAAGTTCTTAAACATGCGTCGCTTCATATTCTTGATTGTCCGAGTGTCTGCTGATGGTTGTTCCAAGGTTTCTATTAAGTCAAGAAGCAGCTGACATTGTTTTACTTCCCCTGCTGATGCCCCCAAAACTTGAGCAAAAAAGCTTTTTTAATAGCAGCCAAACATCTCACAGAGGTGGAATCTCCTCGAACCCTCTGGGAGGTGGTGTGGTGGGAGGTCTCCTCAGCCTTCACAAGCCCTTCTCCGGCATCAGGTTTTCAAGCCTGTGGCTTCCTGCCCCAGCTCGCACTCCCCCTACCACCACCCTAAGGTGTGTCTGTAGGTCTCACAAAAGGAAGGTGAAGGTGCTGGTCTCGGCAACTAGAAATAGAGATGGAAATTGCTTGACACGTGAGGAGCCTTCCCTTGAAGGCTGTAACATCGCCAACATTTCACATGCTGATACTTCAGAGAGCTGCAATGATCTTGGTCAGAAGTCGTCCCCCAGTTAAGAGCAGGGTCTTAATTAACCCGTGCTCTATCTGGTGTCTGCAGCTTGCATCGTTCTTGCTGTGCCCCTGCTCCCATCGCGAGGTCCTCGGAGCTCAGCTGACCACCGAGCCTGGGCTCCCCTCGCTTTTCCCCTCACCTTCCCTTGGCTCACTGCAGCATGGGAGAGCTCCGCTTTCTCCTCAGCATCTTCCTCCCAGCTACAGCTTGATCTTCCGTCGTGTTTTCTCCATCACCCAATGCCCGGCAGGTAGAGAACGAGCATCCTCCCAGCCCTGCTGGCGCCACACAGGAGACGCGCTGGGATCCATCCGTACCTCGGGCGAAGGCTGAGGACTTAAGCAGAGGTGAAGTGTCATCGCTCCCGTGCACGCGGGTGGCAGAACGATTTGTTTGCTTGTGTCAGGCTTTCAAATCATGCTTGTGATTTTTGTTTGCAATGCTTGGTCTGAACGTTTTACTGTCACTGTCACGAGCCTCCTCTCCCCTGACAGTAACGCTGCAAAGGGGCTACAGGGGGCTGAGGCGAAGCGGCAGAGCATCCCGAGCACAACATGCACTCTTCCCACCTTTAATTTAGGAAAGTGAGGAAATGCATCTTTAAACTAGAAAATTAAAACAAAACAAAACAAAAAAGGCCAGAAGTAAAAGCAGTGAGGAGAAGCAAGTCCCCAAAGTTTAAAGTCCAAATTTTGGGGAGGTCATGCAGGTGTTTTTAGTTTTTTTAGTGTTTTAAGATGCTTGGCAGCTGCTCTGGGTAAAGGAGAAGACATCAGTGGTGCATGGTGTTTCGAGGGGAAGGGGTCACTCCCAGAAGAAGTTTTGCCTTGGAAAGAGTTGGCCTTTCTCTTCTAGCAGCGAGGCACTGAGCATTGTGGATGAAATCTGGGATTATGGATAAAAACTGGTGTTGTGCTTCAGGAAATCAGTGGCTTTAAACAAAGACGTTTGAGAATTGCTCAGATAACTTTCTTCTCACCTTCCTCCTGGTTTTGAGGGATGTCTCAGGGCTGTACACTAGCGTGGTTGCCAAGGCTGGGATCAGATATGCGAGAGCAGCCTTTCTCCCCACCATCCTCTGATGGGATGGGGATGCTCTGCTGCCTGGCCCTTCAGCAGGGAGGCTTGGCTGTGAAGCTGGAAGGGACGGTGGCCTGCTTAGTGTCTAAAGTCAGTGGATATTCAGCTGCTCTAAACTTAGATATCACCGCTCAGGTGGTTAGTAGAAGGAGGAGAGGGGAGCTCTGGCCCAGTGCCCACCCCACTCGCCGCAGGGACCATTGTGGCTGCTGCGTCCCAGGGCCGTGCCGCACTCTTGCAGCGAAGAAAATCTTCGGCACTCGCGTCACGTTAGGGAAAATGCAGTTTCTGGCTGGCTGGAGGGCTGCCCGTGCTGCTGGCAGAAGTCGCGAAAGGCAAATCCTCAATGACATGCGTTAAAATATCAAGTGGGACTGTGCAATTAGGAGTATGTCATTCAGCGTTTGCCTTTCACGGCTTTTGTCACACACGGGCAGAATTACAGACGATTAGGCGGAGGGTAACCTCCCCGAAAGGGCTTTCTGACGCTTCTGTCGTCCTTTTCCCCCTTCTTCTTCTGCTTTGTTAGAGTTCTTTCCCTTCTGGAGTCGGGCGTTTGGCTGGCTGGTGGGCTGTGGGTAAGAAGTCAAGCCCTGGAAGCCCTTTGGCCATTAAATTCGATGTGACCATGAAAGAAGTGACTCAGGCTGCCTCCTCTCACAGCCTGCGTGCTCATGCCTGTCTTTCAGGCTGGGGGCTGCTGGAGAAGGGGCTGCGAGGCCAGGCAGGTTGCTGGCACCGGGTGCACCCGCTGGTGGCCCTCCCGCAGGCAGGAACATGGCTCCCTCTGGAGAAGCGGCCATTTTGTCACGGCCGTCCGCTGTGAGACCCTGGGCCCGGCCCGTTCCACCAAGCTGTCACTGCAGATCCCTCGGAACCACGCTTCGTTAGAGGAAAAGCGTGTAACAAATGTTAATCACGATGCTGGGTTGCTGCTGTATCCAGTTTCACGCAGATACGCTGTTTTCAAATTATACGGGCTGCGAGGGCTGCCTAGAAATTGGAACGACTAGATGCAAGCTGTGCTAAGCCTTTGGGTTTTAGCCGCATGTCTCTCCTCTTTAGGGCTCTCACGTACTCAGCGCGAGCAGTGAAACACTGTATGCGTGTTTATTTCCCTTGTTGTTTTATTTGCACATTCATATGTTATATTTTCTTCCAATTAGCAGGCTCTTCCTTGCTTTGGCGTGTTTGCCTTTACCTTCTTTCTCCCTCCTTCATTTATACTCTGTGGAGACACATTTGCTAATTTTTTCTTTCTAGTGCAGAATAGCTGTTATCTAGAGACCTGCTCTTGGCATAGCTTTCCCTCTCATGTTACTTAAAATACCAGAATGGCTTTTTTTATTTTTTACTAATCTGCCTCGTCCCTCGGTGCCAAGGTAGGGGTGTTTTTGAAGTGAGGATTTATTGTTCCCTTGTCCACCCATTCCTAGTGGAATCTCGACTGTGAGAGAAGGTAAGGTCTAGACTTTCAGACTGAGTCTAAAAGCATATCCCTGTGATGCTGAGGGTGGGAAATAACTGGTGAAACAATGGTACTTATTTTAAAATTAAGACAGGTCTGTAGAAGTGATTCAGAAGGGGAAGAAATTGCCCTCACCTCGTGCTCCATGTAGGTGACAAAGGCCTAAAATATGCTTTCCTTCATATGAGGGATTTCCTGTAAAGAACAGGCAAAAACACATTAGAAATGGAGTCGCTAACTTTTCTTCAAGTAACTGTCAAATAGATTTAAGCCAAACACAAATGGAAGAAAGAAAACATTTAAAAATGAAATACGTTCTTTTGCAGGCACGCTGAGGGTTTCCTTTTACTCTCTCCTCTCGTGGGATATTACCCCACTGGTTCTCCGTTCAGCCGTAAAATTCCCCAGAAAAGAGAGGATAAACAAGACATGATGGTTTTGGCATAAAGAACAAAGAATAATTTATTCGTATGTCACTGATGATTTTGTTAATACCTGAGAACTTACTCAGACTTCTCTATCTTGGTGATGATGCACATTTTTCTATCACTTATATCCTTCGCTGAAAAGAGAGAAATCGCTCCTGTGGACCTGCTTGTGCCTGTGATTTCGAATGAAATGTGCATTTAATCTGTCTCCAGATTGCATGTGTTATTACTGAGCAAGAGAGGAGATGTCCTGTAGGACAGATGTCCTTGGCATAGCTGCAAATCAAGAGGCATTTGTTCTCCTAGGGGAGAAATAAAGCCATTCTGTGCGGTGCCAAGACCCACACGAGGCACGTGCCACATAGGGATTTCAGTCATGACCCCTCATCCCACATGGTGCTGTCTGGACAACTCCGGGCTCTTGAGGTTGGTCTCACCACCTTTACCTTCCAGGTGAGTGAGCTGCAGTGCGTGGAGGTGACCTGGTCCAGGGCCAACAGCAGGACACAGGCGTCCAGCTCCCTGCATCCTAACCTGCACATGGTTTTTCCCGTGCCTATTCCAGCAGTGTTTCTCTGAAGTCTACAGCTAGGACCTCGCCTCTGGAGTCCTGTTGCTCTTCTGAAGCTCTCTGATTGCAGCCGGCACTCCAAGAGGGGCTGGGGGACGGAGAGGGCTGCAAGCTGTGCACATCAAATGCTGCTGCTCCTTGGCAACACGCAGGACGAGGACACAGTGCTCGTTTCCCCGGCGCCAGCAGCGAGTGCTTAGAGTACTATAAAATTAACTCTGTTTCTGTTTGTCAAAAACTTATGACCTTTACACGGCCTGGTACCTACTTATTAGAAAAGCTGCCACTCTTCTCTTATCACACTGCTCCAGTAGCAATTGGGAGAAGCTCGATAGCACAATGCTACCGATATAACAGATAGGGAGCAGCTGGCAGTGTTTGCCATCAGCTCTCTTTTCCTCCCCTCTGTTCTGCTTCATTCACAACAGCCCCAACAGCCTCAGCTTGTGCTTGAATTTTGGGACTCAGCACAACCACTTGGAGTTTCTTTTTTTTTTTTTCTTTCTCTTTTTTTTTTTTTTTTTTTTTTTTTAATTTGGAGGGTTGTGCAGAAATGCAAGGTATTTGTTGGTTTTACCTCCAGCTTAGCTCTTTTGATTTGTGAGAAGAGGATTTAGGATGAAACCTATTTGTTCCCCAGTGTTTTGGAGTGAGCGTTATTGCTTGCTTCTTCTTCACCTGTGATGCAAATACCTGCCCTGCTTTGTATTCCTGTTTCCAAACTTGTCCAGACCACACCTCCGTGGAGCCCAGGCTAATCACCTCCATTCTGTCCTATTAAAAAAACAAGGCACCAGAAGTGTCAATGTGTCTTGCTTGGGGGAAACAGGTGGTCTGATTTTTCACTGTGTTCTTACAAGCTGAGAAATGTCTTTAATCAGCGAGGTGTGTCCCTTTGAATGGATTTTTTTTTTTTTTGTATAAACATAAAATAATGGAAATATAGGCTTTGAGTGAGGTTTTTCTCTGGGTAATATGTTGCAAGTGTTGGTTCCTTTATTTATTATTATTATTTATTTCTTCCAGATGCATATTTCATAAATAAAACGGAGCCTTGTATTATGGCCTGGGGTGGTTTCCCAACAGAAGTAAATGAGGTTCATTTTTGGCTGTTACGTCCTTGTTTCTACCAGTTTAATACAAAAAAGAAACCACCAACACAAAAAAAACACCGGCAACCTAAAGGCAAAGAAAAGCAGAACGTAAAGAAGTTGTGTTAAAGCATCAGAACAATGTAATTTCAATTAATGATGCTAACAGGTGCTTGATGAGTGGCTCATACGTAGGGAACAAAGTCACATAAATGTCTTCGCTTGCTTAATAGCAATTTTGGACGGAGATGTAATGGGAGTAAGGAGCTTCTTTCAACCTGTGTTACTTAATCGGTTCTCTTTGGTGATCTCGTCTTTTGACAAGCTGACAAAAACATCTTGTGCTGTAATGTCATTCTTGCCTGGCTTCCACAGTAATGATGTATATCCACATCTGAAAGCCCTGTCCCGGCCATTTAGGAGGCCTGTGCAAGCTATTTGCTAACAGATTTTGGCACAACAGCACTCCTGGATGCGTGTGCTCTCTGATGTACCACAATCAACCTAATGTCCAGTGGCTTGTCATCCGAAAAGCCCACGTGCTGTTAACCACCATTAGCGTGGCAATGCAGGGCATCATGTGGTGTAAACAATGACTGCTGCATGCTGTGGGCTGCTTTTTGCTTTTTTTCTTCTTTCTTTTTTTTTTTTTTTTAAGAGATGGAAAACTGCTGTAGTTCTTTATTACCAAGTGAGATGAAAATAGCATTTTTAATGACATCCATACCTTAAAAAAAAAAAAAAAAAAAAGAGCAGATAGGTATCTCTTATCCCAGAGATTTTTTTTTTTTTTAAATTATGTGACTACTGTGAAAACCCAGTTCTTTAGTCTCTAAGACAACTGTGGCATGAAAATAGGCCTTATTTTCGAGGCGTGTTGTCTGTTTAATATGTAATGTGATACCTTGTCATGCTGTGACAATGTGACAGATGGCATTTGCACTGTAAAACTAAATTATCTTTTGTGCATAGCTATACAACAGCTAAATACAGTAACTCCGTACAATGTGCTGATTAATGCGGGCTGTTGCAGATGTTTTAGAGATACCGGGATGTTTTAACTTGGCGTCAAATGATTAATGGTTTTATTTAACATGCCTACCAAGCTCTTGGTAGTGTTTCAGCTTGTGTTCTGGCATGTAAGGGCTTTTGGGAAGAGGAAGGTATTCAGGGTTGTTGACAATGGGATGTGAATTTGTATTGTCTTGTAGCTGTTTGTCACTTGGAAAATGGGCAAGGGCTATTCAGTGAGGATGCTTGGCAAGTAAACTTGTGTGTAGCATTACAGCTCCTAATAAACTCAAGTCCTGCAGTGCTTAGGCTGAAGGAAAACAGGGTGTGGGGAGGCTTTGGTTTGCTTGATGTTGGTTTTCATACAGAACATTATCTGCTTGAAACTACAGGTAGTGGAAATACCTCGAGAGCTGAAGGCAGTACCTTTATTTCTCCACATCATGCGTGCAGGATTCAACTTCGTTAGAGTTACGCAGTGCAGAGATACCCAAGAGCTTGCCCCTGTTCAGATGGCATGTGCCTGTCAGCCCTGGTGTGTGTGGTTAATTGCTGCTGCAGCTTTCCTAAAAGGGATGCTGCAGAGAGAAGTAAATTGCTATTTGTGTATATATATATATATATTTTCTGCAAAGCTTTCCTGTATGCTGCCGAGACTGTACAGCCGAAGCTGGGACAGGCGAGTCCATCAGCAAGCAAAGCTCGAGCTCCGTGCCGACGCAGCTAAGATCTGCTCCTGTTCTGTGCTCTTGCGTGCCCCCATAAATAACGCTGTCATCCTGGCGCGCGGAGGACGCTGCTTTGAGTAAATCCACTTTTTCTTAGCTTCTTGCAACTTGTCTTTATTTGTTTTGTCAACTGCCCTGGAAACTGGGCCTTTGTACCAGCCGGCGGCGACTCAGCTTGCAGTGCGTGGGGAAGAATGCAAAGGGGGAGGCAAACCCCGTATCTACTGGCATCGGCCGTGGTCAAGATACACCGGGGAGCCCAGGTGTGGATTTTAGGTGTAGTAGGGATCTGCACCATAACTTCCCTGCCACACAGTGGCTGGCTCAAGGTCCTCATCCTGTACAGAAAGCCGTGAACGCAGCCATGGTGAAATGCCCCCTTTTTTTAGGTCATTTTTAGTTCCTTTGGCTTGCGTTCGAGCGTTGCTGACTGCTGGTTTTCTGTCGCGATGGCTTTGTGGGTTGCCTCCGCCTGTGAGAACTGACTGGAAATACAAGCGAGTGCTTCTCGTTTCCTGAGCCGCCTGAGTGTGGGGAAGCAGCTCGCTGAAGGAGGTGTTGCTCTCTCGTTGCAAGAGGTCACGGAAACGTTCGTATTCAGATGCCTTGTTGGCATTAGAGTAAGCGATGCAGAAACGGTGTTTTGGAAACACTGTGAAAGTCCCTTCACCCAAGCACTGCATCCGACTAACCACGTGACGCTGAGATTTGTTCAGAGTGGTTTCCTGATTATTCGGTAGCTTTCATAACGAAGAACATACCAGGTCATTGTCATCTCATCTATTCTTAAAACCGACTAACCTACCTCAACCCCTCCCTTGCGTTTTTTTTTTTTTTTTTTCCATCTTTCCTTAACGTTGCTCCTTTCTGCTTTTCTCTTCCTCCTGTCCCCACCCTGTGTATTTGTACTTCTGCAGCATTTCGTTGTGCAGCGTGCTCCCGGGTACTCTGATTTTCACATCATGTCTTCAGTGAGCCCGGTGCTCCCGACACCTGCCCAGCGTGTGCCTGTCAGACATTTCTCCAGGTGTCCAGAAACGTGTTAGATCCTGGCTCGAGCACAGACTTGCAGATTGCTGCTAAAATTGTGTGGGTGTCACCAAATTTGGTAAGGTTAGCAAAGCTGTACCGATACACACTAAGCCCTGCCTGCACTGGAACAGCAAGTCTACCTCAGGAAAAGCAATCCTCTTAAGGCAGTGCAAGCCCCCTAATGTAAACTCATTTAAGCTGATTGAACTGCTTGTCACATGCACTGTTTTCGGTGAAAGGGAGCTGGCCATTGCTGGAGGAGGCTCAGCAAGGCCCCTGCTCAATTAACAACCACCATCAAGAAGCCAGCGGGCTAGTGAGGTGCTGCGGGACCTCGGGGAGCACGCTCTGCTAACCCAGCACCACCACCTCCCTGTTCTGCCTGGCACAGCAGGTATGGCCCCGAGCAGCTCCTGCAGGGCACCGAGAGCTGGTGGGACAGCCAGAGGGTGGAAAAGCAAATGAGGAAACAGACTCGTAGCCATGACTGGGTTTGAAAACGTTCGGGCTGTGAAAGGCAAGTAAAAAGGAGGTATCAGGAGTGCAGTCTCCTAAATACTGACTGGTGTGCAGAAGGCAGAGAGGGATCTTCTGCCTTCCACCCAGCTTTGTAACAGGGCAGACGTAATACTTGCATCTGCTGTTTTCTCAGCGCAGTTAGAAGCTGATAAACAGATTTTTTTTCTTTTTTCGTTTTTTTTTCTTTTTAAGCAGCGCGCAGTTTGCCGTCACAGGTTATGCAGCAGCTTAAAAAAGGATTCGGCAAAACTGTGAAAGTTGACATCCGTGTGTCTAGGATGCATTGTGGAAAGGATGTTAAAATCTCTGCAGCTCACTTTTAAGCTACCCTTTTTAATCACTAGGAATTAGTAGCTGGCCTTTCTTTCACAGCGTCTAATCTTGATCTGCTGAAGCCAGAATAGCCAATTTAAGGGACCATTTGATATGTGAGTTTCTGCATTTCTGACTGAGTCAAGTAATCCGTTATTAGTGACTCAGTTAAAGCAGTGTTTGTTCAGTGCCTTTGAGCCGCTCATGTGTTTCAGTTCCTTTTAAACTTTGGCAGCGAGTACGCACTGCTTCTCTGTACGTATGAATTATGATTTCATGTAACTCATTTTCATATATGAAATTCTACACCCACATATAATCCAAGTTCAAATTTAAATTTAATGACATTTAGGTTTTTTTTAAAAACATTAAGTCTAATATGACTTCTAAAACAAACACTTTTTTTTTTTTTTTTTGCTCAATACTACGGGAATAAAATTTATTTTTATTAACTCTGATTTACTCTGACCACGAGGCCTGAATAATGAGCAGTCCCGCGAGGGGACTGACCCTTTCTTGCTCAGTTCCTTCTCCCTCTTTACGTTCGTGCCATGTGCTGCACTTTTACGAACGATGAACTGCTGCTTCCTCCTGCTCGGTTAACCTTGGAGAGTCAAACCCATGTGGATGGACGTGAGCAGGACTCTGTCCCCGCAGCATCCCAGCGGACCTGCACCGGTGGCAGCTCATTAAGGGCGATGAGGGTGCCCAAGTGTGACCCCACACACATTAGGGTCCTCGCCCTGCCCTGCGACACCCCTGGGCCTCCAACCTGATGGGTGCGCGGCAGTGACGGGTGCTGTTCATCGCAGGGAGAGCAAGCAGGAGCGGCATTCGAAGGGAAAGGTATCCAGGGGCAAACCGAATGCACTTGATATAAAAATGATGGAGTGACAATAAACTTTCTAACAGCCTAATTCAGCATGTGCTTCCTCGCCCGTGCTTGGGAGGAGATGGCTCCCGTGGACTGCGGATGTCTGCGCCTTTCATCACCGCTGAGTGAATTTTGCAATTATGCTGACCCTGAAAAGCTGTAGAACATGACACCCGCTCCCGTTATTTATCAGTAGCTCTCGTTCGCAGCTTTATGCCTCCGTTTTAGGGCACTTGTTTTAATTGGTTTCAGCTGATGATAGCTAACTTCGGTTATCTGCGGTATTATTGCATTTGGGGATGGTGCCGGTTGTGATGAATAATAGTAGACAAACCAATATTTCTCCGTAAGGGGCACAAATCACGCTTGTCTTCCAAGTGCACTGATGGCTTGGCAGGGAGAAAGGATGAATAGAAATTGCCTTCCAAGTGCATGCAAGTTGACAGCCCAAAAGGTGATTTTCTTGACTCATACACTTCAGTTTGCTGGGTTTTACATATGGCAAGCCTCCAGAACAAATATTGCTCTTGGAAAAGCTAATCAAATCCTGTCATAAGAGTTAAGTTACTGAGTATCGGGCCTCAAACGATATGCTTGATTTAGACTTCTCTGGAGTTTAAAAATGGTAAATTTTATCAGCAGGAGTTTCATGGAAAAACGTGGAGCAGAAGTTGAATCACTTTTAAGAATAAACTTGGTCACTGCCGCTTCCAATGAGGGTGCATTCAGCATAAAATCAAAGTGTTTAATGTTTTTTAATGTTTTTTTGAAAAGGTCTGCTTCAGTTCCTCTGAAATATGTAGAAGCAATGCTGTCACCCCCCATCGCGTCACAGGGTTGCATTGCAAACCCCATGGAAGTATCAAATACTAAAACCTGCTAGATCACGAATTGAGGTCTCTTTAACAGAAAGGAAAACACCCCAAGCAATTTAACAAAAGGGGGGTAAAATTGTAAGCGTGGTCATTTCACTTGGCTGCGTCAGGCTCAGGCTGGTTAGAGGAGATGTTTTAACGCAGAAATCAGTGCCTAGCTCAGGTTCAACTTTCCTCTTGTGGGGTTCATATTGGGGGGTGGAAAAAAAAAAAAAAAAAAAAGAGGAGTTAACTGCATTTTCCCCACCCCAAAAAAAAAAAAAAGTTCAGGCTTCTGCTTTTTAAACTATATTTATTAATATATATTTAATTTTATATATTCCAGCTTCTGGGGGAAGCAGGCACCCCTCTCCCTGTTTTCTTTCTAGAGTACAATTAGAGAAAGGGCTGCTGAGATGACCGAGGGAGGGAGGTCCCACCAGCGTTCTTCTGAGGAACTAAAGCCATGAGACAAAGCTTTGTAATGCCATTTACTGACGCATTTTGATGGGGAGATGTGAAAGTGTTCTTCGGGATAAAGTTACGACTCATACTGAGCTGATAACGTTGTTAGCAATTATCTTCCCTCTCATCATAAAGTTTACTGAGGAATATATTACTCCTTTAATTCCTTCTTAAGTCTGAGTGGCTTCACTATCTGCTGTCGTTTCGGAAGAGCCAAGTCATCTTGTATTTATTGCTTGGAGCAGAATAAGCAAAATTTGTTGAGCAGCGTGCTTATGCAGGGCCCGATGCTTTCTGCCATCTACGGGACTTTGCTGTGCTGTGCTTCCAGCAGGGCTAAGGCACAAAGCATCGCTGCTTCCCCTGCCCCGTGCACCTCTGCCTGTGGTCAGGAGTTTCTGCATTTGAGCGATGCTGGGTCAGAAGATTCAGAATCAAGAAACGTCTGTTTGATGTTAACTCCTTTGGGGTTTAGGATTTTTTTTTTTTTTAAAGGATCATAAATTGTTATCGTTGGAAACAGGAGAATGAAGCGCGAGAAGACGACAAATTAATTAAACGGCAGATTAATTTTATAGTGATCTACAGATAAATGAAAAAGATTCTCATCTGCGGCAGTCAACAGGCTGCCTACAACACGGGGATGAGTTTATGACTCTAAGCTTGTGCCCCTTTTAGCGTAAGGGATGTGACAAGATTATAAATGTGATTGCAAACACCTGTAGGGTAGCTGTTTGGAGCTGCTGCCTTACAGCTAACCAAATCAGAAACGTGCAATCAGCCGGTTGCTTGTTGAAGTACCTCTGTGCGAAATCAATGTTATCAGCATAGCTTTTTTGCAAGACGATTGCTTTGGGAGTCGACTCTCTATTTTAGTGCAATGCGTGATTTTTTATAAAATCCATTTGGCGCTGCTTATGCAGGCTTTGAATATTGTGTTCTACTTTCTCGTGTTTGCAGGACTTCTCACTAATGGCCAATCTAAAGGATTAGGACCGGGATCAGAGCAGCTGGAGAATGAGAAGGACGATGCATCGCAAGTGTCCTCAACGAGCAACGATGTTAGTTCTTCGGATTTCGAAGAGGGGCCCTCGAGGAAAAGGTCGGTAGAGCATTATGATTAAAGAAGTTGCCTTTCTGCTTCGTCCCTCTCGTGCTATCAGGTTGTGGTTATGCTACCAGTAAGGTTGCAAATGTTGCGCTGCCATAAACAGGCTTTCCAGCATAGAGTCCTTCTGGTAACATCGAGGATACTGTGAATTTTGGCTTCATCCATCAGTATAGACAGTGCTTGCTGGTTTTTTTTTTTTTTTTTTTTTTTTTTTTAAATATGTAAAAGCAGTTGTTTTGCAGTAGGTGATTGCTAAATTATATGCCTTAGTACTCTCTCCCTGCCTCCCCTCCCCGCCCCCATGGCATCTCAGGGATGTATCAATAAGTATGTGTGTGTAATTTCAAGGAAAGCATCGCTGAAGTAGTGTTATTGTTATTTTTAATTTTCCGTGAAGGAAACCATGGTAAGATTAAAAAAAAAAAAAAAAAAAGGGAAAAAAAACACACTTAAACACACTTTCGAAAAGAGAAACTGGAGTAATGCAGTGTTGTGGGTATCGATTGCAAAGGACTGCTTTGAGATAATGCTGTGGTAAGCGGCCTCCTCTTTCCTAGAAATCAGTTACGAAGTCCTCGTTGAACTCTTCCGAGTTCTTACCCTGAATGTGCAAAATGTGGGTTAAAATTGTAGGACTCCAGCCAATCTCTTGCAGCAAATATGCTGAAAATGCAGGCAGAGGCTGGGAGTTGTCCCCTGTATGAAGTGAGAACCAAAACAGGCTGACTGAAAAATGCCATTTAAAAGAGAGAAATGGAAAATGCTTTCTCAACCTTTTTTCCTCCACGCTCCTCTCACCCTAGTCCCAGTCCAATGTGAACCATAAAGTAAAGCTCTCTTTCACACAGAAGAAATGTTCTGTGTGACCTTATGAATTTCCCTGGGTAGCCCGATATGGGGTGAGGAGGGTGGTGCCTTTCCTGGCACCAGTCCCCATACCTCCCGCCCCTGACCCCCCAAGCTTTTCTTCACCTCTCCAAAGCACCAAACCCAAAATCTATCTCTGAATACGCCTACTAGCTCCTCTGGTGTGGTGTGTCATAATAAAATCTGGAATTTTTGCTGTCCTCTGTGCCTGCTCTGTCCCCTCTGTTCAGTGCCCTTGTTCCTCAGCCATGCTTGCAAGGGTCAAGGGGTGATGAGTAGCTTGAAGGAGCTGGTTAGGATTAAAAGCAATAGTGGGAGGAGGATGGATTTAGGCTTTTTGCCAGGGTTCTTGGCAAGAAACTGCGTTTGAGTGTTGCAGGAGAAATTTTTCTGAAGGGATATCTGATAGTTTTGGCTGTGGGACTCCGATGGTGAGAAGCAGTTGGATGGTTCAGGCCCACGACTGGTTCACTTTGTGGACACCAACTCATCAGACATGAAAAGTAACAGGGAACTCCAGTGCCTTTGGTACTTTCCAGGCTAAAAACAAAACAAAACCAAAAAAGGAAGCCAAGATGAAAAATGTCTTTCTGTCTTTTGTGGAAGACAAGGCACCCTTTCAGTTCTTTATGCGTCACGAGCCGTTGAAACAGCGTTAGTTTTGCTGCGAAGGGGAACGTTCCTGTTTTGTTTCCTTTTACACCCAGCACAGACTTTTATCTTCCTTCCTCTCCTAGCTTCCTCTTTGCTGACACACCTCTTCTGGACCCCTCTTAACTTCTCTGAAGCTGTGCTGAGTGTTTTGGTGTTGTCCTTTCTTCCCCCTCTCCCTCTCTCTCATTTTTTGCTTAGCTGCATACGTAATCATGCTTTGATCCAGGTCATCTCGGGAACCCACAGAGCTGTGTCAGGAATACTGGGTGGGCAAAAGATAGGCAGGAGAAGGAGTAAAAGGGATGAGATTTGAAATGGCTGCTGAGCTAAACTTGCCTGGCATGGAGGAGGATGTCAATAGGATAGTTGCCTGAACTGATCAAGCTTTGTGAAATCGTGTCCTCCTCGTCTTCCCCTTGGGCTTTGTTGAAATCAAACTTTTCGATTGTTGGCTCAGCTGTGTGTACAACCATCGGTGCCCTAGTGCTAAAATACATGTTTAAGTACTCGAGCTGCAGCGTGCACTTTATGCATTTTTTCTCCCTCCCCAGCCCAGAGTTGCCCAGTTGTTTGTCTTCCACTGGTCCTGTAGCAGGACCCAGTTTATTTGGTAGTTGAAAGCTGTGGTTTGACCTTGCGGGTCTTCAGTGTAGTGACAGGCTGGTACTGTGGAGGCAAACAGCCTCTTCCCAGTTTCTCGTGCCTTCTTCCTGTCTGTCCTGTCTGGCAATCTTCTGGTCTCCAGGGTTGTCAGTTCAACAAACTGATCTGGCAGATTTCTTCTGATGGATTTGAGCGTGTATGCAGCATGTCTGCATTCAATTTGCATTTATATTTGATCCAAATTCTTCCTTTTTCAGAGAGAAATTGCTCAAGAATATGGATGGATAGCAAGCTGAGTGGAGTGTGAGCAACTAGCACTACGTTGTGGTCTCACCATGCCAGCAATCTCCGGTGTCAGTTTTCCTTGAGGAGCAACTAGGCAGGGGCTGCTTCCAGTGGGCTACTGGTCAGGGGATTAGTTGTAGAGGGGTAGGTGCTGACAGGCACATGGGTACTTGTTGGTAGTTAACAGCTTTGCTGTCTGGGGGCTGGAGGCAGCTTTCTGCACAGTTTGCAGCCAAGAGGGAAAGTCCCATCTCCATTTCTTTTCAAGTGTAGGGTTTTAGATTTCAACAGAAATGACAGAATGGTACCAAAAGTGCACAACCTGCCGTTTTCTGATGCTACAGGTTTCAGCTGTGATAGCTTGGTGGTGGTAAGGAGGAACAGAAGTACATACGCAGCTTTGCCTGTGTAAAGTCTCCAGATCAGTCAAAAAATCATGAGCCCTACTTACAGAATATGTGGGGTCTGGCTGGACTGGGAGTGGCCATAATGGCCAGCACAGGATGTCAAAGTACTTAAATTTGTTTGGGTTTCCACTCAAGGAATGGAAAAGACTTGCTTTGGCCTGAGCTGCGTGTGTTACGCATGACCAGGCCTGGGTGGAAGGGTAGTAACTACTACTTTCATCCCGTAAAGAGGTGCTCACGTTATCCTAACGTTTGGCAAAAGCACTCAACTATCGCATTTAAAACGCTACGCCGAACCCGTTGTGTAATGAGTAGCCGTCTAATTGCTGTCTAAGAGAGAGCAGGTGCTAGTTTCTTTGATACTTTTTGGAGAGATGAACAAAAGCTTTGTATGTAGGCTTGATAAAGTATCAGGCTGGATGGTCTTCACGGAGCAAAGACTGTGCATTTTAAAAAGCCACAGCAAAGGTGATTGCCATGTGTTATTCCTGAAGGGGAAGCGTAACTTCACTGTAAGCCCATGCTCTTTTCGTTACGGCTCTCCAACCTCGAGCTCTGATTCTCACTCGAGACGGTCAACAGGTAACAGGCCAAAGGGGTTTGAGTCACTGTGCTGGATGCTTTTAAATTTTTATGAGCAACTCTTGAGGAGAACACAGCCACGGCTGTATTAATAACAGCGTGCAGGGCCAGCTTTTCAGCAACGGTTGCTCACCTTACCCAAGAAGAGGCACATGCGGAGCAGGCTGGATATGACAGTGCGTTCATCTTTGGTGACAGTGGGCTCTTGCTTGCTTCCTGGTACTAATCAGAAGCCATTCACTCGCATGACCCCCCTCCCCAGCAATTTGCCAAAGGCATTTATCTTTTATTGTAAAGTTCTGTTAATACGAGGCTTTGAAAAGTGAGAGGGGCTCGGCTGATTTTAATAGCCACTGAGCTTTACGTTTTGCTTTTATGCTCAACGTTAGACTGTTTCCTCCACTAAGGGAAAGAAAAAGGTTTGTTTAGTCGGAAGGAAGAAAAATTGGGTGGAAGGGATTTCAGCACAAAACCCAGGGGAGAAAATCTGAAAACATTCAACAGTCGACCGCGTTTCTAGTCTCGTATGGGTTGTGCCAGTCGGAAGCTTGTTGTTCTTCACTCCACAGCTGCTGCACGTTATTTCAGAGCGACTCAGCGAAGATGGCTGTGCCTTAAACTTGCACTAGAGCCGTGCAAGATGAGCAGCTGCTGGACACCAAACATCCCTGCCATCTCCCCTGTCCCTCGGGGCCATTACCGCCCCGTCGCAGGAGCAGCAGAGCGGGCGTGCATCCGCACCTGGACCAAGAGCACGTGCAGCTCCCAGGAGAGGGCACTTCTCTTTGTCCTGCTCTGCTACAGGGAAGGTCATCGCTAGCAGGAGGAAGGCAGAACCCACTGGGGAGTGATTGTGTTTTAAGCTGCTCCAGCTAGATTGGACAGAAGTTGTTTATTAGGAACCTCTGAGGCCTTTAATTAATACAGCAGCTTTCTGCTAACAGTCTCAGGCACGTGAGAGTCAGAAGCGTGGTTCTGTGCTGCATCAAGGCCAGCACGTGAGGTGTGCTCTTGCCCCTTGCATAGTGCTGGCTTTCTGCTGCCTGTTCAATTTCCCTTTTCCTTTTATTATTATTTTTTAAATGCTGCTTTAACTCCCAGATGCTAGGTGAATGCTGAAGCTTGCCAAGCCCAAGGGGTGGGAGTATGTGGCCAAGGAAAAGGAAGAGAGTCTCTTTTGGCTGGTGATTGCACAGCTGCTGGACTGGCAGAGCTGCACT
This sequence comes from Netta rufina, assembly GCF_964035555.1. Lineage (NCBI taxonomy): Eukaryota > Metazoa > Chordata > Aves > Anseriformes > Anatidae > Netta > Netta rufina. Next base: position 52,549,005 of record NC_140124.1, read on the forward strand.
ACACCTTTAGCACAACAGAAAGCCAGGGTAGGCAAGCTTCAGTGCATTAGGCAAGCTGCTAATTTAAGTGGTTTCTTTTAATGATATATCCTTTTCAACTTGAGCTTCAAAAGGCTTGCTTGCAGCAGAGCTGTCAAAAGAGTGAAGGGGCTTGGGGTTGGTTTCTTTTTCTTTCCCTTTTTTTTCGTCAAATTGTTTTTATAGTTAATAATGAATAGTCTCTCTAACACTAGATTTAGCATCTTCCATGCGAGACGTAAAACGAGGTCAATCCTGCTCCCACGTATGTATGTTTGGGAGGGATCACTACTCGGTATTCTGGGTGATGGAGAGAGTAGTGCATTACAATTCAGGTGTGAAAGTGGGATACTGCTCGTCATACCAAAGTGTTTTTCCAGAACCTTTTCAGTGAATTGTCTTTTTGCTAATTGAAACACTATATAATGTATTTGCGTTCAGCTGTTGCCTGCCACCACATAATGTAATCCCACTTATCAACCCAGGTGCTTGTATTATCTTTTTCTAATTTCAGTAGGCTATGCAAATCTGCACCACTTGTTTGCTTATGAAGAAGAGCTATATTAATCCGCAGTAAAAACAAGACGACAGTAAGATTTATGTATTATATATGTATTTACTCCCTCTGTAAATTCTTGTACGAGTGGAATATATTTTTAGTGCTGCACATTTATATTTAAATAACAAGCCTTATAAACAAAACAATAATAGTCCATGGGAGTGAATTTGTGCAAGAATAGTGAAATGACAGATTACCTGCTTTATTACACAAGTCAAGGAGATCATTCTATGTAGTGCAAAGAGGAAAAATCAGGTGATTAATGTTCTTTCTTTCATGAGAAACACACAGAAGTTGTTGACATGGATTCTTCTCTCCGACAGCCAAAGATATAACAAGGTAGAGGAATCTGGGAACGCTGTAACTTTGTGGGTAGACAGCTATGTAAACAGCTTGTCCGAGTAGGGATTTAATAATTGTGGAGGTATGATTTATAGCAGCAGAGAAACGTTAAGCAAACTCGCTTGTCCTCACCTGCCACCTTCTTTTCAGAAGCGAGGGTTACAGGAGGAGGACATGGTGATCTTGGGCTCGGGCTCTTCTTCCTGGCTTTCCCCAGGTGATTTCCAAGGGAATTTCCAAAGCCAGAGCAGACGGTGCAGCTGGTTCTGTGGTTCCGTCTGTGGCAAACTCCCTTTCAGCTGCGTGATAACCCATCATCCCTACTGTCATTTACTTTTATACACGTGTCTCGCCCCCAGGTGTGACAGGCCAGATGTTGATTGCTTGAATACTGGGCAGAGCTTGCTCTAAAACAGCGTAGGAAATGACAGATTCTGCACTGAAAGCCACTTCTGCAAGGACATTTATCCGTCAGTGTGAAGGAGGTTTTCTGATGCACATGAGCCATCTACGTAAGAGTCTAGCCTGTATTTCAGGGTAACATCAGCTCTTTGCTGCGTCTGTTTTCTTCTGTCATTTTTCAGTGTGCATCTGTGCTGTTGCTTGCCCTCTTACCTTGGTGTTACAGTTCAGCTTCTGCCAGCCCCGTGCTCAGCCTGCTGTCCCTGAGGGCCAGGGGGAGAGGAAGCATCTCTCTCATCTGATCCTTTTTAGAACCTTCTTGACTTCATTTCTCTCTGAAAATTATCTTTCTATTACTCTCCTGTCCAGAGGGTAAGGCATTTGTGGCCAATCCACTTATGTGGCATTTCAAAGAGACAGGATGATATTAAAACCATTTTCCATTGAGTATCTGAACAGTCCCTGAGTGTTTTTTCATCCCAAAGCCCCATCTACACTGGAGGAAATGTTACATGTGATGGACATTTGTAGGGATTTTGTAACGTCAGCAGAGACAGCCTTGTTGCTGTGCCTCGGCTATTTCTGGCTATTGTTGCTGTTCCAAAGCCAGTCGTTCTCATCCGAAATAGGGAAAACATGGATAACTTGAAATACTATTATCTTTTGCTTTGGATCTTATTACCCTCATAGGCAGAAAATTGCATCCTCACCAAATGAGCACTGGGGCCCAGAGCTCCTATAGATGTTTGTTCACTCCAAGAATCAATTTCTACAGCGTTTCTGCAGCATGAATGTCTGAAAAAAACCACCCCAGATTCACAAGTTTTACAAATGAGTGCCTTCCACTTATTCCTTCATTCATAATTCCCCAAAATGAATTTAAAATCAAAAGACAGGAAAAAAAGAAAAGACATTGATTTGCATTTTGAAGATCACCACAATACCATGATTTCCTTTCTCTGAGGTTATTTTAAAGAATGAGAGTTTGTTTTACAATTTTGATACCTAGCATTAATCAGGGTAGCATTTGCAGCGGTCTTATTCTCTTGGAAAAGAAGAGATTACTTAAAGAAAAAGCATTCAGCACTGTCAAGTATGGATGGGTTTTCAGAATTAAATGAAACACATTCAGTTTCCTGCATAAAATTAAAATTGGAGCTTAAAAAGATGTCAACAGATAAAAATAATTGCTGCAAGAATAAAAGGCCAAGAATGGAGAAGTGGAAACCTGTTGCTAAAATGAGGCTGTAAAATGCTGTCATATTTGCCAGTAAGTAGTTCTACTTCGACTACACTTACTAACAATTTCATGAAGTAATGCTACGTTTTAGTGATCTTTCGAAGGATTAGGAAACAAAAGACATGGGAAGACAAATACAGTCAGAACACCATTGATATTTTCTAATTTGCAGTAATAGAGGGCCCCTCATCTCCTAATTCAGTGCAACATTTGGAATGCAAAGCTGCAAAGAAATTTTTCTTGTGGCAGGTTGGACACGATTTAGTAGGCTACATTGGTACAGCTTCTCCAATCTCCCACCAGGATCTCTGATGATCTTGCTGCTAAGCACTGTAAGACCTACCTTGCATTTTAACTAAAATCTAAGTGGACTGATGATCGAAGCCTGTGATTTCCTTTTATATGAACATTTAGAGGAAATTGGCCGTGGGCTGTTTGCACATGAAATCATTTTCACTATAATTTTAACCAAGTGTTTTGTAACTACGCTGAGATAAAAGCCAGCCTGGACTGGACTAATGTTGTCCTATGTGCCCTGGAGACAATAGCAATAGTAATATTAATAACAACAACAATAATAAAAATAAACCAAGCACAACTCCAGGGCCTTAAAGTGGAGGTGTATCCCAACACTGAGTTTTAGGTACCTTTTTAAATATTTTTTTTAAATATTTGAAGACTATGCTGGTTTGTCAAACACTAAACTCAAGGAAATCTTATTCCATTTTTATTTTCATGGCCAATCTGGAACCTGCTCACTGCTTGAGTGGTAAGAATATATTCTTGACCTGAAGAATGCATGGAAATGACAGCATGAGCATGGACTACTGCCGATTCACCAAAAACGACCGTAGTGTGTGTGTTTTTATTGCTATGTGTTGGATCAAAACCAATTTTGTTCCCCATAGGGAGTGGGTCCAAGGTCTCTTGATGGAAGAGGTGCTGGGCACCGTGAGCACTGCTCAGAGATGGGGCAGTGCTCGTCAACAGCGTGGTGGTTTCAGTGTAAGAGCTTTGTAGCTCTGAACTGAATTTTAAAACTATAGAACTTTTTTACTGTAAATGTCTCATCTGGAATCTTCCCAGGTCTCTTGTGCTGATATAAAACATGCAGATATTTTACATATATGGCCTAGCGTACACAGGAATAGAGCTTTGCCTTTGTTTTCCTCCATTGCTGCATCCAATAGCACAGGATTTCCTGATGGAAGCAGGGTTTTTTTTTTCCTCCTTAACCTGAACACTTGCATTTTTGCTATTTCCATGCTATGTTTATTGTTAAATAATTTGTACAGTAACAGCCATGTTATCATTATGTTATGATTTTATGTTTTCCTTCCTTGTTTTTCTCTCTTGGTATTTCTTCTTGGCTCTGATTAAATAAACTAAAGCTTGAGGGATCACTGGCCGTGTGGCAAATTGTTTGCAACTTTTCCCCCTCCTAAATGTATTATAGTCCCTTTCCAGTGGTAGCATCCTTCGTACAACTTTCAGACAAGTTCTCCACAGAGTTTCTTCATGGTAGTTACTATGGAGATGACCATCCACTCTTCTTCTCCCTTATCCTCCTCCTTTCCTTGAGCTCCTACAGCTGTTATTTATCTTTTCAATGAAGTGGAGATTGCACGGGTCTCCTTTCTAATGTCTCTTCTATTGCAACATCTCATTTGCCTGTAATGCGTTCACTTTTACGAAATCCTGTAGATACTCATTTATATGAATAAAATACTGGGCTATGAGGAGAGAGTGAGGAGATCTCTAGTTAGAGGGGTCACTCCTGAAGCTATGATTTTATTTGAGCTGTTTTCACAGTTGAATTAGTTGTCCATTGGAGTCATAATTCTGCAAAATGAATTAACTGGTAACGTGTGTGTGTATGTATGCTTGAGTGTCCAGGATAGGTTTTAGAATTTATTTATTTTAAATGGCAGCTTTTAGAATTCAATATAAACATATTCTGGTGCAAGTTAAAATTTCTCAGATGAAGAAATGAAAATTGAGACAACACATCGTTAGCCTTTTAAGTCTGAGAGGCTTTTCTTTGCACGTCATCATAATTTCGAAAGCTCTTTATACAGCTTTATATATTCCAGCTTTACCAGAGAAATGTGGATACTTGGGTTGTCAGCTATTCTGTCACAGGTAGGATATTTTCCTTTGCACATCTGTCTGTTGTATTTTTGAACCCCTTGTCTTGGGGAAATTTTACTTCACATGATGTCAGTGGCTTGGTGAATGACTTAAAAAGAGACTTGAAATGTGGTCTCCAGCCAAAAAGCTCTCCCACAGCTACCTGTCCAAGGGGACATCCCACCCCACAGCTGGTATAGCTGCACTGCTGCTGTGATGAGTGCTGGTTTCTTGCCATAGCTGCATCTTCATCTTGCCTTTTTGTGCTGACTCTGGCACAGTTTGTCACCCAGCAAAAGCAAACAGTTTTCTGCTGGTTTGGTGGCAGTGGGCTTGGGGACAGGTCTGTGGGGAGAAGGAAGGAGAGGAGCAGCAGTGTCCACCCCTCTGAGTGGTGGCAGGCTGTCCCCATCAGCCTGCCCCTCCTTGGGTAGCTTTGTTTTCAATGGTTCAATTCAAAGCCAACAATCACCTCGTCTCTTCTGGTCACTCCTTTCCTGGTGAGGTGAGGAAGAGCCTCTGAAATCTCATGCTGTTGTGTTTGTGCTGTTTCTTCTGCCTGAGATTATTCCTGGCCCTGTGACAATTTGTCCTGCGAGTTGTCAAGCAAAATGTGTATTTAAAAATAAATTACTCTAAAATTTTAATCAACTCTTTTTTTAGAAGGGAGTCTAATGTTTTTCTCTTGCATACGTCTAGTTTGCTGTGAAAGTGAGCAGCTGGGACTTTCTTGATTACTTCTATTTTTAGTGTCGCCGTCTTTACACCTGCACATTGAAAATCATGAAGTTTTCTAACAGGGGTTGAGAAATCTTACAAAACCCCTGGCTCTCAGGTCAGGAGCCTGAAACCAAATGGCCTACTAATTGTGGTATCTCGCTGTGCTTGGACTTTTTATGTTTGTCTTAAGCTAGAAAAATTGACCTTTATTGATTTTTCTTGAAATCTAGTTCCTCCCACCTGGTTGATTTGTAGAAGAAAAACAAGGCAAATGAGGTGTGGCACGATTTCCGAGAACCTCACTCGTATGTCTCTAGCCCTATGAAATCCTCTCATTACCTGAAAATTTGATTATAAGTATTGAGCCATAGCAAGGCAAACGTTGCCACGCAATCAAGGTTTGTTTTTTATCAGTTCTATTTCATCCCTGTTATCTAGAAATCCTGTTGTCAAGTTTACTCTTGATAGTGTGCTACATGCCATACCAGGTTAAGAGTATTTAATTGCTTCCAGTTTCCAGATGGACTGCAAAATAAACTTTAAAGGTGAATCAGATGAGAAATGGAAAAATAGGAGAGATAGCACTTGAGTAAAGGCCATGCTATTCTTATCAGGAGAATTGACTGGAATAATTCAGAAGAACAACACATGAAAAAAGGTGGTTTCTTCCATGAAGCTTTAATCACTGAATCAACTACAAAAATATTTTTTTTTCTCTTTGTGCAATAAAACCATGGTATTTTCTAGTAGCCTAGTACCCTACGTACAGGATAGGAAAGATGCATTCTTACCATACATACCGCATGGGCTTGCATGTCGTTTAACCTCTGTATCTTTCTTCCATCTTCAAAATTAATTGGTGAAGTTTTGGAGGATGTAAGGTTGGAGTACTGTTTGTTTGTTGTTTCAAAGAGAAATGCAAAAAGAAAATGTATTATTTATTTCCATTTGTTTTGTCTGTTCTGCTTTATGTATTTATGTCTCTACTTCCTTGTGATAATAAAGTAAGAGAGAGATTTTTAAGTAAAGTAAAAATGTAATTCTCTCCCTGAAGGAAGATTTTGAAGGTGCTTTATCAGCAGATCTTCATTCAAATCCTTTTTTAAATGACAAGAGTTAAGCTGTGGATTCACAGAAAAGCTCACTTGTTACCGATTTTAGTGGGCCAAACATTTTCCTAAAACATCTGAAGGTTGAAGAATGCTGTAAACTAAGTGTCCCTGGTTGTGATTGCACTTGCAGTAGCACTTCCTATTATTCTTTTCTATTTTCTATATTCTGAAGCGAAGAGTCTTTTGTTTTCCTTTTCAGTGATGTTATTCTGTGTAAGCTGGAACTTTATACCCCAGAACGAGCCATCAGAAAGTGATGCCACGTATTCTTCACTCTGCATTTCCCCAAGCTCTGAGTAGGCTTGTGTCGGCTTGCTTCCCCTGTTGAATTTGGTCAGTGTGAACTCCAAGAAATTGTTTGTTGAATGGATTGCTGGCAATCTGGGTCTCACACCTGTTTGGTCATTTTAGTTGCTGAGAAAGATGTCTTCTTCACCTGCAGGACTGTCATACAAAGCCTTTTCATGACCAACATATACTCAGCACAAAGCATACGTCAGTGTTTCCTCTGAAGCTATGGCTTTACTCATTTGATGAGGGTACCAAGAGTAGCTGACATTCTTAGTAAAAATGGAGTAGCCTTTCTGTCACATTTTTATTCAGTGTTACAGGGTAATTCAATGAAAATAGCTTTTAAAAATAGTTCAGATAAGCAGAGTGTACCTTGCATTTCGTAAACCTCATTGTTTTCCTCTAATTCAGGCACGGAAACTTCCCAACATAGAGTTTTATTCCAAATCATGGTCATCATTTTTATTTTTAAACTTCTTAGTTGAATCTTCCTGAGTGCTATGTTTCCCCACCCTCACCCGCTTTAGCAATTTCAGGAAATTTAACTGCTTTAGCCGATGGTGGTGTGCGTCTCTCCTATTCTTTGGTGCTGTGTGCTGTCTTCAGTTCAAGCCTTCAGATTGATTTGCTTCTCTATTGGGTTTTCACATGCTGTTCAAAGCCCTCTGCCTGCTTGGGGATGCAGCTGTATGCTAATTTCCCCGTTCCTACAAAACGCTGACAGGTCACTGCTGAAATATTCGATCCACTTGCCATAAAGGAAGGAAATGGCTGGGCTGGGCTGGGTGAGAAAGGTAGGATTTGGGCACGGTGCTGTGCTTCTTCTCAGGTCTGGAAGAGAAAGATTCCTCCTGCTCCTTTCCCCGAGACTGAGTTCTGACGGTATTAGAAATGCAGCTCTGTCACATCATTATTTCTAATTTTTTAACATGAAAAAGGCAAGTTAAAAGGGAATACATTAGAAGTTCTTGTTACTCTGTCTTCTAAGAGGAAGTGTAAATTTAATCTTCGTATACCATATCTTCGTATAGCAGTTTTGAAAGGCTCTTTGGACTTAAGTACAGTTTGACATGAGGACAGACAACAATATGTCAGTATCTGGGCAGATTTCCAGACCCTGATACATTCAGCTTGTTCTGATCTCTCCTGTCCTCTGGGTGTGCTTTTTCTTTTTTCTTTTTTTTTTTTTAATTTAATTTTTACAGGACTCTTCTATCTGCTCAGGCACATGTCTTTTAGAATCTGACTTAAAAAAGCAAACCAATAAAATCTTCTTGAAGTGGAGTCTGGAGGACACGGACACCTTCAGTAATCCTTTTTTTTCTACTAGGGAATAGAAAACCCTGTTGAGTCAGGCACTTTTTTGGGGCTGGGAAATTACGGGAAGCTTTCTTGCAACACGGTTGCCAGAAGAAAAATTGTTTTTCCTACCAGTACAATTAGTAGTTCAAAGGTAATGTCCACACAGAGTTTTGCTTCGCCTCTTCCCCTGTAATATTATATTGTTTACTTTTGATACCAGGAAGGCAGGACTTGAAGGGCATTCGTTAAGGGCAGAGCTAATTCATGGTCCCAAAAATGTAGGAGGAAGGAAGTCTTCTTCTGCCTTTTTGTTTTTTTCCCCCCAATAATAATTGATAAGGATAGCAGAGTCTCTTTTCGTAGTTGGCCTTTTCGACATGGGTTCCTGTTTTTAACATAATGCGAAGAACGTTTTGGTCTTCTGAGTCAACCTCTTCTGAGAGTTAACTTCTGTTGTAATTTTATATGAAAAGCACTGAGCCCTTTAGTCCTTAAAAAAGAAATCCGTTTTCTGTTTGTGTTCTTCTTCGTGCTTCTTTAGCGATATTAGACGGTCCAGAAGGTGTGAACTGGTTGTTGACTTTTGTGCTTTGTTTGCTTCCATGCTTGTTCCTCACGTTGCTGTTTCTTTGGACCATCCTGACCTTTTCTACTGAAGTGTTTTTCTGCTAGGTTTTATTCAACAGAATCTGCCTGGTTTCCCAATATGAGCCTTAATGAAAACAAATGTTTATGGCATTTCCTGAACATTAGGTGAGCTGCTATCTTTAATTACCAAGGGCCTGGAGATGGAGGAGGAAACCTACTCGTCTCATTTGCCTTATTGGCAACAAAGGATCCTAGGACTGTTTGTGCTCTGCTCATTCAGCCCGCTCTGCATCACAGACAAGTGAGACTTTCTGAGCATTTGAATACAGTTTATTCTATCAATTAAAAAAGAACAAAACAAAACCTGTCTCTTACATTGTTTAAATACCTATTAAGCCCATGAGCGGAATACTAATTTAGGTGGCTCTGTATAATGAGCTCGAAATTTCTGAGTCATGTCGGCCATAGAACCTCTTAACGAGGACATGGAAAACCCCACAGAAAAAACTAATGTCAGTCTCAGTTCCTTAATTATTTTAATGAGTGCAGAAATGAAAAGCTCCAAAGCATTGTGTCGCAGTGGTTATTTTTTCCAGATTGAATATCAGAGGGCGGATTTATGAAGATCTCAGCTGTATTGCTGGGGTGGATGAAGCACGGAGCGAGGAGGCCTGAGCACTGGTGAGACTCAGCCGCAGCAGCACACCTCGTCAGCTGGCGATCCTTTGGAGTTATTTGGGATGAGATGGGTTCCTGCGTGCCTTTTCTCCTCTCTATGTGCACAGTGACTTCTTGCACGCTCTCCATGCATTGCAGAAAGTGCTCTCCCTGCTCATCCCTTCGGAAAATGCTGTTACATAAAGCAGCGTGGCACGTCGCTGCGTCTGTCTGGGGCTCGTCCCCCTCTCGGAGGGGGTGCCTTCTCAAGCTAGGTAGCTTAAAGATGGAGCTCTGCCTTACTTAATGATACGTGAAACATAATGTAATGCGTTTATCATTGCTTTAAATCTTCCAGCCTCGTGCAATGAGCTTCCCACAGTGTGAGCTTTATTTTCTCCTTAGTCTGTGTTTTTAGTATTATTTGTAAAAGCGCTCGTTATACTTGAGGGAGAGAAAATAAAGGCAGGGAACCTTGAGAAATGGCAGCTAATCAGAGGTAAGACAGTTGTGTTTTCTGGTAAACAATGAACATAGGAAAACTGGTGATGCTCCAGGCATCTTGTGCTATTGATGAAAACAAACTGCTTACTGACATCTGCATAAACCAGTGCCTGACTGATGGCATCACACAGCCTTCTCGTGCCGTCTGGTAGGCGGAGTTGCTGCAGTTCCTATACTGAAAGTTGCAGGTTTTGAAGGTTTTTCCCCCTCCTTAAAAGTTTATTTTTAAAGAAATAGCTCTTTCTTTTGCATATCCTATTAGTTTAACCATCCAAAGTCCCATTTCATAGTAGTTAGGGGCTATCTGCAGTGCTCTGGAAGTGCAGTTTCACACATTGAGGCCTCTCACAGCTCCTCCTGCGGATAACCAAGGAGCCATGAACCCCTGTGCCCAAGGCAGAAGTAACTCCAGGGCATGCAAATAGTGGATTCGCCTCAGTTTCACAACTAGTGCATTGAGATGCCATGCCTGTCTCACTGATGGATGCTCTGAGCACTGGGAAACTTGAGCTTAGCCCATATTTTTGCTGTAGCTGTTGTTACCATACCGTGTCATGAAGCTGAGTAATTTCGTCCTCGTATTTATATTGTTACCTGAGCAGTATCTGTAGGCCGATGTTTTTACCCCCAGGGGTCATTTCGGAGATGCTATAAATTAAGCTGATGTAGTTTTTCTTTCTGTTTCTTGTCTAGAAACGTGACAAGTTGGGGATGGGGAGAGTGGCACTTTGTTTTATGGTAATTTTCATGCAATTCGTTTAAATAAAGATGAAAACTAGCTTTTGACACGTCTCATTTTCCATTGCAGCAGTCTAAATCAGAGAGATTGATGTTCTGGGCTACAGCTGACCCAAACAGGGTGCCTTTGGCTTGTTTTTTTGTTCATGAACCAGAATGGGGAACATGCAAACATTGCCAAGAAATACTTACACCTATGAGTTCCCTGCTATCAGCTGAGAAAGGGGTTTGGAGTAAGAACTACCCTGGCTTGTTGCATTTCCCTACAACTCGGGGAACCTCATGACTGTTTTGGGGGGTTTGGCACTGCAGATCTCTCTCTGTTCCTCTTGGCTTGTCGTAAAGAAAATATAACTCACCATTTTTTAAATTATTTTTTTATTTTTTTCCCCCACTGCTGTTTTTTGCCTCAAAACCTCCTGTCTTCAGGGAAATGCCTCTACGTAATAATTGGCTGCTAAATCCGTCCAAAGGAACTGCTCAGTGAAGCTGATGAGTCTTTAATTTGACACTCCTAATGCTGGGTGAGGATGTGAGTGACAACAGCTGCTTTTCTTTGCATCTGCACTTGGGGGTGATAACACTCCATCCGTTTCATTCAGGGTTTTGCTGGTATTATGGCATCTGGTTCACCTCCCTGCCACAGGCAGGGACACCTCCCACCAGATCAGGTTGCCCAAAACCCCATCCAGCCTGGCCTTGAACACCTCCAGGGATGGGACATCCACAGCTGCTCTGGGCAGCCTGTGCCAGTGCCTCACCACCCTCTTGAGTGGAGAATTTCCTCCTAGCCTCTAATTTAAATCTCCCCTTTTTTAGTTTAAAACAATTTCCCCTTGTCTTGTCCTTATCTGACTGAGCAAAGTCACTCTCCATCGTTTTTATAAGCCCCCTTTAAGTATTGAAAAGCTACAAGAAGGGCACCTTGGAGCCTTCTCTTCTGCAGGCTGAATAGCCCCAGCTCCCTCAGCCTTTCTTCACAGGAGAGGTGCTGATCTTTGTGAACTTCTCTGATCTTTTTCTCTGATAGTTGCTTTTTATTGTAGATTACAAATATAAACATATATATGTGCACGTATAATATACATAATAGAGTAGAATTTAGGTATATAGTTTAATTTTATTCAGTTTAAGCACTGTGAGCCAGATTAGTTGTGTTGTGCTAACTAGGGCCACGCAACGGCTGTGAAGGGTGCTGCTGGTAGTGACCCAGTTATTCCCAGTATTTCATCTTGTAGGCTGATATAACGCTGCTGCACTGAATACCTGGAATGCTTTTAAAACTGCCTTGCTCTGAGGAGCTCCTCGAGGGTGGGAAGAGCCTTGGTGAATGCACAAGATACGTTTTTGTGCTTTAGCATGTTTGGCAAAACTCACTCCTAGACTTTGATCCCTGTATGAGGCCGTGGCTGTCTCAGTCTGGTGCATTTTTCATGTTGCCTTATAGATTCAAAATGTGAACTTGGAGTCAATACCTTTCCCAAAGTACAGAATTCAAATATTTAGAGAAATTAGAGCTCACGTTTCTACCTAACACAAACTCTGGGCTCAGTCTGCATAGAAAAGCAGCACAGAAAACAGTAAGTCGTGGAGTAAGTGGGCTGGAATCTGGGATAGTTTTCAAAGAGATTTTAGATTTACCGATCCAAAATCATTTGAGTCTTAATCATGGTGCTTTGCGGAGATTTTCTAGGTGGGTTGTGTTAATTTAACTTAAGATGTAGCTTTTAAATTAATGAAGCTAAACCAGCACAGGAGGCTGTATGGACAGGCTGTCTGTTTGATTTATCTGTCAACAAGGCACTGGTTTAACCTACTCTTAACCCATAATAGTCCACGTGGATTTGAACTGATTTAACAAAACTTATTTAATTAAATTGGGGCAATCTTGTGTTGCCAGCGAGGCCTCAGGAGAAGCATCTCTTGTTCTGCCTTTTGGCATTTTCTTCCCTTGGTAATGGTGTGATAAAAGATGCATTTATTTTATTTGTTGACTTTGTTGACTTAATTCTCACCTTCGAGCTATTAAGATTTCCTTAGCGCTAAGGGCAGTCACTTATACAATCCATTGTGGTTGCATTTATTGTTTGTTATTTTGAACAGTCTCCCTAGCTACCGAACCCCTAATTAATATAATTTAAAACACAGAAACTAGTCAGGAGCTTTATGAAACGCTCCGTGTACTTGTTTACCTGTGGCTTGGGTTCTTCTCAGCAGCTGGCTGGTAACAAAGAGGATTTCCACAGTTTTCTGATCAGGCATGCTGTCGGCCGTGTTGCAGTTCTTGCTCCCCTTCTCTGTCTTGCAGGGCTTCCATTTTATTTTCAGGTAACTTCTACTTTTCCCGAACTGGCTCCTTGCACTCCCTAGCAATGTTTTACTTTCTTTTATTGCTCCCGGGCTTATTGCCTGCTTTCTCTTGCTGCTCAAGTGTTCTTTCCAATTTCGTTTCTTTCATTTTTCAACTTTTTTTTTTTTTTTTTTCTTTTATATGGCGTTTTCACCAATTGCCTTTCAGATGCATAGTTTTTTTTAGATCTAAATGAACTGATGCTGAGAGTCCATCAAATGTTCAGCGGCAGTCCCGGCTGCAGTGATTGCCAATTTCTTCCTGCTCCTGCGTGGGAGCGCTCTGGCACGACTCCTTGCACAGCTGTGTGGCAAACCAGCTTCAAGCCCTGACCTGGTTTAAGCACGCCTGTGCGTACCCCCACCATTTTTCTGAGGGTTTTAATCCTCCTGCCTGCCCTCCTTCGGTCATTGTCTTAAGTTCAGGTGGGAAATGGTGACCAGCAGCAGGCCAGGGCAGGGCAACTGCACATCAGGGACACTTGCAAAGAAGCCTGATGTGAGCCAGCGTGTTGGCTCAACATTTCGACCAGCGGCGGGCATCCAGATCAGCAAGTACCCAGCTTTCATGCAGCTCAGCTGTGTTTGCCACAGTCGGTGCAGACAGCATCTGGGCTGCCATCCTCTCTTCCCTGTTTCCACATCTGTAAGCTCAGGCTTTGCTTGTGACAGACAGTACGGGGAAGAACGGTTGGTGATCTACGTATGGAGCCAGATGTGCAGCAAATCGTCAGGCCTTGTCATTACTTCAGTAAAACAAAACAAAACAAAATTTTGTCTTCCTTGCTGCAAAATCTTCATGGAGACTGAGGCTCCCACCGCAAGAGGGTTGACAGCAAAGGGGACAGCAGTGGCATTGCTGCCAGGTGCACTTTCCGTTCCGATTTTACAGTTCAGTAACTAATGTGTTCCTCAGTCAGCTTAAGGTGATCTTAATGCAAGCTGCTACTGGAAAAGGCAGTCCTGTGCTTCCTCCCATGAGTTCTCACCACCTCTTCTGTGCCAACACCAGCAGTTCTGTGGTTATGAAACCCAACCCAGGAAAGAAAAAAAAAAATCAACCTACAAATTAATTTTCAGCTAGACTGACTTCCTCAGCCAGCTGATTATGGGGTCTCAGGAGCTCTAGTGCTGGCATAAGCAGGAATACGTGGCTGGAGATGAAGCAAAGAGCATAAACCATACCCTTTCTCAGCAGCAGCCCTCTCTGAAATCGGTTTAAACTCAACCAAACCCCTCCTTTAGGGCAGGAAGATGCAGACGGGGCAACGCAGTGTTCCCAGCTGGATGGTGTCCCCCTGTCCCTTCGTGGCACAAAGCCCACAAGAGGGTGCAGGACTAGGAGGAACGTGGCCTTCCTCTTCCACCATCAGCAAGCTGTTAGCTTGTCTTGGTCATGCCATCAAATTTCAGGCATCCAGCTGCTCAGATACCACCATATCCTAAAAATAGAAGTAAGGAGGGATTTGGGGAAGATGAAGCGTTCGATACATGCAACTCTTCTGCCAACAAAGTCTTCTCAGAGGGACTGTGATTTTGCCAGCTCCCTGACAAATCAGCGGTGTGCCTGCACTGCTTGGGGGGAAGGGGAATGCTTTTACTATAATTACCAGGTACCAAAATGGGTTCGATCTGCATTTATCATCTTTTCACTAGAGTTTCCCGGGGCGGGGCGACACATCCTGCAAGAAACGAGAGGGTATTGAATGCTTATTTCGGCAGGTAGAGAAAGAAAGTCTACAGGGAAGGCGATAGATGGTGGGGGCATAGGAATTGTTACCATAGTTTCCATCCATATCATTAGTTCCCAACTACTTTATCTGGCACTCAGGAGGAAGAGAAAAGACGGCGTGCTCTGGCAGTCCAGCCAGCCCCCTCGCGTCGGGGGCTCCAAGCAGAGGTGTGGGACGCACGGCCCCTTTCCTTTCCAGGCTCATTTGCGTGTTTCTATTTAATGATCTTAGTCCGCAGGACAGCGAGTGTGACTGATGGGCATCTTATGCAGAAGCGATCACTTCGCAGCTTATCGGAGTAAAATCTGTGAGGCAGGTAGAGCACGTCTTCAGTCTTTTCTTCAGCTTTCTCTCGCCATGCATCTAAATGCCGTGCTTTTCCAGAGGAATGCCGAGGCCCTGCTAATAGCCAGATGGTGGAGGAGCCTCGGGAAGGCAGCCCCCACGGGCAGTGGGGATATCTGGTTACAGGTATGGTTCGATTGCAAGCAGCAACCTCTGCGAGAGGTTAAAATGCCCCCAACCTCCTGACTGTGTGACTTTTATCACTTCCTGCCGGCCGACGGAAGAATTTATTCAAATGGTAGGGATTAATGGGGGGCTTAATTGAACAGGAAGCTCTTCAGCCGTTCAGATGATGGCTAAAATGATCCATACGCTGTTACTTCTGACATCTCTGCCAGAAGTAATCTCGGGCTTTCTAGCCAGCACAAGCTGCTTTTCGGGCAAAAGGTGAAAGATGGCAGTAGCTGAGGTATGCATGCTTTCCTGAGATTGGAAAACAAGAATGAAATGAGCTGTAAAATAACTTTAAAAACACAAAGAAACACAGTTGCAGAGAACAGGCTGCTCATAGTGAAAAGACTTTTTTTATTTTATTTTTTTATTTTTTATTTTTTTCAGTTGCATGGCTTTGATCTTGAAACCTTTTGATTTTTAGCAGTTGGACAAATTGCTAGAGAGGGGGCTGATTGGTTTGGTGTATTGTTCACCAGTCGGTCTGAATCTGCAACCGTTTTCAAGAGGAGCATGGAACAAAGGGTGGCACTGAATTTGTCAGGAGCTGGGGTTTCAGCTGGAGTACCAGAGGCCATTGCATGAGTGATGAAGAAGGAAGCGCTGTCACCCAAACCATTATGGTTTTGTTTCATGTCTGCTGGTTAGGAGTTGGGAAGCAAACAGGTTTTTCAAATGCCCTTCAGATGTCTGAGAGCACTGAAAGTGATCCTAGGAGAATCTTGAAGCTGCGAGGTATGTCGTGCAAAAGTGTCTTTGACTTGTGTGTGATTGAAGAGGTGGCAAAGGCTGACGCTTTAGAGAAATGGGCACATTTTAACATTCTGCACAATCTTTTCCGTAGGGTGGGGCATCTTTCTGTAGGGCCGAATAGTCTTTTTGGAAAAAAAGTATCTGTGGTGGATTACATGTAACGGGGACTTTGGTTATCCAACAGACACGCTGAGGGAAGGATGGGGTTGGAGAGCAGGTGAAGGGAAAGGGCAGACCATTCCCTGCCTCTAGGCTTCCCAACGCTGGCTACACTGAATATCAGAAAAATAAAGGGGATTGATTGCTTTGCTCTTCCACCTGCAGCGAGCGCAGACAGTGGGACACTGACGGTTCTTTGCCAGTAGGTGGAGACCTTGCAAGAGAACTGGAATTTCAATCCTCCTTCCAGTGGGGAAGGTGTTTTTACTGTGGGCTTTACCTTGCTTACCTCCAGCACGTAGGACGGTGTTTAACGTGAAAAAAAAGTGTATGTTTTGGTGACTTCCTCCTTGAAGCAAAGATTGTCAAGACATAATCACTCAGACATCTGCTAACGATTATTAAAACACAAGCGAACATGAACAAGTTCCTTTACTTTTTTTTTTTTTTTCTTTTTCTTTTTTTTTCCCCTTGCTGCTGTGGTTTTGCATTTTAATTTTCCAACATGTGGTGATGCTCTTCTCGTGCAACTGTGTGGTGTAGAACAGCAGACCTGGCCTCAAGTCGGCCCTTGGCAATGTGCTTTTTGTAAAACTTGCTGGTTTCGGTCAAGCTGAGCGTCTTGGATCACTCAAGCAGGAAAGTCCCCCTTTCTGGAAGCAGGGACCTGGGACTCAAGTCTTCATCTGCCAAATGCTCCGGTAGGTGTCGGTGCCTGAAGAACAGCAAGAAGGGAGATGCTCCCAGTGCACAGCCCTCTCCAAAACGGGCTGCTGCAACCGGGACCTTGGGAGGCTGGTTTCAGAGCCCATGTGAAGTCTGCATTGTTGTTACTCCATTTCCACGTGAACCAGTGAATCGGAAAGCTTAACCTGGGTGGCATTATGCAACCAGCAAATTGATTGCAGTTGAAATACAGCTGGATTGCAGCCCACAGCACGGTCAAAGGTTAAAGTAGCTGTGCAGTACCTGTGCTCAGGTTCTTAGAGTAGAAGTGAACCTGCTCTGAAATGGGAGTTTTTAAGAGCCACTGCAGGACAAAGGAAGGGTGGCACCACCTGTCTCCCGTGTTCAGAAGGATCTCTTCTGCCATCTATTGCCACGTACAGCTCACCACATGCCCACATGGAGGAGAAAACATTCCTGTCCAGTCTCAGGTGGGACGACCCTGGAGAAAGTGGATGTAAATGACCCATGGTCTGGCTGAAATAGATGGTCCAGATCCACCAGTTACAGAGGGACCTGGATTCATGGGCAGTCTGTAGGATGTTTGCTATAGCGTGATCTTGTAACAGAGGTAGATAACTGTAGGAAAACAGCTTCCTGAGAGCTTCATTCAGCTGCCATATCCTCACTTATGGTCTTCAAATTGAGTTTTCTCTTGGTTGTGATTCCCACTGCAAGTACTGCCGGGTGACTGAACCCGTGGGGTTCCCTGATATCAGTACAAGGGGGCATTGTCTGACCTCTTCTTCTGGCAGGACCAGAGGGAAAAATGACATTTTTCTTTCTTTTCCCTCTGCCCTCTGTTTCTTGCTCCTCTTTGCTGCTGTGCATCCTGAGGTCTGTTGAGGGGACTCACATTGACACTGGGAAACCCTGCAGTTCTGGCAGAGTACCGTCAAATGTCCCTGGCCACCGTGGATGTCTCAGGACAAACCCTGAGGGAATTCAGTACGCAGTGTGATTCATCCCTCTCAGGGTCACCTGGGCCACTGGAACAGCTGAACAGCGTGAATCCAGAGCTGAGATCTGAATGCATGTTAGTTTTCTACAACTTCTACACCAACTAGCATGGACCTTCGACTAGCAGGCAAGGTCGGCATCCTCATTTCACGGTGGCTGCTCATATGTGTGGGTGCCTGCAGTTGTCCAGTTCCTCCACAGTTAACACGGTGAGGGGTGGTAATCAGCATCCAGGGCCTTTTAATAGCTCTCTCTTTGCCCAGGGCTGTCTTCTATGTTGTTTTAGCAGCCAGCAATTTTACTTACTGGGTATAAGTATTTCTGCTAAACCACATGAAGCGAGGCAGTTTTGGAGACTGCAAATATCTTCTTGTGATCAGTGGACGTGGTCAGGAAAAATACGTAATTCCAGAATTAATGGTAATTTGTGCCGTGTTTAACAGGCATGGTTAAGTTGTCAGCTGTACTTTGAACTAGTCATTGAGCATATGGGTTAGTTCAATTATCATTCATTAAATGTCATTCCCAAGCACCTTTCCATTATTTGTGGGAGAGGAGATTCTCAGAAACCAACTGTTTCCCATTTAAAACAAACAGAAGGGAAAAAAAATTAAAAAAAAAAAAGGAAAGGAAAAAGCTACCAAAGGAAAATGTGTATCCATTCCTTGTGGCTGGAGTTTTAGAGCACGAAATGTTGTTTATGGAATGTGCTCTGCTGGGCTCAATAATCAAGGACTGAGTAGAGGTGGTCTCCATGTTTTGTGTCAAATCATTCACTTGAGAATTTAAGGCTGGCTTTAAGTTGCGTTATTAATTTAGGCCCAATTAGGGAAAAAAAAAAAAAAAAAAAAGACCAAAGAGAGTACAGATGATTGAGTGAATAAAGGGCTCAATAAAATTAATTTCTGAAAAAAAAGTGTTGTATTCAAGCATACCAGAATTTTTTACTCTTCTGAAAATTAACCAATATTCTTCTGAGCAGATGACATGAGTAAGTATTATGTCATCTCTTACCTAGAAATGCAGGTTTAGATTGTGTCTTGGATTACACGGTCTTGCAAATCATTTTGAAGGAGTCATGTCTTACAGTGTCTTTATGCTTTTCACTGGTTTACCTTCACTGGTGTGGTCAGGAGCAACCAGATTTCTACCCTTCTAATTCCTTTTTGGTGCAAATAGATGGGAAAACACAGAAAATGGTGGAGTCACCATTTCTATTGATGCCAACTTGCTGAGTAAAGTACAGTGTTGGAAGGACAACAGGTAATTTACCACTGATACGGGCAGGAAATACTGCCCCACAAGCTAGAGGGCTGTGGGAGGAGAAACGCAGCTCTGAGCCCTCCTTTGTTCTCTGGCTTTCTGCTTGTGCTGCGGTGTTGCATATTTGCAGAGCTTTGCCTGAAGTCATAACTCAGGGCACAGTGGTTGGCTTGGCGTCTGAATACAGACAGGTAGAAACACTGCTTAGTATTGCTAGAGCTAAGCATTGCTCTCAAGTGTGCTCCAGGGAGAGCCAACAAGATATCCTTGTAGTCTGTGTGCACATTTTTTCTTCCATTTTTTTGTTTATCTAAGTGATCTTCACTCTCATGGTTGGGGATTTTTGTTTTACGTCATTTTGTGTTATTTTATGTTACCTTATTTTTTTCTATTTTATTCTATGCTATTATATATATATATATTTATATATATTGTTATATTTAATCTAGTTTTGGCAGTGCTGTAGACAACATGTTGGTTTGAAATCTGGAGCCCTGATGATTCTCAGAGGTTGCTGTTTGGAGTGAATGTTTTGGGCTTTTTCTCAGGAATGAAAGTGCAAAATGTAACGTAGCCCTACCTCCTGATGGCAAGTGCAATACTGGGCCAGAATTTCCCAGTTGTCCCATGAGAGTGATACCTCCAGCACCAAGTTTCTCATGCTCACCTTGGTTTTTGAAAACTGGAGCTCCCGTCCATGCCAGAGCATGCCCGTGGCAGCAACAGCTAGTCCTAGGTCAGGCAGTGATCCTGTATTCCCAATTATCACTGTGCTATTTGGTGAAAACTCATACTAGTTGGTAGTAGCCACTTTAATGTAATGCAATTAAATATCTACAAATACACTGCAGTTTCTCAAGAGGGAGAAATGACTAAAGCAAAGTAACCAAATACTGATGCTGCTTTTAGAAAGAGACGCAGAGCCCTTAGCGTTTGCTTGCAGGGTGATGCCTAGCAGCTCAGAAATTGGAAAACTTGCTTCATCAAAAAGGGAAATGTGAATTAATCATGAAATGGTGACACTCAAACAGCTACAGTTCCTTTAGAGTCTGGAAATGTAACTCTAGTGGTGCCATGAGAAAGAAAAAAGGACGTAAACATCAGGCGACAGAAAAGCAGGAAACAACGAAGATAAAAATGAAGTTCAAAGAGTAAGTTAAAGGTTATGAGATGAAACAGCCAGCAAATATTGCAGTATATAACAAGCAGGAAGTTCGACGAAAATCTGCAGGTTACTAGAGATTGGAGAACGTTTGAAACAGATAAAGTTTGTTTGGCAAATCTCTTGCCAGTTGAGATGCCTGGCTGTGCGGTCAGCTTCTCAACCCCTGAATTTGTTATAAATAGATGAGTATGAACATGGGTGTGTTATCAAATTGATTGTGCCTACTGCCACACCGCACTTCTGTGTTGTACAATACCTGCGTTTTGCTTTTATTGAGGTGTTACGGAGAAATAAAGTGAAGATAGTGGAAGATTTTTGTAGGGATTTGGTTATGAATCTAACATGGTGCGAATTTAATGCGTGGTTTGTAGCTAACAGCACACGGGGTTATCTGGAGTATTAATATTTACTAAATGTAGCCCAGGCTGGTATTACCAGCCTGAGCTTTGCTTTGCAAAGAAAAAACTGCCTTTGTATAGTGTGTGTTTTCTTACTAAACACGTCCCTTTTTTATATGCTGAAGAAATGGTGCTAGGAGACTCTATTTTAAAAGGCATTTCTGAAGTATTTTTAGCTAACACAAACTGTAGCGTTTTGATTATAAATAACATCATTTGCTTCAAACATTCGACTAAAAATAAAGTCCAGGCGAGGAAAGCATCAAAAAGTGTATTTCACTTTGGAGAGAAATGGTTTTTAGCCTAGCCTGGGTTTGTACGCTGGGGATATTTTTTGCTGTGCAGTTTCAGTCTCTGGCTGTAATTTGCAGTCTCAGACCTAAATGGGAGGCTGTGTAGAGGCGAAGCATACCAAAAGGAACCAAAGGCTTTCTCAAACAGAGGATTTTTTGAATGTTGTCTCCTAGGTAGACGTTTCAAGTCTATCAAAAATAGGAGAAGGAAAACAACTTTCTATTGATAGAAGGTGAGATGCTATTTATTTTTGAGTAGCCTGGATGTTTCTGGCTGTTTGTTTGGTGTTTGCAAGGTGGTTAGATGTGGTGTGGAGTTTTTCCCGCATCCTTTTCCTTCTCGCACAGTTCCTCCGTTTGAATATTCGCAAGCCTTGTGTAGCACATCCCCTTTAGACGAGGACAGAGAGAGCGATTTATTTGGAGGAAGCAAACTGGATGGCTGTCGTCGTCGTCGTTCTTTCTGCCGCATGTGCCCATCCATCCCCCGTTGCCCGATGTATGCTAAATAGGTCACTCTGTCAGAAACCGTCGCCTTAACAAGCGAAGAGTGAAACCACACCGGCGTTGTTATGAGCTTATCAAACACGAAATGTCTTCCTGAGCCCTGCTGCTGCCTCCTCACCCATTCCTGCTGGCTGCGGAGCGAGCGCTGCGGCCTGCTGGGCTGCATCGGAGGCAGCCCGAGCCGAGGGCCCAGCCTCCCTCCCTCCCTCCTCCTTGGCAGCAGCCTCACACTTCTATTGGATTAAGTGTAACGGGAAACCATACCCGAAATAATTGGTTTTATGCTTCCAGAGGTTTTCACGGGGAGGTATCAGGTTGTTAAGATGCGTGCGTTCCTTCGCAAGGAAGCAGCCCTGAGTTGTGTTACCCGTGTTTTGCAATGCGTATGTGTGTTTTTTTCCTCTGCTGGCCCACCTTTGAGAGTGGCCATCTGCACACAAACATGGAGCAGGAGCTGCTTGAAGGCTTGCTTTTGTTTCCTGGATATGCTTAGGCTCCTTACACCCTCCTTACAGCTCCTCAGGAGCCCGTGGAGCAAATGTCTGCCTGCGCATAAACCAGTTAATTGCAGAAACCTCGAGGACACGGCACTCATAAAAGGGTCCCTTCGTTTGTAGCTTTTGTAAACTGAATTGGTGATGCTGATGGCTCCGTAACTGCTCGGGGTTTTATGAAGAAAGCAGTGTTTGAGAAGAAGCAGGCCTGGTTTTGCGGAGCTGGTGAGTGAGGGACGGCCAAGCGAGAGGAAGCGTGGCAAGGCGCAGCAGAAGTGGAGGGGAAGCATCCCTGACACGTTTGATCATACGGCAACAAGTCTCCGCTGCCTCCTCAGGAAACGGCAAAAGTTCACGGCCGTAGCCTGAAAGGAATCTGAGGAAAGGTCTGGCTTTTTAGCTGTCGGCGCTGAGATGGAGGGCCCCCGCGGGAGCTGCAGCCGGGGATGGGGAAAAGATGGCCCCGCTGTCCGGGTGGGAGAGGGGAGGCCAGCACAGCGGGACGGGGTGAGCAAAGCAAGCAGGAGTCCTTTGTGCTGGGGAAGGAAGGCCAGCAGAAAGTACATCTTTAAAGAAAAACTGAGCCCAAAGTACTTGCAGTTCCCTAATTCATGTAACATTTACGCTGAGCCCACAAGTCCTTCCCTAATCCCCCTTCCATACCTCAGGGACCGATAACAGAGATGCTGCAGACCCCCAGGCCTGGCCTTGCTACAAAGGGTTAATTCTGATCCACAAAACATGCTTACTTCTTGCTTTTCAGGGGGTTGCAGAGTCCTCCTTGCTACATACTTTTGATCACACCGGGCTGAAGCAGGTAGTTTCCGAGAAACGTTTGGCCGATCCAGCCAGTGGCTTGTGCGTGTTTTTAACAGCCCGGCCTCAGCAGCACGTCTGCGGGGAAGAATCGCTCCACAGATGACAGCAGCAGGCAGGGATCTCACTTGTTGACCTTTATAGTCTGCTTTTTTGGCCAGAGAGCATATGTTTTGTGCAGAACAGAAGCCAACACAAAGCATTTTTCTCTGGCCACATGTGTGGTTTTGCTGATAGAAATGTAGTTGGTTGGAATTAAAATCCCATTCATCCTATGCAAGAGTCCTCTGTCTGCTTGGAAGAATAGCACTTTGCAATGCAATCCGAGTAACTCGGGGAATATGTAGGTAGATCTATATAAGACCTTCATTCTGGAAAGATAATTCCTTGTAGATACAAGGAAATATGTGTTCAATTAGTCTTTTAGTTCCAGTTCACAAATTACAAGCACTGTGATAAAAAAAAAATAAAAAATATTATAAACACCATAATATACTTGTCACTAAGGAGATGCAAATAAACAGTAAGAATTGCTGCGAGGGTTGAGCAGGGATTTTTTTTGTCGGAGTTATTTGGAGGCGTGAGGATCGTGAGGACATGGACAATTTTATGTGGAGCTTAGGGAGAAAATTGCTGAATGCCGGTTTTGTTCTCTGCTGTCATTAGAGGACGTGCATATATGTGGATAAACGCTGCTGGGATTTAAAACATTTTTTTCCCTGCTTTAGCCACAAAAATGAGGAAGTTTAAGATACGGTTTCAAACCTCTTCCTACCCGACCACTTAAGTTTAATATCCGTGAAAAAGAAGAGGTTTACCAATTACGTGTTTCATCCGCACTGAATGGTATCTGTGCTTTCGTTAAGTCATAACAGTAAAGCCTGCAGTGGAATAACAAGACCTGGCTTTTCCTTTTAGTGTTGTTCGATACATGGTTCAGTTTTACATTATGTAAATACTCTGCTAATAGGGAGGAAAATGACATAAAATTGCATCCTTTCTCAACAAGGTTTTAAGTTCTTTCAGCAGCTTCTCTCCTTTTTGAAGCTGTAATAAAGATCATAATTAGAGTCCCAGTTGCTTAAGTGAGAAATTAGCATGTTCTTAAATGCTGAGCCGAGTCAGGCTCCTGGCGAGACCCCCTCTGGGTATCTGTCCTGCCCCCAAGCACATTCCCTAATGCCAATTTGTGTTCTAGACGTATGAAAGAAAATCATATTCATTGCCACCTAGTAGTTAATCAGAGCCTTCAGATAGGCTTGAAATAATTTGCAGCCTTACTGCCAAAACCACTTGCTTCTGTTTATTTCCCATAACTGTACATATGGTCACACTCTAAATCTTACCAGAGAGCGTGAGTCCATTGCCCACTACCATGACTCTGTGCATGTCCTTCGTTATTACAAATTCATCATAAATACTTATTAACCACAGCCCAGACCTCCTTGCTTCCTGTCTTCGAAGCCACAGCCAAGGGAATGAAAATCGAATGGCTTTTGCCTGATATTTTCCCAGTCAGAAATATCTTTCCCTAAAGGTTTTGCTTTGTTTTTGTAGAACTGGATGCAAGTATAGATACCGTGTATACTAATACATATTTTGCTATTTAAATAAGATTCTCCCAGATTGGAATAAATTAAGAGCTTTATTGGGGCTGAAGTACACCTCATTTTTAGATTGATTAATTCATTGTGATTTAAAAATAATAATATGTATATAAAAAAAAAAAACAAAAAAAAAAAGTGAAGAAAACTAATGCTTAAAAAAAGAAAAAGACACTTTCCTGGTGCAAAATACAGATTTGATTTCCAAACAAGTGAATAGTAAACTGTAAGTGCCTGAAGTGCAAGAAAATGTCTGGAACATATGAAATTGTAGTCAAAGATTTTATAGTCAAGATGTTCCCCTCCCAGTTTTCTGAATTGTTGCAGAAGATACCAGAGGTAAAGCAAGTGAAGTCCTAGCTTCACAGTTAACTCAGTTACGGATAATACTTGTGGGAGATGGATACTGATCTCTCTTGAAGCAGTGATTTTTTATGTTCTGATGTCTCTCCTGCAAGTTCTGTCTAACATGCTTTTTATGTGCTCTTGTTTCCACAGGCCAAGGCTGCAAGCACAAAGGAAGTTTGCTCAATCCCAGCCAAACAGTCCCAGCACAACTCCAATAAAGATAGTGGAGCCGTTGTTACCCCCTCCCGCCACTCAGATTTCTGACCTCTCCAAAAGGAAGCCCAAGACAGAAGATTTTCTTACTTTCCTCTGTCTTCGAGGTAGGACTCTTGCAACAGCTTGGGGGAACAATCTCTTTCACGGCCAAGCCACAGCAACACATGCTGCATAGCAGCTAGACAAACGCACTGGTGCTGTGCTTGAATATATTGTGTGCATTTCAACTCCAGCAATTTGGCTCTATCTGCAGCAGGAGCATTCACGTTTGTGGTTGTAAAGGCCATAAAACGAGGCTGGTAATAGTGCAGAAGGAAATTTCTTTTACGCTTTAGCACACTGTTATCTTGAATGGGTTTTCGCCTAGCTCTCTTTAAGTTCTCCCCATCCTCATTTGTTTTACCTGACTATAAACTGAAGAGGTGCTTAAATTTCCAGAGTGCTTGTTCCTGCAATGAGAGAAGTCTGGTTGGAAATTCCCTTTTTCTGCCTATTCGCTGTCCTTTGCTGTTCAATTCGAGCGATGCTTTTCATCTGATGGAGGGTAGAAGGATTCCTGTTAATTGCAATTGTCCCGGAAGCTGGATTGTTACCATATTAATAATTAAAACATGTTCCACTGTGCAGATCTGGTGAAAACAAGGCATCTGAAGTTCTACTGAGAGATACCCACTTACCTGATAGCAGGTGCCTGAGCCAGGCTGGAGCTGTACAGAGCAGTTGATTGCTGGTGTGCGTCTGCAAGCCTGCCTGCCAGAGTTAGGGACCTTCACACGAGGCACAGCTAACTGTCCGGATTAAGCTAAAGGAGGACGCCTTGCCCAAGTGGACATTTTTGTTTCTATTTTGGCAGGTGCCCCCCATCCCCTGTAGCTAATCATTGCTCTGTCCTTGAAGTGCTGGAGTGATGCCTCTTGCTGTTTTGTCCCATTACCTGCTGAAAGGGTGTGTGTTTGTTACAGATAGGGCTTGTCTGCAAAAGGCTTACCTGGTGGGTAGAATCCTTCAAAGCCTGGTTGTTCCCACTGGTGTTTAAGTTGCCCTTGCCAGTTCTGAGGTCTCTGTTGCATCTGCTGACAGGTCTAGTCAACACCACCCATAACACCTTGCTGAGGCTTTCCCACCTGAACATGGTTTTTTCTCTCTTTTTAAAATTTCTCTCTCTTCTGTGAGATATCAGGCTAGGGACAGCTTTAGGCTGGTTGCTAATTTATCTGTCTCGACTCTGGTCTTAAAACCGAAGCCTCCCTCCTGTTGGGACTTCTGGTAAAGCGGGTGGGTGGAGGGAGGGTTGTTCACCAGCTTTTGTGTTTGTTTAAAGGATTGCGAGGAGCAGAATCTAATGGAGTTTAAAGTGGCATCGCAGTCCCCTGAAATTTAATCTGTGGAAATGTATTTCTAATTTAGTCTGCTGTGAGGTTGATCAGTCTGTTGGCAGCATGTCACTGCTGTGATCTGGGCCAACTGCCACAGTTGTTGGTGGGAAAATTCAGATGGGGGAGTGTGTGTGTGTGTGTGTGTGCGAGAGAGAGGGTGAGCACACATGGCTGCATTCATTCACACGCTTGTTTCCACTGCTTGCTAACTAAGCGTGTGTTATTTATAGCTTCGAAGGCACTTGCACTTCAAGAAAGGCGACCTGAGTGGGAATGTGACTTATCTCCCTTTCTATTTCCTACTGTTTCTTAGCGTTCTGCTTTAACAATGCAAATACGAAGCGCAGGTTCTTTTGTCCTACTCCAGTGCTTCATTCAGAAGGTTTTTCTTCTTTTTTTTTTTTTTAATTTTATTTTAATCAGTGGCTGTTTAGCTCTTGCACCTGTAATTTTCTTCTTTGTTATTCATCTGTAGAATAATTGATGTTTTGTACTGTCAATTAAGGACTTGCAATTCATTCCTAATTTCTTCAGTGTGCAGGAGTACTCATATATTTCAGACAACACATGCGTTCAGACGGCAAGATCCCAATTACAATGGTATTGAAAACCACGAGGGAAAATCTGCGCTAGAAGTGCCACCACACATGGCACGTTCTTGGTCTGGTTATGCAGGCTGTGAAGGAAACCAGAAGGGAGAAGCTGTTGACCCTCCGTTTCAGCTCTCAAAAAGTTCATTGCTCCATCACCCCCAAACAAAGCTTGCTTAAACCCTGTGTCAGAAAGGCTTCTGTTTTTTTGGAAGGGGGTTGCTTTGGTTGTGAACCTGTGTGCAATTATTTATGAAAGTGTTGAGGGATCCAAATCGCTTGCATCATGGGCCCTGTGGTCAGTTCTGCCTTCTCTCCAGCCCTGGCAGTTTGCTCTTGCATGATGAAATGAGACACAGAGCCACATGGAAACGTGCTGCATCACTCATAAAAAGCATGCTGACAGGATATAAGCTCAGCTTCTTGATTTTTTTTTTTTTTTTTTTTGGTAGTAAGTGTAGTAGTAATATGATGCTGGACAGTAAAGCCCCATGTTTGTGTAATTTTTTTTTTTAAAGTTGGGTCTCTCAGTTCCCAGTCCTTCAAAATGCTCTGATCGTCATAGTAAGTTCAAGGTCAAAGCTTTGCTTCATCGAGGGAGTCTTTTCCAGGACCAGTGGGAAAGCAGCTTTGTGGTCATGTTTCTCTCCTTGTATCACCCCACCCAGCAGCAGTGTGAAAAGCAGAGGGTAAATTTGTGGCACCCTGTCAGGCCGTACTTTCATTTTAAAATTTTTTAAACAGAGAAATGTAAAAATCCCAGCCCCAGCTAGAAGTTCATTCTTCACTACCCTGTGGGGTTTGTTTTAGGTAGCAGCAACTGAATTCTGCGGGCAGGGGAACAGAGCTGTCATGCCACAACGTGGAAAAAAGGCTCCTTCTGTATGCAGGGTCCAATATTTAGGAAGAAGAATCCATTTTACCTGGGCTTCTGCTACGTTTTAGAAAATCTAACGATCCACGGTATTTTTATTTATTTCTTTTTTAGCATCCTGTGATTTCAAAGGGAGGTAATTTAACCAAGATGACCTGTGTGGTTTCATTAGCCAGAATACTAGGGGCTTTCAACGTATTTTTAATTAGAGCTTGTTTTTTGAACTCCTGATTTGACAATGCAATGTACTAATTACTTCTTAAAAGGTAAACAGAATGGGATGCAAAAGCTGTAACAGCTGATGAATATCTGGGCACGCAGGAATACATCTAGCTGACCGGATTCGGCAAGTTCCCCCTTCTTCCCCCCTTCCTATTATTTTAAAGTCCTCCTCTTTTTATTTTTTTAAATTGTGACCTAGAATTTCCAGCACGAGAAGGAAGGGACTAGCACAGATATCTCTGAAGTGTTTGTCTGCAGTGTTCTTATCTTTAAATAGGTTCTTTGAAGGAGCCTGTGTGCCCTTTGCCAGAGGCATAATTAGTATCTTTCTGCAGCCTGTGTAGATATGAGCGTGTCATCTCCCTGCCGTCGCACAATGGCATTCACTTTGGCTATATTTTCTGCCTCTGATCAAACTTTTCTTAATAGCTTCCATTACGGTGCATTTAAGTTGCCTTTTCTCTCCGTAATTATTTACAATTTAAAAATAGCGCAACTGGAGTAACGCAGAGCTAAAGGGGGATGGAGAAACGAGCCCCTCGGAGGGAAATGGATCCTTGGCAAAAGGTGATAACAGCAAGGCTATGATTAGGAGCCTACATTTAAAAAAGTTTTCCCATGATCAATTTTCTAATTAAGCCGGGCCTCTGGGACTGGCATGCTGGAGAATTTCAGGGATTCCTAAATAAAGATAATTTAATTGAGATCTCACAAATCGAGTTTTCAGACTGTTTTAACTGTTCCACAAAACCTGTGACTGTTCTGTTCTTTGAGCACTGCGATGATTTAGCAACGTGATGATTTATTACAACTGGGCAAAACCAAAATAGAAAACCTCCCTAACCTCCTTGCTCTTTATATTTAACCTCCTTGCTTGGGCGGTATGCTCAGGGGCCGTCGATCCCAGTCTTCTTCGTAATATCTCATTAGGGTACAGTGCCTGAGCTGAGCATCCTCTGGGTTGTGTTTTTAGGTACTCTTCAGGAATGGGGCTGGAGGATGCGTGGGTGCAAGGCAGGTGCCACTACAGCAGCAGGGCTGTGTGTGAGTGCTCTGGGAGTGGGAAGAGGGCAGCTCCACGAGGGCCAAACACTGCATCAGGGACATTATTTGAGGCCTCGGCCTTCCAGGGGAGAGCATTACCACCACGTAGATGTGCTCAGGAGATCAGAATAAGCACGTGAAATGGAACAGCGACTTTATCGGGCTGGGAGAGAGGCAATGAAATGCTGACGCTGTCCAGAAACGTAAGGTTTTAAATGCTTTGCAGTCTGGGTTAGTTTTTCATAATTCCAAAATACTATTAAAACATGAAGACTTATGATAATTGGGTTAAAGTACTGGAGGAAGAATTTTTATAGATTTTGTGTTATTAAATCATGTGGTGCCTGAGATGAAATTTTTGGACGGATTGAAAATATTAGGATAAGCTCTGGAGTGCAGAGTCCTCGCTGCACAAACCACTTAATAAAAATGCATTTGGCGACTGTAATCCCACAATTTTGAAGTTCTTTGTAGGGTTAGGGGTAATAGTGATGTTTAAAGGATCCTTTCCGTGCGTGGGATGAGAGATGCATCCGGTGTGCAGCTTTTTAGTCCACGTATGGAATATGTTGCTCTGGGCTGGTAAGCAGCTTCCACGGTGCTTTAGCACAAGATTAATTTCATCGTCGCAGGTAGGGAGAGTCTGTGGGTGCTATACGAAAAGCAGGAGCCTGAGGTACCCAGAGGGACGCTGTGGCCAGGGCTGGGAGTGATGCTGGAGTCCCTCCAGGTGTGGAGCAGAGGTGTGCATCTCCGCATGGCTTCGTGCTGCCGGGAGAAGTTACCAAGCTGGAAGAGCTGCAGCTGCGGCAGGATCCGTGCTTTCTCTGGCTCTTCCTGTGTTGAGGCCCCTTTCTGATGTTAATGATTCCAATATTTACCCCTGCACAAAGCCACAGGATGAAATTAGCTCGTTGAAATGGAAGACTAATCTTGTGGTTTGGTCTTTGTATTTGCCACAGTCTCCCTCCGAGTCCCTAGGCGAGCTGCTCAGCTCTTCTGTAAAACGAGGCTAACATTTAACTCTCTATATAGGTATTGGCGTAGCTGGATGTTGATTAAGGATAAGTTACTGGCACAAAACCTGAGTTCTGTGATTTCAGGAGCCACGCTTCAAAACCTTGGTGCCCACCGTTCAGGGCCAGGTCAGCGACCAACATGTTTTCACAAAGGTGATCCCTGCCCTTCGTCCCACCGGCAGCGTGCACCCAAGCTTCAGTAAGCTCTGAACCCACAGGAGATCCAGCGGTCCCTGGAGGGTGTGTTTGATGCGAGTGATGGGGCTGAGGA
This sequence comes from Netta rufina, assembly GCF_964035555.1. Taxonomy (NCBI): domain Eukaryota; kingdom Metazoa; phylum Chordata; class Aves; order Anseriformes; family Anatidae; genus Netta; species Netta rufina. The sequence goes on from NC_140124.1 coordinate 52,579,304, forward strand.
TCTCTTGGGTGCGACAAATACCCTGGTAGGATTTGGGGAATGTCAGCACAGTGGGATGGGATGTACAGACTTGTCTTGTTCTTGGTGGACAGGGATGTGTAGTCAGGGGGTTCAAGTGGACGTGGGAAGGAGTGGTTTTGAGATTTGCCTCCAAATCTAGCCAGGTAAGCAGAGGTAAATTGCTTTGAGATTGTCAGATAAGAATTGTAGATGAGAGGCACCCCACGCTGCTATTATTATTTTTATTTTTATTATTATTATTATTATTATTATTATTATTATTATTATTATTATTATTATTATTATTATTATTATTATTATTATTATTTAGCGTGCCACTCTGGTGTATATTTGCTTAAGTTTGGACAGGGAACCTGTCTTTTTTTCCCCCCTGAAGATTCACATGCTCCCTCCCATTATTCTATTTCCCTAAAAAAGGAACAATTTTCTTCTGATTTTGGCTTTAGCTCTACCGCTGTCCAGAGCGGGCCGAGAAGAAGAAAACGGGCTTTATGTCATTACCCTGGCCATGATGTTGGCCGTAGCACTAAACATCTCGTGATTTGTGCAGCAGCGGAGCAGGCACGGTTTGAATGTTAGTTTGTTTATGGGCTCTGTTTTGTTTCTGTGGTTGAGATGGCCTTTTCCTCCCCCTTGTTCAGGCACTGGGGAGCTCCCTCTGGGACTGTTCCTGCAGGTGGAGTGAGATAAGTGAGATCCAATTGCTCTTTACTATAGAGTTTATGTAGTTCATTCTCTTTTAGCCTCGCTCTGTAAAGTGGCCATAAAGCGTGGGCATAAATTACATTTATTCGCACTTCAGGGTCTTTACGCTGTCCTGTCAAAACGCAGTAAGTGGGACATGTAATAAATGAGAATCAGGCCCTAAATTTTAAGCACTGAGATGCCAGGGCATCGGGAACATTTGGGAGGCAAGGTTTTTCCACCTGCGTACAGCCCCGAAATGGGGCCGGGTGTCAGAGGAGAAGCCAAACCTCTGGCCATGGCTCGCTGTAGAGCTTGGCATGCCCCGTGTTTATTGGGGCAGGCTTAAGTCCCACATGCCTTGACCTGCCTTGTGCTTAAATCATTCTGATGTCTCGAATTGTTTTAAGATTTTTCCAAAGCACATCTGGGTTATGTTTAATTGTTAGGAGAAAAAAGAGAGGAGTTCGAGGGGGAGTCAGTATAAATAATTCAGGGAGAAGAATCCTCCAGTTTTACAGAAACCACAGCCCAAACTACAGAGAAGGCTCTTGGATTGAGATGATTTTTGTTGTGGTTGTAACATACCACGGCTTGAATCCTGTCCAGAGGAAAACATTTGGTTTGTACTTCAGTAAATATTGCAGGGAAGCTGCCAGCTAATTCTGAAGAGTAATGAAATAGTGCTTTTGGCAAAGCGCGTGCACTTTCCATACTTCTGATTCCAGTCTTCAGATCCAAATTCGGAGTTTTTTTAGTGTGTTTAGCTAGTCCAAGACAAAAGTTAATGCGATTTAATGAGAAACAAAACATACAGTAAATTAGGAGGGAAAATTACACATTTGTCAAATAATAAAAAAATAATTTAATAATTTAATGACCTCATTAGCCAAATGAAACGGCTGAAAAAGAGGGGAGTTTATTCTATTAATCAGGCACTTGCTGCTGAGTTCAATGCATCTGGACGCACAGGTTGTGGAAGCATCAGCTGTGAGCAGCAGGCCCGGATGCTGTACGTGCGAAGGGTAGCAGCTTTCCCAGGAGGCTGCTAAAAGCAACGCCACAAAACTTAAAAAAAAAAAAGCAAAAAACCCACGTAGTTTGCTTTGTGCTTATTGTGGAACGAGCATCAAATTGTTATAGCAGAGGACATAACATACATTTGTCATCCTTTCATATCCATTAGGCAACATTTTGTTGTATAGCTGTGGTAATTGTTTTTCCGATATAGTTAGCTTTTCTTTTGTGTTGCTCGCACACAATAGGAGGGAAGACAAAAATACTCAAGAGAGGATTTCAATAATGAAACTGCAGATACTGGCAGAAACAGTTGCCAACAATACTTCAGAACTCATTTTTTAAATAACTGAATATCCTCCCTTTTTTCGTAATAATTTATAGCTCATTGTGACCACGATGAGTGAATTTAAGAAAGAAAAATCACCATGGATGATTTTCTCCACATTTCTCAAGCGTAGTGGCACCCGGCCATAGGGGAGGTAACTCCTGCTGTGATGCTGGTGAGGAGTGGGCACTTTGTTTGCTGGCCGAGCTTCTTGTTGCCTTGCAGTCTCTTAGTTAGCCATGGTAATTTGTCAGGCTTGCAGAATTGCATCGTGAGGGTTGCATTTGGTGATTTGGCCTTCCCGCAGGGATTTAGGGGAGAAGTTCCCTTTGGGATGCTGCCTGGCCTTGGCTATGGGGTTTCTGCTCTTGGCCGTGAGATGACCCTGACTTGGTAACTGAGAAAGGTGGGCAGCACTATGTGATAGATACAGCTCTTAAATTAACAGTGTCCTTCCTTCTTTACTGTACTTATTACTACATAATGTCGGTAATTCTTCCAGCATTTGCCTGTTCCCATTTGTCCCGCAGCCTCCGTGCACCTGCTGGCTTACCTCTCCCTGCTCACCTCCCTCCCAGCCCAGCCCATCTGTGCTCCTCTTCTTCTGCCCTGCTGCTACATGCCCTTTCTTTCAGCTTAATTTCTCTGCCCTGCATTCTTCTCCCCACCCATCGTGTTGCAACAGCCTCATCCAGCTCTTTGGTGACGGCACGTGATTTATGCAAGTATTGATGCAAAACAAATCAGCCTCCTTGAAAGAAGTGCAGTTAGGGAGTGCCTAGACACCATCAAGGCAGAATGTAAAACGTATGGCTCCTCCAGGAGACTGGAGACGTACTGCATTTCATGTTTTGTTTAATAATATAGTGATGTATTAAGCTGCACGTTCAATAAGAAAAAGTGTGCACAGAAATTTTCCAAATCTCAACCCGAGAGCTTGTAACTTTAAATTGTCGTTACAGCATTTATTAATGGACTTTAATTTCCTTAGTCTGGGATTTTAACCTGAATTGGTTCCCTGATCTGATTCACCACATGGCCCCACAAAAAAAAATTACACTGCCACAGCCAAAGAGGTGGCACAGGAGCAAGAACCAGAGGCCAGGTGGGGTAGATGCTCTGTAGGCCAGTTTGGATGCCAAGAAAAATGCACGCACAGCCACAGACAGCCTCGATGGAGGAAATTTCTTTTAAATTTCTCTTCTAGATTTTTATTTTCTAGATTACCATCAGCTTTGCCCCGTGCCCTGCTGCTGAGCGAGCGGTTTTCTAGGTACCTGTTGATGCGGAGCAAGGCAGGACGGGTGTCTCAGTGTCGAGGGCTGCTCACCCACTTTCCCCAGGCACCGAAGTGCAGCTCCCCGCCTCTCTGCTTTCATCCACTGCAATCCCCATGGTGGCAGCTGCCTGCATGACTTGGGGGCTCCCGACACAGGAGGAGACTTGTAAAATTCAATACGGCCACAGGCTCCCATAACTCCACTGCAGATTTTCTGCTCTTTTCTTGGGGATAGAAAGCGAGAAAGGGGGGAATTACATACCTAGAGTGCTGAGACCTGACCTGCACCACCTCCTGGGCACAGATGTTGCCCTCTCTCTGCAGCACGGGAGTTCTCCACTTCTGCGTTTTGATACTAATTAAATTCTAATGTCGCTCTTTAGACTGCCCTGGGCAGGCTTTGAGAATAACGAAATGGTGGGGAGGGGAAGAGGATGAGGAGGGCTGGTTGTTCGTCTCTGCTCGTGCTGCCTGGCTGGTAGCGTGCGTGCAGACATGATGGAGCAGAGCTGCCTCGTGGTTGCGTTGCAGAGTGTGTCCAGGCAAAGACAGAAGGATTTACTTCGGATATTAATGTGCAGAGTAGTGTGTAATAAATTTTTAAAAATAATAATAATCAAGGAATTGCCTACAGCTGTGTGTTCGATGAATGTCTGTATATGTCTGAATCTGGTGAACCTGCAGTGTTCCTTATTCTCATGCCATTTTGAAGGATTTTTATCATCTTGGTGCCATGTGTCATTGTCATGATAAATACCTGTTACACACGGAGAAACTTGAGAGCAACAACTCTCAACAAAGTCTCTGTGTGTGAAGCCAAACACTGTGTTCTTAACTACAGGTGAAGCCAGGCAAGTTTTATGAGGAGGGGTAATACATTTTATTAGACATCCTGATACAGTTATTAAAAACAAAAAAACAAAAACAAAAAATAGCTTTTGAGTGTGTTCTTTTCCAGATCTTCAGTGGTCCTAGGCATTCATGGCTACAACAGCACTACTTCGTGTTGTTTATTCAAACTGGCAGCTTTGAGTAAGAACCAGGGTCCCTTGCAGAGGTAGGCGATGGCGTCAGGTGCACATCCCTGTGCAGTCTCAGGATGCAGCATAGATACAGGACAGGAATGTTTGTTGTAGTAAAGAAGTTGAGTGATCACCTAGCTTTTACTCTTAGCACCGCAGCTTCACTTATGAAACGAATTGTCATTGTTTTAGCTTGAATGAATTCACAGCGTACATGCAGGCTTGTCTTTCCTTTAATTCCTTCATTTGCCCATAACTGGAATTTGCATTATCTTGGGCATGAACGGCCTATTTCAGTGTTTTAAATTAGCTGTTTTCCCAGCCTTCTGGACATGTTTAGGTACATAGATTTAAATTGGAAGTGCTTTTAACTGGCTCAGCACATAGGTGTGAACAAATCCTCAGTATTTGAGGCTATTCCAGAACTGAAATCTTACTATGAAAGGCGATGAAAGTACTTCTAATATAAAGAGCAAGCAAGAAAGCTTAAAGCTTTTAGATTTCTTTCAGTATCTTCCATCCATAACGATGCTCAAACAGAACAAGAATGCCTGAGTCCAGTGGTTTTCTTTGTTTGTTTTTTATCCTTTCTTTACTGTTTTGCAAGTCAACTTTAATAAACGTGTAGGAAAAGCTGGGGGGGAGGAGGTGACCTGGAGTGAACACCAGCTTTTCTCTGAGGTCTCATATTGCAGAGCACTTAGATCAGGAAAGTGAGGACTAGCAGGACTCTACTCTGTTATTGGACATTGCTAGTCTAATTTCTCTGCAAATGTACTCCCCAAACAGTCCCAGCTGTCCAAGGAATGCAGTTTAACCATTGTTGTTCATAGTTCTGGATTGGAAAGAATTAAAAAATGTCATTCTGGCTGGAGATTTATGTGCTGAGATTACAACAGCTGAATACCAGGAGTTAGGTAAAGCTTGTGTCTGCTCTCTCAATTGGGTTAGACCTTCCTTCCTTTCTAAGCAGAATCAGGTAGTACTACATTTTATTCTGCGCTTAAAAACAAAACAAAAAGAAAGAAGATTGCTGTTGCAGGGAAAACATTTGCATCACAGATGATAATTTTTTTTTTTGATGGTTGCTGTTGGAGCCAGCTGACCAAAGTTCAGGGATGTGGAAGTGCAGGGGAAGACAAGGCTTAGAGAATAGACTCCATATCTGGTCTCCCATTTTAGCTTCTCGGAAGGATAAAATTTCTGAAAGTATTTATTTCTCTAACTATAAGAGATTTCAGTCTGTGTTCGAGTCCAATTTTGAAGGATCCTGACAGAGACTTTATTTTACTGCCATCGTTTGTTGATGCATTAATGCACTAATGGTGTCAGACTTCAGATCCTGATGAAAAGTGATACTCAATACGGACTTGAAGTACAGACCTGGGTACCTGGATGGAATTAAAAAGATAATTTACTTCTCAGGCTGCATTGCCCTAGTGTAACTGCCTTGGAGTTCTCTAATTAGTTGCTATTGAGACTAAAGCTGCCCCCAGGTAGGAGAATTCATGTGCCTCTCAGCACCTCTTGCCTTCTCTGGATGATTGCTTAGCGTATGCCAAAAAGTTCTGGGCTTTTTTTCTAGGCCAAAAACACAAAACTTTTTGTTTCTGTCAGTTGTTACAGCTCCCATGCCTCAAAATAGGTCAGGAGTCAAGCTTCATTTGATCATCAGTCTCTACGGATATGAAAGTCGTGGCATGCAGAAGGCTAATACAGATCTCCCCTCAGGATAACCGTGTGTGTTCACACACACAACCCTTCAGGCCTAGGCTTGATGGATTAATACACAAGTTATCTCGGGGGCTTCTCCCCAGGGCAGTTGCAGTCCCATAAGGTCTGCTATAGAGACCGGGAGCAAAGGTCTTTGCGTGTGATAGAAGTCCACACAGCTTTACTGCTACCAGCTTTAGCTTCCTGCATAGCAGTGGCCTATTTTTGTGAATGCCACAGGTGTGTCCCCATCTAAATGGCCCTTTGCTCCCTCTGGAGACAGTCGCTGTGTGTCCTGCTGCACTGCCTGCTCTGTCCTTTCCTGAGTCTTCCTGTAGATTTATTTGAGGGAGATGCTGTGGTGGGTTTCTGATCCTTCAGAAAGGATGGTTCATCGCAGGAATGGCCTATCCTGGTTTTTGTGCTGTATTTAGGCACCAAACAAAATACAGAATTGCTGTTCTAAAGAGCTTAAAGCCAGAAGTGCCAAGGAAGCAGCAGCCAGATAGTCACTATCTTGTGTGAGTCTGAAACCCAGCTCTCCTTGTTCTTAGTCTAATTTAGCTACAGAGGAATACTGAAGTAAAAAGTCCCCATTCTACACTTTCTATAGATTTTCTATTTCTTCCCATTCTGCATTAAAAAAATAATCTTTTTGTGAATAAGTCGGAACCTCCTGGGACACCTGTCCTTCCTGGGAAAAAACAAAGTACGAACTAACACCTGGGATAAGGAAAAGTGTCTACTAGTTGTTGCAGTATTTATGTTTTTTAAAATACAGTACTACAATCATGTGTCCTGGTACAGTGCAGAGAAGCCCAAGCTGTTGCATGGCATGCATAAAAGAAATGTTGTGTAAGAGGTACATGTAAATTAGAGTCCTATGTCATTGTTAGACTTGTGGATCCTCACTTACCTCTCACTGAATTGTATGCCGTGTGGACGAGGCAGGTTAGGGGGAACATTATGGAAAGTAAAGGAGAAGCAACATCCTCAAGAGGAGCACACTGGAAGTCAGGAGACTTTTGCTCTTTTCTCTCCTTTGCCAGGGATCTGTTAGGCAAATTGAAGCATCTCACGTTTGAGTTTTCCTCTTTGTGTGAAACAGAACCAGAACACTGCAAAGCATTGTGTACAATGCCGTAGAGGTTTGCAAAGCATTGTGAAGTTTAAACACTAATATTTTATTGTAATAATAACCTAAAAATATTACCGGGGTGCAGATTGGTTTTTAAATGCTCTTTTTTCTTCCATTTGGAAAGGCTGTAAGCTTCTAGGTCATGCATTAAGACTTCAGTAAGGCACTAAAGCATGCATTCGAAATGAAGCACGTGCATTAGTCCTTTCCTGAATACACAAAGCTATTAATTAGGGCTTGTAGCAAGACTGTTTGCTTGTCTAAAGTATGAATACAATGTGCTTTTTTTTTTTTTTTTTTTTTTTTTTTTTTTTTTTTTTTTTGAGAGGGGGAACCCTCCTTTTCAAGCACATACGTATTCTTTTGGTAGAAACAAATAAAGAAGGCTCCAGTTAGTCACGCACTACTGTGACCTTCCATCTCTGGGTGCCTCTTCCCTCTCTATGCATAACACTCAAGTAGATTATGATCAGTACGGTTAGTGCAGTAAGTGAACGTAACGATGTTAATGAGCCATTTCTTTCTAATGATCAGGTTCCCCAGCCCTGCCCAGCAACATGGTATACTTTGGAAGTTCTCAGGATGATGAGGATGAAGAAGAAGAAGAGGAGGAGACAGAAGACTCAAAAACAGCTACAAACAATGCTTCATCATCATGCCAGTCAACCCCCAGGAAAGGAAAAACGCATAAACAAGTTCCAAATGGGCAAGGTAGGTCTAAATAGTGCTGTTCTCCTACACTGCCTAGTAGAAAAACTTAAGAACAGAATCCTTGTACATCCTTGTGGACCTGAGTGAATAAGGATGTAGGCCGTAATGGGAAAATGGAGTGAGATGCAGTGTTAGCATCTTCTTTTTTAACCAATTTCCGCTGGCGGTCTGAACTCTGTGCTGGAGCTGTAACTGCAGGGCTGGAGACACTCTCTAGCTCTTTTGAGACTGATGCTTAATCTAGAATGAATTTGTTTTATCAGAGTTAAATATAAGCATCTAAGTACTTCATAAGTGTTATCAAAACATGTGAAAAGGGCAACACTTAATTTCTCACGTGCGGTATTGATACCACAGTTGCCATAGGTAAAGATAGTGCATTTATGCTCTTGGTAACATAGAGGGGATTTATAGAAGTTTGATGAAGTCATTTATTTCTTTGCAAATCAACAAAAACGCCATTCATTACAAAATACTTCTGTCACAATGTCCTAATGTCATATCTTGGTAAGTTTATCAGTGTTATGTTGCAACATCAGCTAGTGTAAAATGGAAGAACTCAAAACCATGCTGGAAAGTTTCTGAGCGTGCCATGGTGTTCTACTGCCAAAGTCCTGCATGACTTGCTTTCAGTCTCCAGCAAAGCTATTGTATCATGACAAGTCTGTGCCCCCTCTGTCTGTCATCATTTCAAAATGGGTTCTGTGCTCCCCATTCCCTTCCCCAGTATTAGTTTACCATGAAAATCTTTCTTTCTGGTGACTGCTTGTTCATCCTCCCTCTTAGCAACAGGACGGAGAGGAAGGTGTTTCTACAGAGCACTTCTTCAGAGGTGGTTGTGACCTGTGCCTGCTTTTTTTTTTTTCTTCTTTCATGCTACTCTCTGCTCTGAAGAAGAGATGAATAGATCCCAATTACATCACTGTGCCGGTCCTTATCTCTGCTTTTCAAAAGGAAATTTTCTGTAAAGAAATCCCTTGTTACATATACCAGAATTATTTTTCATGGCGATGGCTGAATCTGTTTTTTATTGCACACCCCAGCTCAGAAACTCCCCTTTTTTTTGTGAACGATTTGTGGAGAAGTAGAAAGGGCTGTCATACCTAATAATATTTCAACTGTCAGCTGTAAGCAGGCACTTTAATGCTGTAAAAGCCATGGATCAAAACTTAGCACTTTGGATTGATTTCTAAGTAAACCAAACAAAGTAACAGGCACAAAGCTCTGTATATGGAAAATGAGACTGCACGTAACAGAAGTGCTGCCTTAGAGCTTTAAATGTGATATATCATTACAAAAGGAGCTGATCATGTTCCTTGAGAATGTCCCAGATGGCAGCCACTTTGAAATTAGCTCAAAACCAGAGACACCTGAAATCTTAATTGGGGGTAAGTAAAGGCAAACTTAATGAGCCATTAATGGCTTCGTAATCTTTATCAATATACATCAGACTGAGCATAAGTGAAGCTGCTGCTTTAATAGATGTGCAAAAGACCTTTATAAAATACATAGGAGACAATGTGAGATGTTTTGACAAAGGTGATGAAATAGGAATTCCCAGAGAAGGAAGCTTCTTCTTCTTCATCGTCATTGTCATTTCCTTTTTTTGTCTCCTTCTTCTTTTTATTTTTTAATTAAAATCTCCTTACCCAGGAGTATTCCCATTTCTCAGTGTCTGTTATTTTGGTTGACAGCCAATAGTATTTTTGTTTCCTCTGAATAAAGTAGGTTCTGGTTCATGTGTGTCTCTTTTAAATGAGACCACACACAAAGGCAGACCAGGGACGGGTGCACCAAATGAACTTAATCTAGCGTGAGAGTCTATTTTTAATGAATTAAAGTCTTTTGTTTTTAATGTACAATGTGTAGTCAAGTACTTTGGACCTGAAAATGCTAAGCATTTGCTATGACATACAACAACAAAGGTTCAGAGCTTGATTAATGTCATTAGACAGTGTCAAATGATTGCTTTCTACTAAATGGGGACCAGAACAACTTTCCTGGTGAAGTCATTTGTCAATATCCTCTTCTGACACCAAGGGGGGATGTTATTAGGGTTGTAAACCAAACTGTGTTATAACCTAGCCTGTTGAGCCACCTTTTGGACAGATAACTAGATCGAAAATGCCCAAGTATGAATGAGAAGCTGATGTAGCACGTGGCATAGCTTGCTGCATGAATTGGACTCAGTTGACTCAACTGACTTGTCGCCTTCCAAGCTTCGTGCCTGCGATAAGCTTATTTCAAGAATCAGATGATTACCTCTGCCTTTTCTTCCTCCTTTCTTAGTATTTCTGATACGCTGCACAAGTATCTAACTGTTAAAGAGCAAAGTGAAATGCTTAGCAAGAGAAGTGTTTATCCCCTACATCCGTGGGCATGTGCAAAAGGGATATGCAGCAATGTGCAAGGCTTTCCTTCGTGCAATGTCTGAGTGCATGCGGTGACAGCGTTGCAGTTAAATTGTTTTCTAAAACAATTGCTGCAGCTGCCACAAGGGAAAATGCTGGAGCTGTGCTCTTAAAAACTGGTTTCATGTCATTGCCAAACTTCAGCTGATCAGGCCAGGTCTGACATATGTTAAGATTAGTTAGCAGCAGATAAAGGCTTGGGTGTCACTGGTGGTGTTTTTTGGCTTGGTTAGAAACTGATGTTAGTTCTGGAGGGATCTCCCTCATGCTGTGTGGGTTGTTCTGCACCTAACTCTTGGCTCGCTCCTCCCATATCTGTCTTTTTCAGAATGCTTAAATTTACAATGAGCATTTCTCACTAAGAGATGATGACAGTGGCTAACGACTTTCAGTTTTTGTTTACAAGAAAAGTGTTCTCTTGTAGAGTAAAATGTGTGTGTGTTTATTGCTTGCTTTTATATATCATGTGTCCCAAATAAACTCAAGTCAGAGTTCGACTCTAGTCTGACCTGTGCAAAACACCATCGATAACTTCTCTGTCAAATTCGGCAATAAAATTAGCAGAGGTCTGTGCCTGTAATAGTGCATATCTCTTGAGGAGGAGGTTTTAGAAGCTTTCTGAAATGCAGTGTGGAATTGTGGTTCTAATCAGAATTACTTTAATTGCGTTAGGATTTATAGCAGGGTTAAAATGGTGAAAGGCCAGAAACTAATCAACTGGATCACTTAATTTCCATATAGCTACTGACTTCAAAAGAATATTTTCTCAGCTAAGAAACCGTACGAACATTCAGTCAGAAGGACGTAATCCATCTCGCTGGTTCAGTATATTGAAGCGATGTTAGAACGGCGTGATGGAAAGCATGTCAAGGATGCATGTCCCTTTAAAGCACATAGTTCCCTTTTAACTTCAAACCTCCTAAGTAAGGTTGTGGTGAATTTCAACTCTGACATATGGAAAACTAGGGATGATGTGGCGCGTAGTGCCTCAGCTAGTGCAGAAGTTCAGATGCCTGGGTTGCAACTGCAGCCCGAGTGTGGGTGTAGGAACCCCCCTTCGTTCCCAGAATTTACATCCAGGATGCCCAGTCACAGGATGCCTGTGTGCTGCTCAGATGGGTACGCTTATTTCCCAGCCTGTGCTTTGTACCCATCTCAAATAACCACCAGTCCACCCGAGACTAGGACGGGGCTGTGAATGCAAGGAATTTGGTGGGGGAAGCCAGGCGGAAGCGTTGGCCTACGCAACGCGTTTTTGCTTCAGTGTGGCTGCCAGGTGTGGGGAGGAACTCCCCAGCCACAGCCTGGACGACAGGGCGCGTTGCCGACGTGGAGGAGGAGATGGGGAGACGTTGATTTTTTAGAAAATTGACCTTCTGCAAGGGGAGGAGGGTGTCAGGCCTCAGCTACAGCGGGCTGACGCGCAGGGCAAGCAGGCCCTTGGCCGTGACTTACACCTCCCTGCCGCCTGGAGGAAATTCCACGTGAAGGTAAGAGAGGAGGCTTTAGGCCTCTGTAAGACTAATTCTTTGAATTCCTCGCAACTAAATAAACCCTACTTCGATTTCGTTCTGTGGCACAACAGAAGGTTTCCTCCGCAGGCTCCTGAAGGAAAATGTGTGCAGGTGCCAAGTGTTTTGTTAGGCAGGCTGCGAGCTGGAGCTGGAGGATGCAGTCAGGGAGCTGCCGGGTTGTCCGTCCCGTTGAAAGAGGGAAAGGGGACGGCGTTGCTCCACTTAAAAGGAGCCTTAAGGCCTTGTGGACTGGAAAAGGGCCTCGAGGAGGAGCAGCGTCCCCAGATAGAGCTGAGTAGACAGCTCTGAGGGCAGCAGTTCCTACAGTAATGGTCGGCCAATTTCCTCAAGTAAGGCAGTTGCAGGATTAGCTATTTCTGACACCAGCAGAGAGGTTCAGAGGTGGAGAGAAGTGTACCTCTGTGCCAGCGTACCTGGCAATGCCGTATTTGTCCTCAGATGCCCGAGACAGACAATTAAATCCTAGCTTATTTTTAGGAAAACAGAGTTAGCTGTCATTATTTGTAAACAGACTTCTTTGTGATTTCCTTAGCCAAGAGCAAATGAGATTTCAGTGTGGAAAAGCCGGCTGGGGCAAAAACAGGTCCTGGTCCCCGCTGTGTTTTGTTAACATGGTCAGATAAAAAACAGTCTGCGTGCCTTTTGTCTGAAATGGGGCAGGGGGGGGAGTTTTATAGACGCCTTTTTTCTGATGGCTCCAATTTCAAAACAGATCTGCCAGTAGTGTGTAGTAAGCAGGCATCACTAGAAATCCTATACTTTGCTTTAGTGCTGTCTTCCTCGCTTGCCAAAAATGCTGAAGAATGTTTCGATTCTCAGTTTGCAATGGATAATTTAGGGGAGTAATTTCCTTACACGTGTAATAACAAAAATGGTACTGGAAAAGATCGTAGATACTTTTTTTTTTTTTTTTCTTATTTCAGGATGTAGTTCAGTGCACTGCTTGTACATCTTGGGATAAAGTGGTGTATCTTTTACATACATTACCATTTGAGTGTTCTGTAAGAAAATCCAGTGTATAGTTGAAATTCCTCATTCAGTTGCCTTTAAAAAAAATATTAAATATTTGTAGTTTGGTACATAAGACAGAGTCTTAGGCTTGTGCATCTTTTTCAGTAAAATTAATCCTGAAGAGGTAAACACTCAGAAGAAATATATTTTCTGCATCCAGCTAAAATGCAGAATGAGAAAATTTCAGGCACAGTGCTACAATAGTTAATGGGTAGGCAATTATTTTGATGATTTACAGCCTTTTGTTGAAATACCATGGAACCAGTAATTGTTGCAATAAACATTTTGCACATTTAATTTTTCTGCAAAAATATGTAACATGAAAATTACCCGTTTTGCAGTAATTTGCATATTTAAATATGCAAATCAGACACAACACATTTGGGGATCTGTGGCTTTTCAGTAGCTAGATGTATGACCTGTGGAGAAGAATAGGGGAGCTGGAAGTTGCTCAAAAAAAATTGAATTGTTATCCTGGTGAGAGACTCGTGGTAACAGATAGACACTTCTTGTATGGACTTGCTGCTTAGCGAGTGACCCTTTCGACGTTGTTTTTGTCATCACGGTTAGGTGAGAGTAATGAATTTGTGCTAAGATGAGACACTTGGTATTGGATTTTTGCAAATGGTGTGGTGCCTCATACCAATAACGCTCCTTGCGATGGCCCGATGTGTGTGAAGGGTTTTGCGTTGTGCTATTGATAGTGGCAAAAAGAAATGCCATGTTAGCAGCCAGTTCTCCTGTTTGTCTTCGGTTCGCATACAGCTGGGGAAATTCTGTTTCGGAGTTGTCCACGTCCAAATTGTGTAGAGCTGGCTGGGTTAAGGCTTGAGAAGTGCAGAAACAGCTGTGCTGAGTGTTTTCACACCGCGTAACACCAGCAGTGTCATGGTGTCCTTTTCTTCTCCTGAAATACACCTTTGCCACTGACCTCCCAAGTATGTAGGTAGTGTTTGGGGCTCAGGAAGAGAGCTCCTATCTCTGGAATGGTTTATAGAAGTCTGAGCATACCCAACACTTAAGGAAAACAATTGGCAGCATTAAAATGTTCTGTTTTATGGAAGTAGAACATTGTTTTAGTTCCTGCGGGAGGAGAAAAGAATTATTGCCTGGGTCCTTTAAGGCAGTTTGAGAGCCACATAAATGTTTTCACAGTGACTTAAAACTGAATTAAAGCCAGAGCAAGAATGTTTTTGTACAGTAACGGATACTTAATGCCAGAAAGTTGATTAATATTACATCTCTTCCCAAACATGATCTATGTAACAACATGAGGTTTGCATTGGAATAGCTGGCTCGGGTTCACAAAATTGGCAAGGCTCCCTCTTCTCCTTCTGAAAACAAAACTTTTCCCTTTCACTCTTATCTTCCCTCTTTGTTTTGAATAGTTTTATGAATGTGCAATCACTTGCTTTACGCAGCACGAGCTCTGCTACATGCAGCATGTGTGTACATGTATGGTCAGTGCCTTTATCTTCCAGAACATACAGCAGAAACGTTCATACGTGAACACTCCGCTGTTCCTTATGCTTGAGATAACAGGGGAGTCTACAGAGAGCATTACTGGTAAGCTGGAGGAGGGCTCGTGAGAGAAAGCTTTGCACATAGTCTCAGCTGTTGACTGAATGCAGTCCTGTAATTCTGCCGTTTAAATAGTGAAAACCTGATTATTGTACAAAAATATAAGTTGGCTTCTGAATGGATGGCTGGATATACCCTATAAAATAATTGCATGCATATATATTTCCAGAAATACTTCAGAAAATTGCTGCAGAAAATTGCATTTACTTAATAAATGTTTATAGCTTAGTGAAGTGTCAAGTCCCTTAGTAAATGCTGTGTTAATCTGTAGTAATCAAGCACATCTATGACCTTACTCGATCAAACTTTTCGTAGTCGTTATTATAGGTGTACCTAGTTACAGGCATGATTTGCACAGTTTGCATTGGTTCGTGTAGGGATTCTTTACCATGGTTTGAAATGAGATACCCCCAAATCCCTGGATGCGATCCTGTGTGAATATTGGTGCCCAGGCTCCAGGTCCCCTTCTGCAAAGGGAGCTGCGCTGCGTCCGTGGGGGATGATGCTTGCCATAAGGTTTTGCTCTGCTGCCATAAATTATATCAGTGGTTTAAAAAACCTCAGTGCTTGCAAGTTTTGAATGTAGTGGTTCAATTGCTTTGTGTTTGATCATCACTGCTAACCAAAAGACCCACAAATATTTCACTATGGGACTCTTATTGTTTCAGCCTAATAATAATAATTGCTTTGGAGGAAGCAGCATTTCAGAATGAGCATTCAGATAGGTACGGATAAGATGATATCCACGTACTCTATTTGAAGTTTCTGAACAATAATAATTTGCTTATACTTTTAATCATGTATTTGTAGCACTCTTGCCTTTAACTAAAAGCTGTTCTGGAAGTACAGAACTGGTTAAGATTGTGTAAAATAATCATAATTCAAGACTTTAAGAGATTGAACAATATGAGTTCTGTGGCTCTTTTTTTTTTTTCTTTCTTCCCTCCCCCGTTCTTTTATTTTTTATTTTTTAATGAAATAATCATTTCAAGGATGAAACCTTTATTGACTATTCTTTCACAAGGAAAAAAAGTGTCACTGGATGTTGTACATGTCAGAGTTATCTCTAGGATGGGACATTGTAGCTGTGGCATGTTTATACCTGAGCTTAGTAAAGTATAAGGTACACATTTTCTGCTTTTCTAATTGAAAAATATTGAAGGGCTGACAGACATGAGGGGAAATGCAATTTGCTGCATAAGAAGATACAAAAGAATCAGTAATCATTTTCTAGTTAAACAAGATTTGGTCTCAGCGATATTTCATGCACGATTGGTATTGTGGTTGTTTGTTTTCCTTTGAGAAGTGGATTTTTCTTTCTTATTATCGGTTACTTTTCAACAATTAAATTTCTTTGGGGGCTTTTTGGTCTTCCTTCCCTGGCGATTTCATCGTTTCACTGAACTGTCTTGCTAGCTGTTTGGGCCAAAGTTCGATCCTGTATTATACTCTGTAAGTCTCAATAACTTAATTCCACATTTTTGCTCAGATGGGAGCAAAATCATGGTCTATGGGATTTTTTTTTTTCTTAAATGCTTGGCTTGTGATACTGTTTTGTAATTAACTGGGTGAACACTTAGATACTTGTTGATACAGTATGGTTGCGAATTTGGCAGAACTCATTGCAGAAAGGTTTTTACACCTGTCTGGATATAATAATATTATAAGTGTTTGAAGCAAGAAATACTAATTTTTTTATAGAAACCGATACCACCTATAACTAGAGACAGCATGGCTAGGACCGTTTTGCATCTACGTCTTGCCCTTTTTGTTGTGTTCTCAGGGTTTAAGCTTTTTAAGCTTTTCCTGTGAGAGCGAACATTTTTTTTTTTTTTCCTCTCATTTCTCTCTTCCCCCTTTCAAGAATCTTACAAATTAAGACAAAAGATAATTACTCAGAGGGTAAAACTGGCAGGGTTCCCACGACACTTAAAATTAATGAGCTGTTGCATATAAAATATACCTTGTCTCATGTTCGCTGCTATTTTTTTTTTTTTTTTTTTTGGTGAACCATAAAAGTGCACAGTTTGGCTTTTTGGCTGTGTTTTCTGTTTTAGGAATTTTCAGTTATAAAGTGGCAACTGAATGCAGAAAAGTAATCTCTCTGACTTAGCGTTTCCGTCCGAGCAGCTCCGTATATACATTTTGCTCCCTCGGAAGAAAAATATCGCTTGCAGTGATGAAATACGTATTAACAAAGCTGCCATCATTTGTTTGTGCTACATCTTATTAAAAATAAATAGTCGCACTTTGTGCAGTCGTCCTGCCTTCCATCTGATGTGAGAACTCCTTACAAAGCAGGATAAATGTATTGTCGTGAACTCCCCGAGAGGGGTTGGCAATTATTATCAGTTCCATCACTGGAAATGAGACGCGGAGGTTATGAGACTTCCACTGAAATCATAGAGAAATCCTCGGCTGTCTGGGGCAGCGCCAGTTGCTCCCGAGCTCGGCAGAGCCGAAGCCACAGGGGAATTTGCGGTGACTTCGCTGCAGACGGGATTTCTCTCCTTCCTCCTCAATTTATGCAACGGGAAGAGAGGGAAGGAGGAGGAGGTGGAATAATGTACAGTTGCAAATTTTCTTTTACATCCTCTGCTTTAATGCTTACAACCAACCCAACGTGATAAGTGACCTGAATAACAATTTTGTTGGTAGCTTGCTGGAATTTCCATTTTTGGAGGCACGGTGGGAAGATTGGGAGGTAGGTGAAGCAGCTTTGATACACCTTAGCAGCTCAGAAGCAGCTTAGATGCACCTCCTCGGGCCAGCAGGATTGCTGGTTTCTTATTATTACTACTATTACTGCTACTACTCCTCTACTACTACTGCAGGACATCTGTAGAGACAGCTAAGCTTTGCAATTTAGATAAAAAGGAATGTGTCATAGGCATATCGTGTTTATGGATTGAACACGGCTTTCATTTCCCAAGGAAACAATGACTTAATTCATTCAGTTAATATTCCCAAACAGACAGTGTGTGTCATGTGCAATACATACAATTCTCAGATCTTTGTGCCGTTGAGTATTTAGGAATTTTCTTACTTACATCCTTCCCGAAGCCAGGTCAAAAGAGAGGGCTGAAAAACAAGAGTAGATGAGTAGAGAAGGCAGGGGAGCACTTGGCCGTTGTGGATGTCAGATCACAAACCTCACAGACCTCTGTCAAGTGCCTCACTGATGAACAGGAAGCACTTACATATATTTACTCCATATTTCGATTAACAAACAGACTAAAGGACAAAATTGTCTTTTTGAAAAAAATACAGATAAAAACCTCGACTTTCTGTGTTCCCTGACAATAAAAAGCAAAGTATATTCTTAAATTCAGCAGAGGGAAAGGAATGAACCTTATTGAGATAGACTTGTATGCATTTTTACATCATATTTATTGCCCCCAAAATGTGGTTTCTATTCTGTGCTTTCTCATCCCTTAACTTCAGCAGAAAGCTAGGACACTCAGCTTGGGCCCCCCACATTACTTTATCTGACATGTTCCAAACAGTTTTTATTATTTTCCTTCATTTGCAGAAGTACCTTTTTCTATTTGCAGCTTGTCTGCTATAAGCAAGCTGCTGTCAGTTTGGTTCAGCAGTTTGGATATTGATGAAAACAAAACATGCTTTTTTATGGAACATTTCCTTTCTTTATGTTAAAGTAAAAATAAATCCTTTTTCTGTTTATGTTATGTTCAGCACTTCCTCAGTGCCGCAGCAAAAAGTTAATTAAAACTGTCATAAATAAAAATCAAATGGAAAAGTCTATATTTAGGTCAATCTAAATAGCAATGTACCTTGTATGTTTTAATTTGGATATTGAAGATAATGCTTTAATAATCAAAGGAAATAGCTCACTTTAGTAAACCTGTTAATTTAGATAAATATGCAAAATAGCGCTTCTATTTCTATATTGATTTTGCTTTAGCTAGAACAAGATGCTCACTAAATATTGAACACTGACAGCAAAGAAAGTTGGGTTGTTTTGAATGAAGAATGTAGGCTCGTATGTACTTTTTTTTTTTTTTTTTTTTCCCTTTCTTTAATACTCTGTCTGGTTTTCCCTCTTCTCAGTTTTCAATGGGTCCAGCAAATCATCGAAGGAGAAAGAACCTGCTCAGAAACACAAAAGCAAAGAGGCCACACCAGGGAAGGAGAAGAACAGTGAACATAAGGCTGAGAGCCGAAAAGACCAGGCTGCTGCTAATCACCATCCTACTACAAACACTGGCTCCTCTACGAAAGGGCTCACCGCTAACAACCACCACACTCTTCATAGATCGGCTCAGGACTTGAGGAAACAGGTAATGAATTATGCTCTACTGCGGACACATGGGAAACGCAGACTTTTAAGGTGCTAGCTCCATTTTCCACTGCATGGCACGGAGGGAACATGGCAGCCCTTAAAAGTGTGCTCAGGAGACAGCAGGGAGTTAATTTTCAGTGAAAGAGAGAGAGAGAGAAAGAAGGAAAAAAGAAAAGTGTTACATACATAGTAGGTCATTTCAATAAAGCACGCTTTACAATCCACTCTTTATATTATCCAGTGTGTAGCTATGAAAGGGTGAAGTTAACATCTTTATTTATTAAACCTTTCTGAGTGGCACCCTTGTTGGCCTCTGCTGACAGCACCAAGGCTGGCATCACATGGCAAAAATGAATTCCTTCGGTGTACAGCTGGTCCACCTGGGTTATCTTAGAGGCTGGCCTTGTAGAGAAGCTGTTGTTACACTCAGGTGTCTTGTATTGCATGTGGGCATTACAAACCTCAGAGTCTGGGACGAATGCATAAAGAAAGTATTCCAGGATATTATCTCCTTCGCAGTGGACATACCAGGGAGGGAGAAATGCAAGGTTTTCATGTTTCAATGTTTTCATGTTAGCAAAAAGTCCAGCAAGAAGTTTGCGTCAGCCTGACTTTGATCTGAGGGGTGTAAGTTTAGTAGAATGACCTTTTAGTGCTTGTGACTTGCATTTGGGCAGGATGTGTCTCCATCTATTTTTGATGGTTGGATCAAAGAGCTTCTAAAATAGAAACTGGCAAATTAGTTTTTTTGTTGTTTTTTTTTTTTTTTTTTTTTTGTTTTTTTTTTTTTTGTTTTTTGTTTTTATTTTTTATAAAAGATTTTCAAAACCCTCAGTCAATATCCTTTTAAATTCTCTGAGCTGTGACCTTGCCTGAGCTAATTCAGCCTGGGGATGGGTTAGCAGAGTACCCGCACTGGAGAAGGGCAGTACAGTAAGCTTGCTGCACTTACAGCTATTTTTTTTTCTTTTTCTTTCCAGTGGTTAATTCTCAGCAGGCCACTTACAGCCAGTTTTTTATTTGCTGGCATCTAAAGGTTTTTTCTTCCAAATAGGCTAGGGTGGATTTCAGTGGAGCTGGAATTGCCATCTTCTAGGGCTGTCAAGGCCTTAAATGGCACCTCTCAATCGTAGGCTTGGAAATTAAAAACAGCAAAAAGAAAAACAGCGGTGCTCTTGCCAAGGAAATCTTCCATGCCCCGTGCTTCAGTGGTGTTCAGCTTCTCCTGAAATACCTCCATTGGATTTGTATTACCTTTTAAATCAAATCTGAGATTCTGAAGGTTATGTACAGTATATTTCCCTGTACCTCTGCATTCTTTATTCCCCCCATGGCATTTTTTGCTTACTGAGTCATGAGCCTGAATGCCTGCCTTCGTTTGCATTCTTTCTTTTGGCTTTTTCTTGTGACTGCCAATATCCTGTGGTCCTTGCTGTGACATGCTCTGCCATGAGCTCTTCACATTGAACAAGTTTCCCAAAATGTAAGGATACAATTTATACTTTTATTTTAACTCACTGGAACACTTGTGTGAAATGTTTTAAAGTTGTATTATCAAAGTATGAATAGTTACAATTCTCGTAAAAGTCAACAGCTGTCACTTGTGAAGGTAGTTCTAAGAAGGGAAAAGACAGCTGTAGAAAAATTCTGTCCATGGTCCAAGTGGGTTTTGTGTCATAGAATAATAGGGTTTTTTTTTCCAATGTGCTGTGAAAAAATGGAGAGAAAAACGAATGCAACTCAGTATAACCAACGGCAACACTACACAGACACCTCAAGCTTCAGAAAATAAGAGGCTGTAAGTTGAGGTGATGATTTTTTATTTTAAAATGATTTTTATTTTAAAAGAGAATTTTTATATTATTTCTCTTCTGCACCCCTCAGTGACAAATGCCCTTTCTAACTAATTTTAAAGAGAATGTGGCTGTAACTAAGTAAAGGTGGACTATGCATTATGCCTGACAAGGTGGCGTAGCTTTCTGTAAAACCTTAGATGTAAGAGTTGAGACATAGTAAAATTCTGCTCTTGTTAGGAATCTTTGTTAAATTCTTCAGTATTTTCCAAAAGGAGAGTTGTTTTCCCCAGGTGCCAGCTGCATGTTCGTCCTCCTTCCAGTACATTTTTGCTTCTTGTTCATGTGCATTTACCTGGCTTACTTATATATGTGGTTTTGTTTTGTGCAGTCTTAGGGAAAACAAAAGCAGAACACTAGAAATTACATGAGAGTTTCTTTTTTCTTTTTTCTTTCTTTCTTTTTCTGGTTTGCATTTGCACTTGTCACGTTTCCTCTCTCTTTCTTCTTCCCTTGCTATCTTCCCAAATCCTCTTCTGCAAAGGGGTTGTGTGCAAAGGAAATGTAGTTCAATGGGGCCCTCTCTTGGCCTAATATGGTAATTTAGATCTGCAAAACTCATATATCAACACAGAAATATTTGTATGAATGCATTCAAGACGAGTAGTGTAACAAATATTTTGGGACCAAAATTGTTGTTGGTATTGCTAATATTGCTGTTATTACTGTGGCTGTTATCTAACAACATGTTTGTTGGCTTGATTTTGTGTGTGTGTTTGTGTGTGTATGTGTGTCTGGAGGATGGATCCTAGGTGCTGTGCAGGGATGTGTATGTAGACCAGTTCAAATCCAACAAACAAATTTCTGCAAGACAATGTGCTGGTCCCATTCACTTTTAAAAAGCCAACAAAATTTAACATTTATCATACCATCTTGCAAGGCAAGTGTTCAGCAAAGTGGAGAAAAGAATAGTCAAAAGAGTGGTCTGAAGACAAAAATATATCAGCAAAACTGAGCAGATAGCTGAAAAGCAAAAATAAGCTTCACATTCGTATCCCTAGTTTCACTTTTAGCTCAAGACTTTCAGTCATTTAAGGCTAATGTCAATCACTTTGTTACTATTTGAATTCAATTGACTTCTTTCTGATGTGCTCAGTGTAAGCACTGCCTCAGGATGGAGCTGTGGCATAGACCCCCATTTGGTGAACCTGTGCACCTGGCAGCATGGCCAATTTTTTAGGCTGACTCTGTGCGTGTATGTTGAGTTTGGGGGGAGACATTAACCGTAGAAAGGTAAGAAAATGGCTACCACAATTTCTTGTTTCTTTCAGTTCCAGTCGTGTGATGGGTCCTCAGAGACAAGTACAGACCAGGAACGTGTAGGTGTTTATTGACCAGCCAGAATTTCGCATTTGTCAACATGAAATCCTGAACCCACCTGTTGCTTTGATGGTGGGCTATGGCCACGTTGCTTGTTCCATTTGTTTCCAGATGTTTGTTGCAGCCTATTCCTGTTTGAAGCGTGGTCTGTTCTGGTCCATAGAGTACTGCTGTGTCTTAAAGCTTACGTTATCCTCTCTCAAAGCATTCGAGGTACCTGTGGACGTGTGGGGAGGGGAGAGGAAGAAGCACTTGAAAACCACTCTGAGTTATGTCTGCTCTGGAAAGATGATGGATCTGAGGAACTTTGCAGCACTGTTTCTTTCTTCCAGGGTCTCCTTAGTTAGCAACCAGACAGAAACAATTCTATTAATTACGGTACTCTCAAAGACTCCTCTACTTCAGGACTGGTTTGTCATTGGAATAACTTCATTAGGTTTGAATCAAAACTCAAAATAGTGTGCTTGTAATCTAAGATAGGAGGTTAGATAGCTGAAGCCTACGTACCTATTCAGTGCAAGGCTTGGCCCTGAGAGATCTAAGCTTTCATTCTGTGGAGGTATTCTGACAACTCTTAAACAGCTGTGATAAGTTGCCGCTTTCTTAATAAATTCAGTTTTCTGGAGTTTCACTGTAATAGAGCTATATAATATAGCTATGGCCTTCTTGAAATCTTCTTGAAAACCTCCAGTAGAGGAGATTTCACAATGTCCATCAACCGCTTCTTCCAGCATTTTTCTTTTCAGCTAATTATAAGGTATTCCAAGCTGCAACTCAAATCGTCTTTGTAGACATCTTTTCACCTTTCTTTTCATACATGGAAAATAGTATTTACTGTCTCTTTTCAGAGGATCTGAATATGCATCAGAAGACCATTACAAAGTTCTCCCCTAGTCATCTCTTGCAGACTAAATAAGCCCAGCTCCATTGGCTTTTCAATAAAGAACGTATCTTCTACATACCTGAATGTTTTACGCTCTTCTAGACTGTCTAAATTTACGTTAATATGAGCCCAATCCTGGGCCCAACCCTGTGCAGGAAATACTGTGCTTCTTGCTTTCGACATTTTCATTAATAGGCCTCAGAGACTGGCATGCTTTTACCACCACTGCATTTTGCAGCTCACTGTGTTCCCCAGGTATTATTCTTCCCCCAGACGTATTCGATTTCTCCTTCCAAAATAACACTTCCTCTTACTGTAGAAATGTTCTGACATAAATTCTTCAAGATTGCCTTTGATTTTGAGCTAGTCAGTAGAGTGCTTACAGCCCCTTCCCAGTGCGCATCACAGGTGAATTTTAGGATAATCCAAGTTACTAATGGGATTACTTAGCAACATCGAGGCCAAGACAAGCCCCTGACAACAATCACCTGAAATGCCCTCCCAGGATGACAGTAAACTGTGACAACAGTACCTTTTCTTGAGGATGACTTTCTTCAATCTGTTGTGAAGCCAATTCGCAGTAATTGCATCTGGGATGTGCCTCCAGAGCCTGTTTGTTGGGACGGTGACAGGAGCCCTCCTGAAGCGAAGGTGCCCTGTTACCTGCTCAGCCAGATGTCTGCCAGAAAAAGGTTAAATTAGCTCAAAGTGCTAAACCGTGAGGTGGAGTGTGTATGTCGTGTGTGTGTTTTTTTGTGTTTCTTTCTATTGTTATCTTAGTAAGTTTTTGTGTGTTTACAAATAAACTGTTTGATGATTGGTTCCAGAATCATTTTAGGGGTTGAAGTTGGCAGAGTCTACCTGCCCTCCTCCATTTCTCTCCAGGACCCATGCCCTAAGTTAACTATGTACGCTATAGCTTGCTGTAGTTGCCTTCCTAGCTCTTTTGTTGAAAATGATATATCTATTTTTTATTTTATTTTTAATATATCTGGTAAGTATTCAGTCACAATGGTACTTTTGGTGAGGGCTAACTCACAAGAAGCACTCTTTAGCTAAACTGTTGCATTTGCTTTCCTTCCCTATGTAGTGGTTGATCTATACTACTGCTTGTGCTGTAGTGAATCTACTGCCTTTTGTTATCTTTGTATTATTGAGGTATTTATAAAATCTTGTGTTCCATTTTGTGCCCCTTGCTACCCGAAATTGCTTTAGCACCTTGGCGTTTCTGATTTTATCCATACGTGCTTTTGCTGTTCCTCTATAGTTGCCCTTAGTCACTCTGTTTCCATTTTTACTGTGATATTTTTTTTTATAGTTTTCTATTTGGTTGAGAAATTTGTGACCAGGCATAACAGTCTATGCTTTGTGCATAATGGTCTGTGTTTCGTGCATTTTCTTTTTTGAGTGGGAATTGTTTTTTTTTTTTTCCATGTTTTTTATTTTTCCAAGTCTTTCTTCCTTTCTCTGCTATTGTCACATCTTAGAATTGAAAACTCATTTCATAATCACTGTCACCCAGCTTACCTTCCCCTTCCAATCCTCAATCAATTCTTCTCTATTAGTCTAGACCAAACCTGTGATCAATGTTTCCCACTATAAAGCCAGAGGAGTTCAACACTTCTGACAGCTGCAGGCGGGAGGCAATGTCTCAGCACATCTCTACTCTGTTTGTTCTGCAGCGTCAAAAGGCTCTGTAAAAGTCAAACCCAGGCCTCCATTTCAAATGCAGAGTACTGCCTAAATTTCAAGGGAAAATGGTAAACGTGTTTCTGTTAGCAAGCGTTTGCTTTCCAGGTAATAGACATCTTTTGGAAAGCTGAGGGTAAAAGCTCAGGTAATCAGTTAACTGGATTTCCCTCAAGTTTTTCTGTCTTGGAAAGCATGTGAAGGACAAGAACATGGATGGGTTTTAAAAGGGTATTATTACAGCTCCAGCTTCTGGAGTGCAAAGGAGAAATGGCACCTAGTAAGTGTACGCATATACAGGCACGTTTGGGTATGCAGAATCCCAGGTTGTTGTTCCTCTTCCACGAGTCACTTAATGTGAGACCAGAGCACGATCTTCTCAGCCTCCATTTTATCCCTGTTTTATAACAATTTTTCCCTACTTTATAAGCGATTGCAATTCTTGTATTCTTTATTTGAAGCTGATTTGACAAGTTTTGTGAAAGTGTAATAGTAAAGCATGATTTGGCAGAATTGGTGGTACTCACCTGAGTGCTCATAAGGGGTGGTTGTAATGTATGCTTTCACTTTGAGCACGTTTATCAATGTTTGTGATTTTTGGATGTATTTTTCTGAACTCATGGTAGTTTAGGGAGGTGAGAGAAAACTATTTAAATTTGTTTAAGTGCTAAACTTGCTAAAGGCTTAAACTTGGACTTCATTTTCTTAGTAATGGTGCTTGCTTTGACAGTGCTGAGCTGTCACAATTCCCTTTGAAGCTGAGGGGTTCTTTCTGTGAGGGTTGCTCTCAGTGCTTAACATGTCTTCTAATTAAAATACTAATTTTAGTTTCCTAATTGGGTTTAAGTGCCTAACAGAAAGCAGTGGAGTCCAGCACTTGTAAATTGCAATGACACATTAGTGAGCAATAACAAAATGTGTGTCAGTAAAACTGCCCAGATATCAAACTTAAAAACAAAACAACCAACCAGTAACTAACCGACAGCCAGGACAAAACAAACACAAAAATAAAACAACAAAATCTTTTTTAAAAATTTGTATTTCTTGTTGTTAACCTCAGCAAAAAGATGCCTCCCAAGATTTAATATGCATGACAGACTGGATCCCTCGTGGCTGTCCTGTTCTGTTGGGTGCATAATGTATTCCATATTTATTTTTATATGTATGGAGAGGAGGTTTGTTTGAATCCAAGTGTCTGGCGTTTGCAAAATGTGCCCGTTCCAGTTAGAGTAGGTGGTATGCACTGGTTAGTTTGTCTGCTAAGTAGCAAATTGTGTGTGTACTTAAGGGAAGTTGGGTGGGAGAGGGAATGTGTCTGAGGGCTGGAAAAGGAGATAATAAAAATATTAGTTTGTAGGTCAGACTACAAGTGTTTTGTGATACTGTAACATGCTTTCTGGTAGACAAGGAAGAGGGTAATGCAAGTGATGTAACCCTTCTTCATGCCAGAGGCTTTGTACTTTCTGAAAGCAAGAATGGCTTTCTGGGGACTTTTTGGTTCATTTAAAAAAAAAAAAAAATATATATATATATATATATATATATACATATATATATATATATTTCTATTTGTTCATTCTAAATGCCTTTATTCTAAATGCCCTGTCTCTTCTCTTGTCTGGGTGAAAAATATTTTATGAACATTATACAAAAGGGCCAGGAGTCAGGACTGCAGAATGTGATCGTCCAGCAAATGGGAAGGTGTGGTAGCGTGGTAACATTATTAATTTACTCTTCTGTTTTCTGTTTCCTTCCTTCTGCTCCCCTTGTGACACTCCTGGTAGGTTTCTAAAGTCAACGGAGTCACTCGAATGTCATCTCCGAGTGCAAATGCAGCCAGTGCCAAAAAGATGAGAGAAGTCAGACCTTCACCGTCCAAAACTGTGAAGTACACTGCAACAGTGACAAAGGGAACTGTCACATACACCAAAGCCAAGAAAGAACTGGTCAAGGAAACCAAACTAAATCACCACAAACCCAGTTCACCTGTCAACCACACAATCTCAGGGAAACTAGAAAGTAGCAATGCAAAAACCCGCAAACAGGTGCTATCCCTTGGAGCATCCAAGTCTAACAATACCGCTGTTAATGGTGTAAAAGTCAATGGCAAGTTGAACCAAAAGACATGCACTAAGGAGGTGGGGAGACAGTTAAGGGAGGGGCTGCGCAATTCAAAGAGGAGGCTGGAAGAGACGAATCACATAGACAAAATACAGTCGCCCACCAAGAGAATGAAAGGGGCCATCAACTTGGCAGAAGCTGCAAGCAAAAAGGCAGCTGTAGAAAAGCCTTTGCTGAATGGACACCTTAAAAAGGAAGTGCCAGAGAAGAATTTGGAAAGAAATAGGCCGAAAAGAGCCACTGCTGGAAAGAGTACGCCAGGGAAACAAGCACATGGCAAAACTGAAAATGCCTCCTGTGAAAATCGTTCTACCTCTCAAGCGGAGTCCTTGCACAAGCCACAAGACTCAATGGGAAAGCACGAAAAGGGCAGTAGTAAGTCTGGGTGGGGGATGCTGGGGGAGATTCCCATCCTTAGGCCCTCCACCAAGGAATTTCATGACCCACTGATATACATTGAGTCAGTCCGAGCTCAGGTAGAGAAGTATGGGATGTGCAGGGTGATTCCTCCTCCAGACTGGAGACCTGAGTGCAAGCTAAATGATGAAATGCGGTTTGTGACACAGATTCAGCACATACACAAGCTAGGCAGGCGCTGGGGACCCAACGTGCAGCGGCTGGCCTGTATCAAGAAGCACCTCAAATCTCAGGGCATTACCATGGACGAACTCCCACTCATAGGTAAGGGCTGTGGTTTCCTTGGCCTTTTGCCGCTGCTTGTTAGAGTCCATATGCAACTTTATGCTCCGTTTGCCTTTATGCTTAACTGAACCCCTGTTCAATTAACACTACAGAGCGTCACATCTCTCCCTTGGCTCAGATACGATGCAGGTAGGTTGTGGGAGAGCTTCGCCAGGAGGCTTTGTATTGCCACCTTCCTCCTGCTAGCTCGTTATTTCACCCAGGGAAATACGCTATACAGCATCCTGGCCTTCAGATTTAAGGATCTCCTCCTTTCCCTACTTTTTCTTTTATTAAGTAGTACAGCTATGGATATTGATAGTCTTGGTTTTAAATGTTGCCTCGGAATGTTCTTGGACCGTACCAAAGGTGTTTTCCAAACAGGTTACAACGCTGCCAAGCTAGAATACAAATATTTTTCCCCCTTCCTTTACAAGCATTTAACCAAGGGGAAAAATATCTTGAAACTGACTTCTATTTGGGTACTCAGGCACTTAAAATCACAAATTTGCAGTGACCTGCTGACATTTAACAACCATTAAGTGTCAAGAATAGGCAGTAAAATGTGGTTGATTGCAAAATGGAGGTTTCATTATTTCTCTCAGCAGGTGTCTGCCAGGGCTAATGCCTGAGTGAGAATCACTTATTTAACAGAATTCTTGGTTTATGGTCTGCTGTCAAATATGACACGTGACAAAAATGTGACAATAGTTTATAAAAACATGACAACAGCAGCATACAAATGAACTATTGAATGAGCCACCTCCATCTCGACTGCCTGTGCAGCCATGATACAGTAACAAACTTTTGTTTTTAATTTGTGTTAACCCTCTCCTTTGTTTTTGAAGTGTTTTGAGTCAAATCGCGCAGGATCTGCATGTTGCAACTTGAGGCTAGAATTTTGCCTCTGAGGCATTATCCCATCAGAGGCAGCTATCAATGCTAGTTGGATTAAAGGACACACTTTTTTGCTTAAACTGTTCACAATGCTTTTTCTCCCCGTTTTATAAAGTTTGTTTTATGTCACATATGGTAAGTGGGTGAAAAATGCATAAAAGCACACAAAGAGATTGCAAAGTTTACGGTGAAGGGCTCGACAGAGAATGACAGAATTTGAGGAGAAGGGGTGAGGGTTAGTGCTCTGTTGCAACAACCATGCACAAACATTCAAGGAAATCTGAAAATTAAAATCACTCAAGCAGCAATAAGTGAACATTTTGTATGCCTAATGTATGCAATGGTTGTATGCTAATAGAGAAGAATAATGAATTAAATTTACATTGGCAAGAGAGAGGAGAGAATGTGCAAGACAGCTCGATTAACGCTCCTGGAACAATGTTAACTTTTTAATGAAATACCTTAACTTGGCATTAAGATGGCATTACTGTTAATTATTTGTATTATTTAAGCACCTAAGAGCCTAATTAATAGGCAAGGCTTCTATTCTGCTGGGTGCTATATAACTGGAGCAAACAGTGGGCTCTTACAAAATTTGCATCCCATGTATCCTTTCTGCAGTTAATTTCCTACCTATCTGGTGTTTAAAACTAAAAACAAAATGGAGAAAAGAGGCTGGAGATCATCACTGTACAGAGATTAGAAATCTGTTGGCTCCAGCAGGAAAGATGTAAAATGATCTGTGATGATAAATGCACACTTATTTAAGCAGACATACATACAGATCCCCTCTTTCAGGGCCGAATCACATTTCCATTGAAGTCAGTGGGAGTGTTGCCAATAACTTGTGTAGTGCCAAGGTCTGGTATTAAACGCATACCTGAAGATTTAAGATTTTTTTTTTTTTAATGAGCTTGCTCAATGGGCAATTTAAACATATTTCTAACGTACTGAAATTAAGACAATTAAAAAAAAAAATAGACAACGCCGTTTCTGCACATGTGCCAGGTCTCATATTTAAGCCATTTAGCTATCGGCACTTTAGAAATAGAGTTAAAACTTTTCTTTTTTTTTTTTTTTCTTTAGTCTTTCAAGGAAAGTTTAAGCAACATGCTTAGTCCAGTCCTGGAAAACATCAGCATGAGATATAAATGCTTCCAAAAGTTATGACTGTGTGAAATGGAATTATAATTGAGACCATTTTGTAAACCATAGCTGTGGCTGGCCCTATGGAGCATCTGCCAGATATATGGGACTCTGATTGAATGATGTGATACTTACGGTCTTATATTGCAGAGTGATTATGAGCTATCATTCCATTATACCGGAGAATATTGCATTTCTTAAATAAGTCATAAATATTGTGTTGAAACGAGGGCTTGAAACTGGGTGTGCGCAATTTGTTGCGCAGCAGAACATGCATAATACCAAACCGGAGCCATGCTTCTTTCAAAGTTAGGAGCGTGTTACCCAACTTTATGCAAGGGGGCTGCATCGATTGGATAAAAAGCCATCTGAAATTACACTTCCAGTTTATTTGTGAACTGTGCATTTGTAACACTAGACCAAAAAAGCGCTTTCTGTAATAGAGGCCAGCTTGAGTATTATTGTATGGGGAAGATTAAGGAGGAAAGAAGGAAAACCTTTCAATTTTTTTTTTCCAATGGTGTTGACCTTTTCTTTGCTCAAAGACTTAAACATTTAGCCTATTAGGAAAAAGAGAAAAAAAAAAAAAGAAAAAAGAAAAAAAAAGGTAAACCTGCTATGCTGTAGCCCTGCCTACAGCCTTGTGGTATACTTCTCAAAGCCTTTCTTGTGATTTTGGCTGCAACCAAAAGCCTTTCCCCCCTTTCCACACCTTTGACCAGGGCTATGCTGACACCATTAGCAGGCAGCCTCTCGCTCTGCTGTCAGCATCACCTGGAAATGGTGGATTGGCAGTGGGGAGAGGGGAAAACAGAGGGAAGAAGAGCATATGGGAGGGAAAATGAAGGAGACTGAAAACTGGGATCAGCAATGAAGTGTCTGAGGTACAGCACGGTGTAGTTGTAAGGAGGTGATACTGCTTGCACAAGCAACAAGACAATAAAGCTGCGCCTTACCAGATCCTGTAGCTGTGCATCCAACAGCAAATATTTACCATAATGCTGCTTCTTGCACTTTCCTGGTTGATAATAGCATTTCTTTCTAAGTGCTAACCGCTGTGGCATAATGATTTTCTACTTTCATCACAGAAAAAGCAAGAGAAGGAGAGACGATGTGGCAGCGATGTTGACACCAGTTTTGTATTAATTCTTCTTTTTCTTTTAGCAGTGCCCTGTTGAATTGTAGGTGGTCTCTGGCCAGTTTCTTAACTCTTTCTGCTGATGATTTATTTCTGTGCTTTGAGAGTATTTATGATGCTTCCTTTATTGTTCGTCATCCTTTTGGCTGCTTTTTATGCTGAAGTTTGTACAATCTTCGGTTTTTATTTTTTGACTGGAGTGTGAAATGTGCTAGTCATCTTAAAACATACAAACCCATAATGGAATATAAAATATGGATGGCCTCAAAGTGGGAGAATGCATCTGGAACTTTTTACGTGGTAGCAGTTGCCAGCTTTCTTTTAAGGCACCTCCTCTCCCTCTTCCCCCATCTTTAAATTATTATTTTTTTCTACCTGCAGTGAAATTAATGATGTTACTGTGCTCCTTTTAAATACTTAATATATTCAAAGTGTTGTTTGGACATGAGATAATGGGTATTTCACCTCCAGAAAGGATTAATACTTGTCTGTTTGATTGCCAGCACCTTTCTTGACACTTGTTTTTCTTCTTGCCTGTATAAAGCAGATGTGGGGCTGGTGGCAGACGAGGGGAGGGTGGGAGTGTGGGGCTTTTTAAGAGTTGGACAGCTCTTGTCTCCCCTACTGCGGGGTGATACAGTAGGATACGTGCCAGGAGATAGCTGGGGATGCTCTGAGAAGAGATGGGCGTGAAACTCGAGAAGAAGAGCAAATTTAGCCATAGGGAGTGCCACTGCAAATAGGTACGATAATTCTCTGAGCAAACTAAGTCAGCAGAACAGCAGCGGGTGCCTGTCCTGGGAGGCGTGCAGGGTGGGGACGGTCCTGCTGTGGTGCCCAGGTACCCACAAGTGGCACGTCCCGCGTGTTCCCAGCTAGCAGGAGCGCTTGCCGTGTGCCACCCGCAGGTTTGCTAACCAGTTCCTGTGTTTCCCTTTCCCCCCCCTCTGCTGCCTGGCGCACGTGGACCCCAGGAGGCTGCGAGCTCGACCTGGCCTGCTTCGTCCAGCTGATCAACGAGATGGGGGGGATGCAGCAAGTGACTGACCTCAAGAAATGGAACAAACTGGCAGACATGCTGCGCATCCCCAAAACTGCACAGGACAGGCTGGCCAAGCTGCAGGAAGCCTACTGCCAGTACTTGCTCTCCTACGACTCCCTCTCCCCCGAGGAGCACAAGAAACTGGAGAAGGAGGTCTTGCTGGAAAAGGAGATCTTGGAGAAGAGGAAAGGACCTTTGGAGGGACATTCGGAGAATGCCTACAAGTTCCATTCCTTGCCCCGGTTTGAGCCCAAAAACGGACTCATCAACGGCGTGGTTCACAAAAACGGCTTCCGCAACAAGTTAAAAGAGGTCGACGTCCCACTGAAGACGGGCAGGCGGCGGCTCTTCGCTCAGGAAAAGGAGACCACGAAGGAGGACGAGGAGGAGGAGGAGGGAGTTCTTAGCGACTTACACAAGTGTATATACAAGGTAACGAGGCGGGCTCTGCTGGCTTCCTCGCGCAGAACGGCCGCTGCTGTGCTCCAGGTTGCACCCGGTTTTGGGGGGAGCTGGTGGGCTGTACACCCGGGCGCTCTGCTGGCTTTAGCCTCATCTGCCTGGCTCTGACGGCGTGCCTGAAAAACTGGGATGCCTCCTTGTTGTAAGGAGACATTCCTGCGCCAGGCTACCCCCCTCCGCCTCCCTGTGAGAGGCTCCTTGAATAGCTCTGCCCAATTATCCTTGCAGACGCAATTTTTATTTTTCATTTTCTAGTGACATTTAAAAGCAATGCTCTGCTCTCTCACCCCTTCTTGCGAGCCTCTTGTAGTAGCAGCAGCACTTCACATCAAAGCTAGCATCACTGGGAATAGACTACGTTTAGAAAGGGCAAATTGAAATGCAAACAATATTTTCATCCGCGCTGCCAAATTTTGCTCGGCGCTAACAGTCACGTGAACGCCCAGTCCTCCACGTATCGAGTACATCATTTACAAAAGAATGCTGACTCTCTCACTGTGTTTTCTTTGGCAGCCTCCTGCCCTTGAGCAGGACTTGGCACTGCGGCTCGCAGCGCAGCTCGGAGTTGTGCTCAGCTGCTCAGCCAAGCTCGGAGAGAAATACAGAGTTCAGTGTCCGTGCCCAGGAAAGGAATACGCTGTTCTTCCCTTTCCAATCTCACTTCCATCACTGGGAAATGAGGCCAGATAGCCCAAAGTGGCTTATTGCTAAGCTATTTAGAGGCTGCGTGAGCTCATGACTTGGGCTTTATAAGCTTGCTTCGGGTTTCTTTGCAGCCTATTACGATTTGTCAGCCAGAATTTTTTATTTGGGGACTCCGTCCTCAATCCCGCCTCTGAAAAGCAATCTCCTTGCCATCTGCCTACTGGACAGAAGCATATCTAATGACAGCAGTGTTTGCGAATAGTGGAGTGGCATTTAGGTGGTTAAAATACTGTGCTTAATGATGTGAAATGAAAAATCTGATACGACTTACCCCGACTGCTGTATGAACAACCTCCCGCGTAGCCAGGGGGGATGCCTCTGCTTTCCCAGTGTAAGTCACAAGTTGAGGTTTAGAAGATAAACAAGTGGCTCAAAAAGCAAGACTGTAATTTGTTAAGTGAAGTATCCCAGTCAGGCTTTTAGAAAATAAGAAAAAAAAAAAAAAGGCAAGCAAGATATGGCTGGTAACCTTCTCCCCCCAAAAAAACGTCTGAGAGCTCCCCCCCAAATTGCTGTAGCTGCACAAAAAGCACTGATGGTGCTGGAAGCATCAGGCCTTGTCTGAGTCCAGCAAAACCCGGTAACAGGACCTTAGGAATATTTCCGTTCCGTGGCATAGGAATTACCAGAGAGGAGCATCGCTGAGGCTGCAGGTTGGTGCTCTCTCCACCTGGACCAGGCTCCTGCTGTACAGCTCCCTCAGGAGGCCCAGTCCCTCTGAGCAGAGGAGCTGGAGCTTCGATTTCCACAGCACTCGAGGGGTTATACCTCAAGGACAGGTGCCTGACAAGAGGTTATGGCACTTAGAGCAAGCCCGAAAGCATAAAAATGAGAAATCTTGCAGTGGGAGTCCTTCGTTACTAGGCAGCCCAGCAGGACCAAGCTGAGGTGGTGCCTGGCTTTTGGATTTAAGCGGAGGGCACTTCACAGAAATTTCTGAAACAAACTTTTTAATCCTGCATTCTCTGTTTCTCTTGAGTGATGGTGTCCTTCCGTGTCTGCATGTAGATGGGGGACTGTTCTCTTCCTATTAACACGTTTCTGAGAAAATCTAAATTTTTTTTTTTTTATCAGAACATGTCCTCATGTTACAGTTTCAGCATGTGGTGGGATTATTATGGTTCCTTTCTAAAGCGCATTTCTCATTCTGATTAAAAACAAAACAATCAAACAAAAGCCCTTCTATAAATGTCCAGGTCAATAGATCGAGGGCTGGAGGAGAACATCATAATCCTATGGACACAGTCCAATTCGGATCATAAAATCTATACCTCAGACCATAAAGAGAGACCATACATTTAGGGCTTTGCACGGTGATTTCTGCAGCCAGCATGTGCTTGAGCTGGAACGCATTTTTAGAAAGAGACATCCAGTCTTCCAGGAGCAGTTACCACCATATCGCATGTCAAGGTTGGAGTAAATCTCCTTTGTGTTTGGCTCATTTTCTGCCAGGACTCCCAAATTACTTTCAGTGTTGCTCCTTGCCAGGCTGCAAGGCCTGCTGTGCTTTTAGGTGCATGCTGCAGGCTGCTGCCCTTGCTTTCTTTACTCCCTAAAAGTATGGCTTTTTCTGCCTGACTTTCCTCCCCTTTCCACGCCATTGCCAGGGGTGACACACACCAGTCAGGCTTGCTGGTGGTGCTCCCAGTTTGTTCTTGAGGCTGATGCAGAGACCATGGGGAAAAAAATCAAAAAAAAGGAAAAGGAAAGCTTGTCCCTTAATCCTTTCTCTGTCATATTGTCAGAGAAAATACTGTATATATTGTCTCTGTAACAGCAACAGAGACTCTGCTGAGTAGCTTGAAGTTCCCAGGACAGGTGCTGAACTGCTCAAGCATTTTTTGAGGGCAGTTAGAAGGTTATTTTATTTCTCAGCACTTAATTCTGCATTCTGGTTGAGATGCTCTGCTACGGCATTTTGAACTGTTTTCTGAACACCCATTAGAAAATTTTGTGAGATCCCCTAGATTAAGAAAAAAACAACAAGCAAACAAATAAAAAGATAGAAAACCTCAGTCATTAAATTTGTTTTACAACTTCTAGGAGACTAAAAAGATACCAGATTCTTGATTGAGGAAAAAATGGGCAAATTTTAAAGGGCCAAACTGTTGAGTTTTTCCTCTTCTCTTGCTTGCTGCATATCTGAAAAACGGAAGGACACAGCTAATCTTGGAAGACCGATCCTCATTCTTCCTTCTCGTTGTAGGATGAGGGAAAGCTGTTGCAGAGCATTTGTCAGCTTGTGAAGTATGTGCTCAAGTTTGACAACTGTTGGTGCGGGCCCTGCATTTTATGGGAGTTCTCGTTTCAAGGCTCTGCCTCAGTAAATGATTCACGAGGGCATTAAAAGATGAAGGAAATTGCTTATTGTATCGCAAAGCAACCAGCTCTGAACTTTATGGGAACTGGAGGGCCCCAGGCTGTGGGCATTTCATAAGCTTCTGCCACAGCTAATTGCATTGCGTTCAATTAAGAAAGTGACGATGTCACAGCCGTAGGAGCCCGGCAAAGGGATAGACTTGGCCTCTGGGTGAAAGGCTGCTGTGCAGTTGTTCCCTGCTTACTCTTGGGCATAGTTCATAAATAAATAAGAGAGAAGGCTGAGGTGGTTTGGCAGATCTGTTTCATTACTGGAAAACCTAAAAGGTTGTAGTCCGAGAGATAAAATGCCAATTTAAGTGGAGTTTAAGCCCATGGTTGCTCAGTTGGGTGAGCTGGGAACACATTGGGGTTTAGAGGAAGAAGTAGATCTGGTAAGGTGTGGGAGATGTTTTCAGCTTTGTGTTTGCAGAGCGATGCTGGTCGTTGCCTACAGTGATCCCTGTAAACCAGCTTGGCCACGGCAGCTACTGTGGGGTTCGTGAGCGTGGCACCCCCCAGCTCTCACAGGTTGTGGCTTCCCAGCTCCCTTCTTTCACCCTGGAGTAGAGAAGGCAACAGGGTGATCCCTGTATGGGTGTCCTGCTATGTCTGGCTGAAAGGAGCAAGCGGGTTCTGGTGCTCCTGCCTTCAGTGCCTTCAGAGGATGCTCCCAGAGCTACTGCTATTAGAGATGTGCATCAAAGCAGGTACCCAGAGAGTTAGATAGAGCTCAAACACAAAGCCAAATCAGGTTCTGCTCTCATACGGGCTATGTCCTGCAGTAGTGCCAAGAAAGAGCGCACTCATTTGGCAATTTTACTGAATTTTACTTTCCTCGGCCTTGCAATCAATGGTCCTGGTTCCTTGAAATTGCACTTTTATTGAATGGTGCAAAACTAGTTTTTGTGTGCAGGTGATTAGTGTAATTTCAGTAAACTTTATTTTTTGTGGCCCCCTTTGATCTCATAAAATACTGGTTTGATGCTGAACATTTCTATGAACTTTCTAAATCCTTTTCATCTCTTTCTGTGTATGTAAAAGCATAGCCACATGGTCCTTTGGATCTGAATCTGACGTTCAGGGAGGGTTGAGCACCAAGTTGTGTGTCCATCTCCTGTAGTTTTGAAACGCAGAGCTGTGCTGGATGAAGCAGTGTACATGGCTTTCTTTGAATGTTCAGCTGGTCT
This sequence comes from Netta rufina, assembly GCF_964035555.1. NCBI lineage: Eukaryota > Metazoa > Chordata > Aves > Anseriformes > Anatidae > Netta > Netta rufina. The sequence continues at coordinate 52,615,543 of NC_140124.1, forward strand.
CTAAAGGATTGGTTCAACAATATTATTTTGACATTAAATATGATGTCATGTGATAAGATTTCTCTATCACTGAGATATTTTCCCTAACAAGAAATGAGTTTAGATCCATGTGTGTTCTGAAGACATTCTTCTCTTTGTGATTTGAGATTGAGCATGTAAGGAGAAGAGTGAAGCCAGGGGAGAAGGAGGCACCTTTTTTTTTTATTTTCACTTTTCATTATATTTTCTTTTTCCACAGGGTAGGTCTGTTTCTTTAACGACCTTCTACCGAACAGCAAGAAACATCATGAACATGTGCTTCACAAAGGAGCCTACAGTAGCTGAAGTAGAGGTGAGACCAACACAAGGGGTGGCAAATGTTTCATAGGGGGGAGATTGAGCATGCAAGTTCAGCATAGCTGATGTTAAGGCACTGCCATTCACAGTTCAGTGTGGGATATCTGGTGTGGAAGAAAATTAATTTATTAGATAGATACGGTACTGATTTCTTCTCTTGATTTTTTTTTTCCTAAACATATTTAATAAAGGTGTTGATGAACTGAGGAAGAGAAGGATGTTTTAATTCATTTTGTGATGAAGCACAGGAACAAGGAGATCTAAATTCTGTCTTTGCAATCCACTATTACTTATAATTATTTATATTCTTATTTTTAAGCAGTGTTGTATGTTGAGTTACATTTCTGATGTCATTTCTGGGGTTTATATTTTAATGTAATGGGAGATACCTTGTTCAATAAACTGAAAATCTGTCACCGTTTTCTTTCACAACAGCAAGAATATTGGCGGTTAGTGGAACAGAAAGATTGCCATGTAGCAGTGCATTGTGGAAAAGTAGATACCAACACCCACGGGAGTGGCTTTCCTGTGGGGAAATCTGAACCATTTTCAAGGTAAGGTCGCAGAGTCTGTGCTGGCTGCCCCACTGATACGAGCAGAGGTGGGGGCACGAGGCCAGCAAGGCAGCACAGTGATGGGGACATTGGTAGCGGGGACGTGGCACTGACATGTATCTGCCTCTGTGTTGCCCCCTTAACAGGCATGGGTGGAACCTCACAGTCCTTCCTAATAATACAGGATCCATCCTGCGACATCTTGGTGCTGTGCCTGGTAAGCAAGGCTCTTTTCTACGTTTTCAGCAGTCCTAAGTTCCTTCTAAATGTGGCCATGTAGTCATCAAAGCCTTCTCACTCTTTCCAGTCCTTCTGTTGGGTGGCTGCCCGGGTAGAGAGGCAGTTGTATGTAGCAGTTGGTGTGTGTAGGGCTGAAAGCAGGTGTGCAGATTAAGAATTAATGAACGGTTGAGACCATATACCTGGGAGGAACCAGTTGTGCTCGCAGTATCACTTTCTGTTGTTGCCAGTACATCGGTGTTCTTGTTTTTTGTCAAGGTGATGAAAGACAGAGCCATGCAACTTTCTTACTTGCAAACTAGGTGAGCGCTGGGCAAAGCAGCGTGCCGGTTTTTTAGATGAATTGTCACAAGTGTTACAAGTTCCAGCTGCATCTGTGCCATTGAAATTTACCAGTAGAAAACATTAGTTGAAAGCAAAATCCAGTCACCTGTGCAGATGTTGAGCCTGGACCCCACCAGCTGGGAAAGAGGATACGTGTTCACATGTATACGTACACCTGACAACATGAAGCAACCTCCTCTGATTAATGTTGTTGAGCTTGAATTATGGGCTTTTGTCAGTAATTTAAAGAGTAACATTTTTTACAGCTATTGGAAAACAAGTATGTTGAAGGGCACTGTAAGCATCTGGTGGTAGAAAATGCTGAATTTAATAAATAAATCACTCTTTGTTAATTATTCACTCTGATAGGAAGACTTAAAACTTCAGGGTCAGCTGACAGGTAGAAGATTTTTCTACCAAGGTGCCCTCAAACTGTATTTTAATCAGAAATTGCAGTTACTCAAAACTCATTTTCAATCTCTGTTTTAGGAGTGACGATTCCTTGGCTAAATATTGGCATGGTCTTTTCTACCTCATGCTGGTCTCGAGACCAAAATCACCTTCCATACATTGACTACTTACACACTGGTGCTGATTGCATTTGGTAAGTATCCCTGTGCTTTGTTCTCTTCGTGTTCACCACAGTTGTCCTTCTGTAGGCTTGGGTTAACAGCAGTTTGAGTAACACCTTTTGCATGGGTGAATGCCGTCTAGAAGTCTAATGAAGATTTAATTTGAAAACGTTGAGAAAACAGGTGGAAAGAAGCCTTTCTTGGAAGAAAACTTTCAGTTTATCTTCTATGGTCTGTTCTGAGATACTTAGTGATAATATATACTTCTGCTTGTTATAGGGTTCAATCTATAGAAAGTTTTCATGACATGGAAACTAGCATGACAGCTAGGCAAGGTAGGCTTCCTTTAGGCTGACAGAGAGATACTTGTTCAAGCTAGCTTTATATTGTCGCTTGTAAAGTAATTGAATCCATGCTCTGACTGTATAGGAACCACTTTCTTACTTTACACAAAATATCCTGAACTCTCTATCCACCACATCCTTTATATTTTTTACCATACATTTTTCATTATCATATGGAAATCATTTTTAATGCTTACACACATCGTTCTGGTACCTGGCTATGGGCGTTAGCAGTTAGTTGCTGGCTACATTTCATATTCTGTAGACACTTGATGTAAGTGCACTTACATCTATGTACCCCTGGACAAACAGCTCATTAGATCCTGTGATACAGCTACAATTAGCTGTACGAGCAGATACTGTCAGCTCTTCTGGCTGTCAGCCTGAAGATCAGCAGAGAAAAAGTACTCATCAGTACAGCGAACAGTAATGAGATGTTAAATCATAGGAAGTACAGCCTCCTACAGATTCATCATATGACACACACGGAGTTAATATGAGTGCACATTGTAAGCAAACATCCTGTTACAGACACGGTCTGTAAGGCTAGCAGAATGCTTTATAAATTGGTGGTGAGACCTGGACAGATGACAAGAGAACTGCCCCCCTTTTCCCCAAAATCTTTCCAGATTGATTCTCTTCCATCATTTGCCAAGTGTGGAAGAACGGCTGTGTGTGTGACTGGTGCTGGGGCACATGGACTCCAGATTGAGGCCTCGTTCTTTAAAGTGAACGGAGATGAGCCGTGGTAAATCTGGAGGTGCTTTTTATTTGCCTGAGCATAACAAAACCAAGTAAAACAGTGTTGCAGATAAACCCTAGCACGGCAGCAACTCAAGGCACGTTCGGCAATCCCAGGATTTGCAGTTTCCCACCAAGCTGTGCTGCTCAGTTCACAGCGATGAACACCAAGTGCCAGATCTTGGGAACAGGTATCCCCTGAATGGGCATGAAGTATGACCCTTCCAGCAGGGTGCAAGCAGGCACCCAACATCAAGTAGTGGTGAATTGTCACCACATCACATGCCTGCGTCCTGCAAAGTAGCAGTTCTCCAGATGTGTGAAGCTAACACCTGAGTCTTCTGTGTTACTTCTTGTCATTTCTGCGTAGGAAGTGCTGCCAGCACTGAGCATAGAGAGGACAGCTAGGTTGTCAGCTTCTAGAGGAGAGGAGGATGCGCAGCTCGGGGCATGTACCCAGCAGTTTTAAATCTTAAGTCAGGTCTTTCTTTTGTTGCAAGGGAGGGGAGAGATGTGAGATTTGTTTAGTAAGAAATGAAAGAAGGTATTAGACTGCTTCGTGTACTGACAGTAGAGGTGATTCGTGGTTTCTTGATTGTTATGAGCAGAAA